>NC_089317.1:2961570-3316570 GCF_036669915.1 Pocillopora verrucosa
CACTTGGAGGAAGTGTTTTGAAAAACACTGCTCTTGTATTGTCTCTGCTGGTTCATGAAATAGTATGTACCATCTAGCATGCCAAATTTGCAGGAATTGTATATTGCATAATAATAGTGATTTTGTGTTTGGCTGGGGTAGGAAGATTTTTTTACAGGTGAAGGTGACTGAATACTTCTTCTGGCTAAATTGCTTCTTCTAAATTGCCTCTTCTAAATTCTGGCTTCTTCTGGCTAAATTGCTCCTTCAGGGTGCCATGAATTATCTTACATTTGTCATCTCAAAAATGTAGAAAGTATTTTGTTGAGTACATGTAGTTTGAGAGTTGAGGAATAGTATCACAGTCCCTGTTAACGCTTAAACTCCCATGACTGACCAAGACAGAGTTTCTCCTTACAGTATCATCATGATATCAAGCAGATAAGTAATGGGAAAATAAAAAAGAGTCAACTAGAGGATTAGTGGTTGATCCAAAACCAAATTATCCTAACTAACATCATAGGAATTGTATAATAGAAACAAACCCTTTAACTCCCAAGATCTTATTAGCAGTTCTCCTTACTGTCTGTGAAATGATTTTCATTATGTTACTTTGGAGAATTTGGTATTGGATCAATTAATAATCCCATAATTGACATTTTTATTTATTCTCATCACTTGTCTGCATGATATTGTATCGATATAGTAAGGAGAAATTCTTACTTGGTCACTCACGGGAGTTAAAGGGTTAAAGAGAATTACTAATGAGATCTTAGGAGTGAAAGGGTTAACTCTATCTGACAGAAGTTTGTCTTTTGAAAAATGTTGAAAGTTACCTATGAAACAGGGTGAAGCTTGAAGAATAATTTTACAGTCTCGCGGTACAATTTTTTTTTAATTACTAGTTGAAAAAAATTAGATTTCGGAACTAACTAACTAACTTCATTCTGTGATGTGCATGTTTACAAACAGCTAGAGTGTGAATCTTTATGAGCTTTGACTGAACAATTATTTTAAGGATGCTAAGAAAATACAGTACCGCTCGCGTATACGCTAACCGAAAAACGCGAATTAAACGCGCAAAAAATCGCATGCTATTGCGAATAAAAGAAATCGTGCGCGTCAAAAAATCACACGTGTGCGCACGACTTTTAGACATCAGCCTCTTTAGAATGTATGAGGTAGTCCTAACAGACATGAGTGTTTTTTTTTTTCAGGAGTGTATGCAGCAGCTCATGATTTTAAGACAGAATGGGTGGTCGTCAAGGGCATCAAAGACTTTGCAGATGAAACGCAGTCTTCAAGTGAGAAATGGAAACAAATTGCCTGTGTGATGGCAGCATCTGTTGTGGCCAACATTTTGAAAGATCCAGTCATATTCCAAGATTGGCCTCACTTTAATGCAGGTATTTTTTGAGTGAGCAATATTAAAACAGAGTAAACCTATATAACCTCGTGGAAAGAGACATAAAGGGCCAGTTATTTAATAAAGTGTGGCCGTTGTTGAACAAAACCTCGCTCTAAACTATCTTCTAGTCAGCCGAACCATTTATCTGAACAGTTATTTTTTTGATCTGTGTCAAGAGAGCCAAAAGCTAACTGCGGATGGACATTTGTATAATTAAATCAACCCTCTTATAGAGAATTCCTAAGGCCCATTGCTTGTGTAAAACCGCGGTTTGGGTTAAATAACCGGCCCAAAGTTTGAAACCAACGAGGCTCAAATAAACTGCAAATAATATACTAGACAAATATACTGACAAAACTTGGCATGTGATCACACGGCAATTACGGACAATACAGTAAAGAGATGGTGTTTGTTTTTAAAACAGATTATTACAACACAAATTTGAATGAAAATTCTTAAGGTGGGCGATGAGTAATGCTTAATTTTCACTGAAAGTAGACCTGTGCCTTGTGCATGCAAAAAGGTGCTCTTTAGAAGGATTTGTAATTAGACCTCTCATCGCCGTCTGAGTAACCGGCGAGGCTGTTGTGTTTGGGTTTCTCCTTACAGCCCTTCCTTCTACGCGATCTATTGTAAATGTAGTGGCTATCAGTTGAGGCTTCTGCTCAGCTAACAATATTGAAATGTTCATCCTCAGGGGACATCAAAAGTTACCTTGATGAAATGAAAATTGATGTTGGAAGCAAGAGTCACGGGTTTGACGATTTGGCGGCACATCAAAGAGAAACAAAGCAGCAAGGTGTGTATTACGCTAGCTAACTGAAAATTGGAATACTGGCTCGAGTTAGTTTTTGAAGGCGAAGCTTGAATTCGCCATCTCGCATGGAACTGAGAGCGAAAAATCCGATATTTTAATTTAGATCTAAATGTCAGTTAGACTTGAAAGGAAGATAGGCTCGTGTTTTTATGGAATATTGATACAAACGGGGGCCATCCCCCGTGCTGTTTACATTCGTTTCTATCGATCACGGAATAGATAGTGAGTAGCTTAGCCAATCAGATTGCAGCTTTTGCGATCGAACGCTAGTATATTTACTCTAAACCCTGATAATATCAGCCTTCGGCTTCGTCATATAACTCAGACCTAGGTGTTGATATTTCATGATATCATGCTCAACATCATCCAATAATTGCTTACTTTCCGAGAGTCATGGCTTGTCGGTAAGAATGCCTCAAAAACTAACAGCCAGTTGTTTATCAGGCGGATATGACCCAACTGAAATGATTAATAACATTCGTCAACTCTACAAAACTCGGGAAGGTCGGCTGGCACCGTTTCCCTGGTGTGAAGACTTTAACTTCTCCTTTGACGACATCTACACCAGACTTAAAGTCATCTACAGAAAGAACACGAGAGGAACCGCAACAGACCGAGTTGTCACGATTTTCTGAAATCTTCAACCGGCACGAGGAATGTGAAGAACCAAGAGTAGTGTTAATTGAAGGGAAGCCTGGTATGGGAAAGACCACTTACTGTAAAAAAGTTGTTTTCGACTGGGCCACAGGAAAACACGCAACCGGAAATTGCTTCACAAACTTCGTCATAATGCTTTTGATCAAATGTCGTGATGTTGAGTCTGGCATTTGGGAGGCCATTGAAGATCAACTTCTGCCTCAAGAAGTTAGTGAAGACGAACGAGAGAAGTTCTTCGACTTCATTCGCCACAATCAATCTAATGTTCTTCTGGTACTCGATGGATTGGATGAAGTTTCTGAGAAGAAGTTACCTATATTTTCACAAATTATTCAAGGCCGAGTACTGCCAAACTGTCGCGTGGTTGCAACGGCACGACACGAAGCTGGAGTCAAAGTTCGAAAATACTGCGACACGCTGCTAGAGGTTGAGGGATTTACTAGAGAAGATGTAGAAACCTTCATCAGAAATTACTTTAAAGCACAACAAAACTTGGCCGAGCAGCTTATCAAACACCTGTCTGGTGATTACAAGTTACATGAAATATTGACGAATCCTCTCAACACTGCGCTTCTTTGCCTGGTCTATGAAGATTTGAAAGGTGTATTTCCTGAAAGCAGAACGAAGCTGTACATGGAAATAGTGGAGTGTGTACTAAGAAGGTACAGAACAAAGCAGCAACTGCCAGAAAATGGTGAAGACCTTGTTGACCTTTACGAAAGCCAGTTGAAACACCTTGGTTGGATAGCTTTGAAAGGTTTACTTGAAGACAACTTGGATTTTGACGAGAAGGAGCTTAGAGAACATAAAGCAAGCGATTTACCTGGATTTGGATTTCTGTCAGTTCAGCCTGGAGGCAGTAAACTAAGACCAACTAGACGTTATAGCTTTCTTCACAAGACTTTCCAAGAATTCTTCGCAGCATTCTATCTACGTTGTCAGCTTATCAAGAAAGAAATCAGCCCGAACAGCATAGCTGCTAACAGAAAATATCGCCATGAGCTGAAAGAAGTGCTTTTGTTTGCATTTGGTATGCTAGTAGGACGATGCGAGGAAACAGTGGTGAACCTTCTGAAAAGCATAGCAACACAGTTAACCCAGGAAGAAGAGAAAGACGTGGACGTTATATTAGAGTGTGTTAGTGAATGCAAAAAGGAGAACAAAAATGTTGATGAAAAATTGGTTACCGCTCTTGGCGCTTCTCTTCAAACTGAAGCTATTTTAGTTTCAAGTGTAAAAGTGGATGAAACTCTAGCTGTCTTTTTAAGCAACTTTCTGAAATCAAATGAAACTGTGACAGAGTTCGCATTGTATGACTTGTCGCAAGATGGGGCTTCCGCTCTGGCAGAGTGTGTGAAATATAACAAATCGCTGGAAATATTGCGTTGTGGATGTATTGGTGATGATGGTGCTACGGCTCTGGGTGAGTGTTTGAAATATAATACATCGCTGACAGAGTTGATTTTGGGTGACAATGAAATTGGCAATGATGGTGCTGCTGCTCTGGCAGAGTGTTTGAAATATAATACATCGCTGACAAAGTTGTATTTGTGGGACAATAAAATTGGTGATGCTGGTGTTGCTGATCTGGGTGAGTGCTTGAAATATAATACATCGCTGGAATGGTTGAGTTTGAATAGCAATGAAATTGGCAATGATGGTGCTGCTGCTCTGAGTGAGTGTTTGAAATATAATACATCGCTGGAATGGTTGAGTTTGAATAGCAATGAAATTGGCAATGATGGTGCTGCTGCTCTGGGTGAGTGTTTGAAATATAATACATCGCTGACAACGTTGAATTTGGAGGAAAATAAAATTGGTGATGCTGGTGCTGCTGCTCTGGGTGAGTGTTTGAAATATAACAAATCGCTGACAGAGTTGAATTTGAGTGAGGATGTAATTGGTGATGATGGTGCTGCTGCTCTGGGTGAGTGTTTGAAATATAATACATCGCTGACAAAGTTGTATTTGTGGGACAATAAAATTGGTGATGCTGGTGTTGCTGCTCTGGGTGAGTGTTTGAAATATAACAAATCGCTGACAGAGTTGAATTTGAGTGAGGATGTAATTGGTGATGATGGTGCTGCTGCTCTGGGTGAGTGTTTGAAATATAATACATCGCTGACAAAGTTGTATTTGTGGGACAATAAAATTGGTGATGCTGGTGTTGCTGCTCTGGGTGAGTGTTTGAAATATAATACATTGCTGACAAAGTTGAGTTTGAAAAGAAATGAAATTGGCTATGATGGTGCCGCTGCTCTGGGTGAGTGTTTGAAATATAATACATCGCTGGAATGGTTGAGTTTGGATGAAAATGAAATTGGCTATGATGGTGCTGCTGCTCTGGGTGAGTGTTTGAAATATAATACATCGCTGGAATGGTTGAGTTTGGATGAAAATGAAATTGGCAATGATGGTGTTGCTGATCTGGGTGAGTGTTTGAAATATAATACATCGCTGACAAAGTTGAGTTTGAAAAGAAATGAAATTGGCTATGATGGTGCCGCTGCTCTGGGTGAGTGTTTGAAATATAATACATCGCTGGAATGGTTGAGTTTGGATGAAAATGAAATTGGCTATGATGGTGCTCCTGCTCTGGGTGAGTGTTTGAAATATAATACATCGCTGACAGAGTTGATTTTGGGTGACAATGAAATTGGCAATGATGGTGCTGCTGCTCTGGGTGAGTGTTTGAAATATAATACATCGCTGACATCGTTGTATTTGTGGGACAATAAAATTGGTGATGCTGGTGTTGCTGCTCTGGGTGAGTGTTTGAAATATAATACATCGCTGGAATGGTTGAGTTTGAATAGAAATGAAATTGGCAATGATGGTGCTGCTGCTCTGGGTGAGTGTTTGAAATATAATACATCGCTGACAACGTTGAATTTGGAGGAAAATAAAATTGGTGATGCTGGTGCTGCTGCTCTGGGTAAGCTGGAGCTCAAGAGGTGTCCATCTCTGAGAATACACTTGTATTAAATTTAACCCTCCTAGAACATGGCTACCTTGCCTTATGACCAACTTAGAGAAACGTTTACGTCAGGAATGAGCAGCGACTGTTGACTCTGACCTTGAACAGGGTAAATGAACAGTAGCTTCTATTTGTGGATATTAGTATCGGTACTTGCCAAGACTTATGTAGCATCTGTTTGCAAAGATTATTTATTTTTGTAAGAGCTTCTGTAAAAGCTCGCACGTTTATAGTTTGGATACCGTTACACTTTTTTACAATCTTATATATTCAGCTTTTACTCTGTCATGTTTAATGGATGCAGCTGATAAAAGAAACTATGCTTCATCTGTAACGCGTGTGCGTGTAAACCACGGGATTATCGGCGCGAGGAGAAGTAGGACTGCCTCGGATTTTGTTGTAATTAAAAAATCGGATGCAATTTTTCTTTTGTCTTCAGCAATAGATTCTACTCACTTTCCTCTTTTGCAAGGGACCGCCATAATTGGTTAAAGGTTAGAGTAATTATTATTATTTTTTTTTTAGAGGGCACAGTAACGAATCCTGCAATCTGATTGGTTCGCCGAGTACATCCCAAATTTTGTTGCCATTTTTCATAAATATATCTCGTTTTTCCGGCTGGGCAGTGTTTTTAAGCAAACACGCTGGTCACTACCTCAAGCCGATAAATAACTTATGAATCCTCTCTTTTCTCTCTCTCAAACCACTTTGGTTGACAGAAAAATATTGGTTTCAGAATGAATTTGTGTAAGCAATAGTGTCATTACGTTGGTTGACAAGCGGCTTAAAAACCGTCTGCAATTAATTTTAATCGTTCACAAAAAGTACCTAGAAAGATAAAACGTGAGATATTTGGTCACAGTTAAATTGAGCGATGGTTTTTTTTTATCCATGTAATATCTGAATTTTCTCCAATAATTTGTTCGTAGTGAAAGAGCGAGCGAAGTTTTAAATTCAGTTATACAACAAGTCTTTCCGAGTCCGTTTAGTTTGGACATTTGTACCGTAAATTGCACAACAGAAACTGAAGGAATTTATTGAGAAAAGGCCGCATTTAATCCCCTTGTGTCTTGTTGGAGTGTGCCATTCGAACTTAGTTTTTGTGGAGGAAAGACCAGATTTACACACGTCTTTGTGGCAAACAAACGAGCAAACTCTCACAACTTCAAAATAAAAAAATTGAATTTACTCATAATTACTTTCCTCGCCGTTTACTTAATGAACAGAGGTAAATCTTCGTACATGAACGAATCGTCGATGAGAGTGAATAATACTTTCCGTTAGATCATTGAATGTTTTTGAAGAAGGCATTGTTGTGACAGTCCTTTCTAAACTAGTCTCGTTGTTTTTCAAATATTCTTGCGCTTTTTTTTTCTTACGCACTCTCTAATTGACAGTTGTCAGATTGTGACAGATACTTGTAAAATCAATGTTTCAAAGTTTTTTTGGAAGCGTTTTAAATCACCTTTATCCTTACGCAAATGAAAATGTTTCGGTGAGGCATCTCTCTTTAATTTGCATCACCTCTATTTTAACTACCATTTACTCTCTCAAAAATTGTTCAGTTTATGGAGGATCTTGCCGCATTTACAGCCCTAAATCATTTGGGTTCTTTCGGAAAGAATTTCGTCAAGTTTAAAAAAAATAAAAACGTTATTTACCGGTTATGGGTCGGACCGTATGGTGAAAACTGTGATCGAGGTCTTACCGTAGGTCTCGGGCAGCATTTTCAAGACCTCGATCACAGTTTTTCACCATACGGACCTCCCAGCCGGCAAATAACATATATTTATTTGGTGATCAGTTACTTGATACTCTTAAGGTGCGAATACTCCAACCAAGGCCACCCCGGAAAATTTTTCGCAAATTAGCGTTCGAGAGATGGAACAATAGATTTCGGAAGACCTCTCCTGTAACGCTCAATAAGGAACGGCATTTCCCAATCTCGCGAGGTATCAATTGGAATATTATTGTTGAGAATTTTCTTTAAGAGTATCAAGTCCTTATCTGAAGAAAACCTGTCGACATAACGGCCTTCGTTTTACCGCCTCAGTCGGGGACGCATAACCGCAAAAAAGCTATTGACTGAGCGTTCCTTGGCAAGCTTGAATGACTGAAGCTCTTCTGATGCTTTAGCTTCTTTCTTCTGCAAATCTTTGATAAGCTTTCGTAGTTCTATGATCTCAATTTTGCTTTCTGGGTGTTTCTCGCTTGCGCCACAATTGTTCATGTCCATGCAAATCGGGTTTGAACAGCAAGCTCTGTAGTGGCCCGGCTGATGACATCGGGTGCAAAGTTTTCCCGCTCTCCGTCCGTTAGCTTTCCTCGATGCTTGTTCATACTGATTACGAACAATTTCAAGCTGGTCAGTAGCACTTTTGATCTGTGTTTGTATTATGGAGAGATTTTCCGTTACTTCGCCGTTTTTCTTCTCAAGATAGGTTGTTGACTGCTCGTCGCTTTTGTTAAGCGCGCTTTGTTGATACATGGTTCCACTTACAGGCACGTTGGATGAGCTCGAAGCCGGGCCTGAGCTGGTCGTTCTGACGAGCACAGGAGACGGTTAATGGGACTAACGACTTGCAGAGACCCAGTGTAAGGAGATGGAAAAAGTTCCTTGAGCTGTAGAGACGGCTTCTTTATCTCCTCTAGCTCTTTCTCGAGAATTCTTCTCTCTTCCATTAGCAACTCGTGTTATGTTTTCGCATGCCTCGAAGATCGTGTAAGCTGTTTCTTCCTCTGCTAAGCGCTGATTTCGTCGCAGGAACTCTTTGATGTCATGAAAACACAGTTCGCAAGTGTCGAACTCGGGTGAATATGGAGGTTGGAATAACAAGCGTACACCAAAATTTGCTAGCAAAGCAGTAAGAATAGGCTCCACGAAGTGGCCATGGTGGAAGCCACAGTTGTCCATTATTACTGTATCGCCTCTCTCTAGCACAGCCGATCCATCTGCTCTTGTGAGATTAACTGCTTCCTCGAAAAATAACAGGAGCTCTTGGCCATTGGACGGACCTTCAAGTACGTTCATAAAGTCTACGCCGAATGGAGAATGCAGCAGATTAATAATGTATGTAGCACTTGAAGCGTACCGTTGGATTTCGAACGCAGGCTCACCTCTGGGGACATTTCCGTATTTTCGGTGACTAGTTGTTTTCACAACACTACTCTCGTCAAAACAGGGTGGCCTTGGTTCGAGTAGCCGCACTGTAAACTTTACCGTTATGATAACGTCCTGACACGTTTTGGTCTTGTGAGGAGAAATTTGAGGTTGATAACTGTTAGGGTGCAAAGAATCAATTAACTGAGTTGTAGCCATGTTGTATGGTAAGACTCTTTATGATGACCATACGAACCTTTGTTGTAGGCTGTAAAGAACAATTTATTTGTCGAAGTGAACTTTTTTTAGAAAAGTTGTCACAATATGGTTTTGAATTTTGCAAGGGTAAGTTTACTTGAGCGATTAATGTACTTCTTAAGACTTAACTGATATAAATAAAGGTATTTTCAGTACAATTTCAGTTTTTTCCACTATTTTTTCTTAATGTGTTAAATTTTTTTTGCATTCTTCCAGAGAGTCCGTTTGCTTACGATGCTCCTTAGCCTGCTGTTTCTTTTGTTCAATTCCGTTTTTTGCTTGATGTCTTTTGTAAACTGACCCATGGTTCGATACATTTTGGACGTTTTAGAAATTGGGTTTTACTCTGCTTACAAAGAAAAACTATGTGAAAGAGTGACTTGTCTTGCTAACTAAAATCAAAGAATATCTATGGCCAACTCGTGCATAGAGTTCTTCATCTAGAGAAGAAACATAGTCGTGAACCTGTAATTATATTTCATGTAGCAATTCAAGGTTGCTTCTATCTCAAAAGCCGGGGTATTCCGGAAAGTCACAGAGAGATCCAGCATTATGGTAACCATCCAACTCTGTGAGAAATAGACGTATATAGTCTCCAAAAACA
The DNA here is from genome assembly GCF_036669915.1 of Pocillopora verrucosa. Taxonomy (NCBI): domain Eukaryota; kingdom Metazoa; phylum Cnidaria; class Anthozoa; order Scleractinia; family Pocilloporidae; genus Pocillopora; species Pocillopora verrucosa. Next base: position 2,971,371 of record NC_089317.1, read on the forward strand.
GCACAAAATAGTATCCTGCGTTTATCGAATTTCCGTTTGCAAAATTTGTCAAATTTAGACGCTGCAATCCAAGTCTTTCTTCGCCTGCACGAGCCAAATTTTACTCTTGTCCATTCGTATGTCACGTTCCGCCTCAGTTGCTGAAGAAATGGTTGTATTGCAACGCAACAGTCTTTGTTTACAGCCTTAATCCTCTAACTCCCAGATCAAATTTGTAATTCTTCTACTGTCAACCATACAATTCTTATAATGTTATTGCAGCGAATTTAGTATTGAATCAATCGATTATCTCCGAATTGATGTTTTTCTTTATTCTCATTACCTATCTGGTTGATATTGTATTGATATTGTAAGGAGAAATTCTGTCTCGGTCACTCATGGGAGTTAAAGGGTTGTCTCCCACGTGCATCTGATAGCAAAGCTCTTTAAGGGCCTGTTTACATGGAGGTGGGGGACCCCAGGTAGGTGAGGTAGCTCGCCTAGACCTGGTCGAAAAATAAAACGCGTTTACACACAATCTTACAACCCCGGGGTGCTGGGGTGAGGTTGAGGTTGTTGTTGCATTTGCAGTTAAGGAGTTTGAGCAAAGGCGTCCCAGGCTCACATCTCGAGAAAGACCAAAAATTTATTCTCGGACACATTTATTTATTCATGAAAGCGTCACGCGTTGTGTTACGCGTTGTTAGGTTACGCGAGGAACCGTTGACTTATTACGTTCTACGGAATAGTTTGGGAAACGAAATATGGTTGATTTACAACGCTAAATAATCTGAAATGTGAACATTTTACACTCTTTGTGTGTCCGTTGCAGTTTCTGGTGATTTCTGCCATGAGACGGCTAGGAAATGTGCAAAGTTTAAAACATACATGTTTCGCTTTTGAGCTTTTTGCCATGAACAGTCAGGCGGGTCACCCCACCTTGAGACGTTTACATGGCAAATTGTCACCCCGGCTGACAGGGTTACCCTACCCGGCAGACCGGGCAACCCTCCTAGGCGGGTCACCCCACCTACCATATAAACGTGATCAAGATAAAATAAGAAATTTTATGGACAGGCGGATTACCTCACCTACCTGGGGTCCCCCACCTCCATGTAAACAGGCCCTAAGTTCTCTGCCTTGGAGCTAAATACCTCAGGAGGCATTTTAGGCGACCGTAATTTTTGTGTCTGATTGGAAATAAACATGTGCAGCAGTGAATTTCGCAAGTTTTCTTTTTTGTCAGAAAAGCACAGAATTATTTTTGTCCGATCGATTTAGTCACCAATGATAATCGAAAAAGACAATTGAATAAGATAATAAGATAATTGAATTTATTCATAGTTCTTGTTTGACATCAGATCATAAACAATAGGTTTGTGCTTGATCCCAATAACGTTTTTTTCACTTGCAAGGTTATACCTAATACAACGATGCTTGACATGTAACAAAGCCGTACTAACGTCATGCGCGATTACTTCTCCAAGGTAGTTTCGTGCGCAAGCGAATTCGGGACGACTAATTACCAGTGTCTACATCTTGGTGAGTGAGTGATCATTTGCATATCTGAGTCCCATAAAAAGGAAAGAAAGGAGAGAGAAAAGACATTGACCACAGCAACAGGTTACCAAGTGTTGAAACTTTCACTAGCCCTCCCCTCTCCAGCTGTCTATTTCTAAGAGAGAAGTAGGAGAGGGAAAGCAAGAAGAGAGAGGGAAGAGTGAATTAAAACCCGGCTCTGTACCAGAGGTTCACCAGCCTTTAACAATATAAAACAAAAGGAAAAAACAATTGATGGAAGAGATATAAAGTGCCTATGTCTTTTTTTTTACTTGTTCTTGTTGATAGCTGTATTCATTGACCTTAGCGCCCTGCGAGTTCTTCATGAGAATGTTTTTGTGCATTGAGGGTACGATTTGGCGGCAAAAAGGTAACTCTCTTTGACGCGCGGCCAAAACGATCATATTACGTAGCTGTGACATAGAAATGTGAAGAAACTCTGATGAAGAGAGGAGAAATTAAGAAGAGAGAACGAACGTATTGCGTGGAAGGAGCGCTAAATGATTTTAGCTACGAGAATGATACACATACACCTGGTATTTCTATAAAATACTTTCCAAAGGATGTTGCTGTATGACCAAAATGGACGCGTTTCGATCGTTGTCATGGAGAAGATTTTACTCTTCAAAGTCGTCGGCCTCATGCTTCATCTCGTCTTCGAAGACGGCTGTTACGAACACATACTACTGGTCAAATCTAGGGAACTTAGATTGCCGATGAATTCAGCTATAAAGAATGCTGATTAAGACGCCTATTCCCAAATCGGACACGATTATTCCACAATCTTTTCGGCTGACATTTCGCAAGCGACGAATGGTGAGCTTCTTAATGTTGTTTATTTCACGTGCTTGAGATGTACTCATACTCTTTGTCTTTCCACATGACTACATTTGCGCTTTTCTGATCGTTTCAAAATCCCACTAGTTGTAGTTTCAATCACATTTTAACAACACAAATACATTTGCTATAAAGATCAAGTCCTTTCCTAAGGTGACCGATATCCTGTTGCCTGAACAGTGCAAAACCTCTTGCAGATACTGGCATAAACTCAAGCTCGAAAGGGCTTTGTATTCTCCCAACCTAGGTTTCCAAAAATCCACCACACAGGCCATCAATTCCCCTCTGCCCTCAAGAAACTAAAAGTAGCAAAATAGCAATATAATTGTGATAACAGCACTGCAACGCGATGAATTGTGAAATAAAAATATTATTGAATCTGACAGTAGCGAATCCAAGTGCTGTGTGAAAGTAGATGCATATGAAGTATTCATTTACAACACTAATGTCGGTTATTTGCCAGTGAGCGAAATTGGTCATGTAGCAATGCTACACTCAAACTAAAATAGTCTTTCTCTATATATTGAAATCTTTATTTGAGATAAACTTGAATCAGAAGGCTATAAACTCACTCGTTTTCCATTTGACCGGCTCGAAGACGATAGCCTCTACCTATGCAATGTCTCAGAAAAGGAGAAACTCGCAGTAAAACTGCCTGATGACTTCTCGGTGAAAATCTTTTTCGTTCTAATCTTGACCTTAACACCACAGGCGAGAAAACGTCTTTGTCCCTTTGTAAGTCTTTGTCAAAATCTTTGTTTGATGCACGCGGTTCTTCTTCGAAGGGCTGAACCGTCCTTGCAACTTCTATTTCTTCTTTACTACTTGAGTACGATGTCATGTCAAGACATCCTCGAGAACATGGCTGCCACGCACGCACATCGATGACGAACTCGGTCTTACGTTACAAGCGTGTCGCAAAATTCATAACAAGGGAAACAGTGTAATTTCAACTAACCTGCTTTTAATAATTGCTCCTATGTTACAACCGCTGGAGGTGACAGTTTCTTCCAGATCACAAAATGAAGTCGACTTTTAGTACAATCTTTCGCTGCATATTCTATGTGCTTTTACGTGTGTTTAAGTGGTTCCCGAAGTGATTTCTGTGTACGCGTAAATCCTCGCACTCTGCCTTACATTTTTTTATTAACAGTCCAAAGGGAGCATAAAATGTCCAAAATTACCCCACTTCGCAGGTTTACAGGAATATTCTTCCAGATCGAACTGTTTTGTTTACTTGCTAAACTTTATCTATGATGCAAAAGTAGGAATCATTTAAGACACTAAATTGGTTCCAAACTTGGACGAAAAACAACCCAAATACTACCTAAGAATTCTCATTGCTACGCCATTTTTAAAGCCCCAGAAAAGTACAGAAAAACGCCATGTCTTGAGCCCACCGTACTCCGTTATTCTATCAGTGTTTTTCCCTCCCTAAACAAGATCTGAAGAGGAAGCGTTGTGCATCTGCACATACAAACCACGGGTTCTTTTACTCGAAGCTCGAACACCGTCCGCCATTTTACGAAGAGAACCCTAGGAAAGTATGATAAGCAAAATAAATACGCAAAAACCAAACACCAAGCGTAAGTTATGCACGTCTGAAGAGCTATCCATGTATAATAAAAAAAAGATCGTGAATTAATCAAAAAGGGCAGGAGGAGGAGTCCTACCCTAAAACTATCAATTTTTCCGCACGCTCCTTTCGTCCCCACCTCTCTCTTTCCCATCATGCACCCAGGAGGGGAGGTCAATTTTAGAAAGAGGGGTTCAAAATTCTTCCTACCTCTCTCCCACCGTCATCAAACCCTTCATCTGGTGCACATTCTCTCTCTGACATCCCCCTCCTCCTTACTCGCCTCCACACACACACACACACACGCATGCGCCAAACCCCTGATACACCCTTGAGTGGAAGTCAAGTTTACATATAGGGGTATATATGTTATCATCCCGCGCATGACTCGAGGGGGTTGAATTTAGAGCGGAGGCAAGTTTGTAAAGAAACTGTGGTATCGCACTGGTGGGAGATATAACAAGATAATTTGGTTTTCTGAACTGAATTGAAAATGTAAATTGGCCACTGTAAAGAGTTTCTAAAGATGACATTTTGAGCGTTAGCACTCGAGGGCTAACATTCCAAATGTCAGCTTTAGAAACTCCTTACAGTGGCCAAGTTATATTGTATAAATTCAGTTGATAAAACCAAGTAAAATTGAATTTGCTTTCGAATCACTTGCGTGTTCGGGCTTGTGGCGAATTGACCGATCGCTTTGATTGACAGGCTTCGTTTTCTTTTCCTTTCTCCTTTATTTTTGGTACGTACCTTTACTAAAGCAAACTTTTGTCTAGCCCCCCTCCCCCCCTACCCCACGTTCCCAAGCTCCTCCGTCCCTATAGAATTGTTACAGTGAAAGATATATTTTTACCTAGACACCCAACATGAGATGAAAACGCAAACGATCGACAGACATTGTGCAGTCAGAGCGCGGGAGGGTTGAGTGAAAAAGTTGTGTTCTCTTGTCATAACAATCAGAATACTTGGTGTCATTTTGTCTGACTTTTATTTACTTGAAATTGCAAATCACTGTCATATCAATAAAAAGGTACTCTCTTCAAAAACCTCTCTCTCAGTCAAGAATCAAACATTAAACAAAGCTCTTTTACAAAAGATTCATCGATCCACCAAAAATATTCATACGTCCTTTTTTTATGCAACCACATATTACACTCCGAATTCGCTGTACAAAAATAAACGTCCTTTGGAACTTTACATCTATAACTATGACTCTCTTTTCCATTACTTAAAACTGGTTTCATTTTTTTGTCTTAATTAGTCCCTATTTTCATTTTAATTTCAATTCTTACCACTTTCAATAGAACATTCTTATTGACCGGACATTATTTATGGACTGAGCGTGGAGGAGGGAGGGGAGATTTTTGTTCTGTCCCCATAAAATTCACTTGATATCCCCCCCTAAGGCTCTGTAAGATTCTTATCATACCCCCCTTTCTCTCATTAGCAGTTAACTGGTAGCACATTTTCTATAGTCCCCTCCCCCCTTTATATTCTGTCGGCGACGACTGATTCCCACTCTGTTTCCTCTGAAAACCATGTGATCACTTACCCCCTCCCTCCCCCCCCCCCCCAGGCGATAACTAATGACTGGTTCTGGTTGCTTGATCTCTACGTTGTCTTCACTATCATTTATATCTCAAACTCTTTTGACCTACACTGTTCAATTTTGTGATAGGCGATCGCGAATTGCATAGCATGGCATAAATTATTTTATCATATAACTTTGTTCGTACGTGCGTTATGATTGGTCAATTTAGGCAGGCCGTTTTTCACTACACGGCCCGCTGAATTCAAATGTCTGCATGAATTGAAATCTTTCCTCTATGTTTGAACCCAGAGATATGATAAATATCGTACTAAAACCTCGTTTTCCAGGTCCTTCCTCTAAGTTACAGAAACTCGTTTTTCCCTCGGATTTATGGCACGCGCACTTTGACCTTCCTTGCATTGGGCCATAAATCTGAACAGAAAAAACTTGGTCCGTAACTCAAATACAAACCTCGAACTCAGTTAGTGAGACGCACATGCATGTTTTACTTAGATCCGTGTTTTTTAGAGCCTTTCGCATAGACACGAACTTTAGTGTTTTAAAGTGACTGACATGATATTTCAAAGGCGAATCGCATGCATACAGCGTATGTATATCTACATTACCAACTACAGTAAAAACTGTAATTCTTTTTATATACAACTGCATTTTTCTTGAACAAACATACGGTTTTCCTTATAAAGGCATTTGTCAATTCCCACCGGCACTGTCACACTTTCGTTCCCAGAACCTCAACCAAATGAGTAGAGAGAGCCTAAGAACGAAATTGTTATGGTTTGATTTCAAAATCAAATCACCACCTAAACAGAACGTCAGTGTCCCCTATACAACTTCAACGCAATTAAACGAATTCGAATTCGCAATATGCAAAGCTTAGGCTCAATTTTCCGACATCCAATGGTAAAGAAACAAATGTCGTCAAATGTCGAAATATTCCATGAAACACAAATTTAGGAAATATCACGTCCCGTAGTGACGTCAAAAAACTGTGCCAACACTATTAAAAACCTGTTGTGCTTCATTCATCTTACACACGAAAAGAGTCTAAGAAGTTTACTGATTTGGTAGACAAATAAATTGATGCGCCGCCTTACCAAGGAGAAACGCACGCTTGATCAAGAAAAAATTTCTGAACCGTAACAACTTTGAATACTATATATATATATCCTACATCATTAATGTTCTAGTCTTTTCACTGCCATGACATTTTATCCAGCAATCTGCAGATCTAAGGCCCGTGAAAAAGATGAGCAGGTATCTTGCTCAATGTGAATGAAAATTGTCTCATCTCTTCGTAAGGCGCCATTTTTTCTCTTATTTCTGCCTCACGTCTTCCCCCACCCCACCCCCCTTCGCTCTTTGGCCTTCTCTTGCATACAATAAGGTCGTGTGCCATGGGAATCAAACGCTTTAACTGAAACCAAATTTTTTTTTCTAAATATAAGCGTTAGAACAGTTATCAACCATTTTTGTTTGAAACGAGGCAATTCCACTCATTACCAGACTTCTCCGCGTTGACGAGTTGAAGGAGGACAACATGGCGACCGTGATCGTCATGTCGCGCTCTTCTGACCCAACTTTGAGAATAAGATGCTGTGGTGACTGAAATTGATGCGACGATAAACCAGCCGAATTAATCCTTCAACTCCCATAAGTGATCAAGAAGGAATTTCTCCTTACAATATCAATACAATAACAAGCAGACAAGTGATAAGAATGAAAGAGAAATATCAATCAGGGGATTATCAGTTGATCCAAAAACAAATTCTCCAAACTAACATCATAAGATTTGTATGGCAGACAGAAAGGAGAATTACTAATGAGATCTGGGGAGTGAAAGGGTTAACCCTTTGCACCCTTACATCATTATGCATATTCTCCATACTGTTCTCGTATTTCTTCAAGTGCCGACAAGGAGAAACTGTTTAACAATCAAGAGCTTCTCCAGTTGGTGATCATTTCCTATATTCTCATGACCTTAATGCATGATCCGTGGGTGATATTGTGGGGAGAAATTAGATGCTAGTCACTCTTAGGGTTTAAAGTGTTAAGGCACCAAATGTGACAGCGGTTGCCACTGGTGTTTTTTTATTTCCCACTTTTTTTCACTTAACTTTCTTTCTTTTTTAGGTTGATGCCTACAAGAAAAAGGCCAAAACCTTCAAACAACTCAGCCAAACTGAAAGCCTTGATCCCAATAAAACACGACCTTAATTTCATAATGGGTCGAAATAAAAGCCGGTTACCAGTGCTCTACTGCTACTTCTAAGGGCCGATTTACACGGTGGAACTATGATGCATGCAACAAGCTTGCAACACTCCATACTCCCTTGGGGCCATTTGCACGTGCACAAGCCAAAATCGCGTAAAATTCCTCTCCCTCTCACAAAAACTTGCCGGCTTTCGAAAAGGAATTCTTCTTCACTCCTGAGCGAAATTAATTTCTGCCTCCTCTTCTGAAAGAGTTATCTTCGCTTTTTATTCGACAGCTAATTTTGCTCTGTATTCGACAACTAACGAACAGCAGCAACTTCGTCCGTGATTATGATGCAAGAAAACTTCACTTTCCTCCCCCTACTCAGTAGAAATTTTTCACAATATAATTCATATTCATCGATTTCGGCTACGGTTGTCGCAGCGGTTAAAAAATGTTTTTCAGAACATGTTTTAAAATCCTACGACATTTTTGAGACGTATGCGACAGTCGTAAGCGAGTTGCAGGTTTGATTTAGACGAAATAATTCGTTTCGTAGGCCTGTCGTGGGCTTGTTGCACGCGACAAAGTCGTACGGCGTAAATCGGCCTTAAAAGATTTTACCACCCGCGTCCGCGGGGAGGCGCTCGTGTTAAAGTTTCGCTTTGTGACTTCTTCTCGCGCACAGACATCTTTTACACCATCGGAAACCGCTCATGGAAAAAAAAGGAACAACAACACCTACCTTAATTACAACACGAACAAAACAAACGACTTAATAACCTTTCATTCACGATCCAAGACTCTGCGTCCATTTAACATTGTCCAACTCAAGTTTTCCGCTTAATCCATCTCGATAGTAGAGAGCTCCACCTTCGGGCGACTACCTGAGAGAAACGCCTTTTCTCCCCGCTTTCACGTACAGTTCCTTCTGCTTCATCAATTATCCCACGGCTTAAGAACTTGCACGCAGTCATCCCTCTTCATTTTCTTCAATACATTGATAAGGAAATCCACAGTGGAACTATCTTTTTTTCCCCATTGATAAAGCACGTTTTGAGTAGCCTCGTTGACCTCAAGTTCAAAGTTTTTTATTTCATTCGTAGTAAACTCGAGGTATCCCGCAAGTGTCACCCAGTTTTTGCTTGACTTGGGGTTTAAAAACTTTCCAAGTTCGATGAAAACATGAGCGGGAAGGTCCCGAACCAACATTTTACCTGTGGTAGAGAAATCAAAAATATTATTATCATATTCTGAGACTTACAAAAAGTACCATTTTGCTCGCAGGTGCCCATAAGTTATGAGATTAGCTCAGGTGATTTGCAGACTTCAGGGGGAGAGGGGTGAGACATGCTACGGTCAGCCTTCGCCTTGGAAGGGTTAAGGTTCGTGGAGTTCAAATAAAAAAAACCACTTTCACTTCGAAAATCCGAAGGTTGGCACCACTCCGCAGGTCAGCGGTACACGTTCGCAGTTGAGGAGTTAGTCTTCAGCTTGGTTTCGCGTGTTTTCTCATTAAACTAAACACCAAGAGACTGACATTTTTGTGTAATCGGTGAAGTTGTGGCCGGGGCATAATTCAGTTTTTGCTGTTGCTCAATGAAGCAGTTTTTACTCCTCGCCCCGCCTCAGAGAATTGCAGTGTTTAGTGGTGAAGGTAATCAACAATTATTGTCAATTCTCCCCTCTAGCTATAACAGATTTCCTTGTTATTAGTTTTGAGAATTTGGTGTTAGATGGGGATAAAAAAATCTACTCGATAAGTTTCAGAATTCTCATGACCTGTTTGCTGGATGATGTAGAGATATTACAGATAGGGAGAAATTTCATGTTAATCTCTTCTGAGAGTTGAAGGGTTGACAACGAGAAAATGGTTGCGAGCCGAGACAAAGAACTTGCCGAAAGAAAGGAACTAAACAGTGAGAAGTGAAAAATAAACAAAAACGAAACAAAACAACATAAAAGACAACAAAACAAACAAAACAAAAGAAAAAGGTAGAAAGTATTGAAAATATGCATCATAAAAGAAACCAAGAATTTAAAATAGAAAGACGCTCTGACATTAAAAGAGACCATCGATTAGGCATACAGCGAGTTGAACAAATTTCTTGATCCAGCTGCCCATTTTATGTGAAAAAATAATATTTTAAACCTATTCTGTGTCAAAGTCATGATACGATTATACATGACTCTGTCGGAATAGAGTTGAATTATTGTTTTTTCACTTTAAATCTAGCGTGAACTATAACTTAGTTTTGTAATAATTTCCATTCTCGGTTCTTCCTTATTTCTTCTTTATTTAAATATGTCTGCAGATGTTCTGGATTGTGGATGATGCCCATGCGTTCTTCAACAATTCTTTAGTTTCTCACACATTGTAATATCCAGGTAGAACTAATGCAAAGTATGAAAATTACTTCGATACAGGAAATGCTAAATAGCAACAGGCCTTGGACAAAAAAATATCTGAACTATGGAAAATAATCAACTAAAAATTGTCTAGTTCAAAAATGTCACACCACACATAGAGCGAATCGTCACGAAAGTGTCACGCGGCCACGCGCGCTTCTTCTAACTCCTTAAGGATTATTTTGAACACAGACCGAATTCTTCCCTATTTAAGACATACTTACTTTTTCCGTTGCTTACGCTGACGCCCTGTAACCAGCCACTACTGCCCTGAGAGTCAGAATCTCGTTGATGACTATTTGGTCGAGAAAACTTGCATAATCCTCTCAGTCAATCAGGAAGCAGAACTCAAATCAGCATTCTGTCAACATCGCGACATCCTACAGTTTTAAATTGCGTCCGATCTCCTCTTCGAGCGTAACATGTGTAGGTGTCAACGAGTAACAGGTAAACATGCATAATATTTGCTGTCAGGATTCTCGTTCGCGGACTACGCAAAATTTGTCTTTTGTCGTTTTCCCGCTAAGCAGATGAGAATTAGGAAATCTACGAAGTGTTTTAAAAAAACTCACGTGGGGTGCTATTTTCCTCCTCATTAAATCGTTTGATTCGCAACTTTCTCAGCTTTTCTCGTTATTGTCGCCGTTCTGTTTGGCATATGAGCCCTAATCTTTTACTGATAGCAATCCCTTTTGAGACTTCGCTCAGCCTGACGATCTGACCTCAAAAAAAAATTTTTTTTTTCTTACCTTGAGGGTCATAAGCCTGGTTTCCTCCATGCCGATTTTGTTTCCTCCAGTAACAGTAAAAAGCCACAGCAATTAGAACGAGGAGCATCACAGCGACAACGATGCCAATGATATATGTTATGGAGTTAGATGTTATTTCTCTACGGGACTTAATGAACTCCCAGCATTGTTTGGTATCGAAGGCGCTCGAGAGACTGCAATGATTGAAATGAAGTGTAAGTATATATCTGCGTTACTGACCAAATGTGAGGTCAAGATAGCTGGATATTGGTCAGTTAAGAACTCAATGGTCACTTTTATTCTTAAAAATACCTCCGATCCAAACAACATTTTTGGGAGACCCTATGAGGCTGATTCTCAAAGAAAACTCTTTGAAATTCAACGACAAACACTCGCAATAGCTATGGGAACAAAAATGACTGTAGCTTTTGCAGTCATATTCATGGCTCACATTGAGAAACAACTACTAACTAGCTGCAAGTCACATAAATCATTTCTTTGTAAAAGATACATTGATGACATTTTTTGTGTGTGAACCATTCCCGAAACCGAAAGCAAAAACTTCATTGATTTCGCTGACTCATTTTACGCCACTTTTAGATTCAAGCACAAAATTTCATCAGAAAAATTTTTTTCCTCGATATTGAAGTTTTTACAGGACCGAGATTTACCGACAGGAAAATCCTTGATGTTTAAACATAATGCGAGCTGCCAAAAACGTTCTAGTATACACACTTCTCTTTACGCCACCTTCTCAGTGCTAAGAAGGGTTTTGTAAAATGAGAGGCACTGCGCTTTTTGAGAACAAACTCGGTTAAAGAATCTTTTGAGTTAAAGAAGAAATAATTTGTTAACTTGCCTTGTAGAACGAGGCTACCCTAAGGACCTTGTCGAAAAGGTCTTACCCAATGCACAATTCTCATCACGCAACACGGCTTTGAAAAACAAACCGAAATCATCTAAAAAAAAAATTGTGGTAGTTGTTAGGACTTTCAATCGTGCTTAGTAGAATCTCAAAAAGATTCTTATGAAACACTGGCACCTTATTTCAGGCGGCAATAACCTGGCACAAATATATCCTAATCCGCCAATTGTTACTTATCGGAAGGACAGGTCTCTGAAAGATTATCTTGTTAGAGCACAACTTCCTTCACTTTAATTAGACAATGGAATTTTAGAAGTTGTACACAGTAAGGGTTTAGTGAAAATACTACAAGAAAAAGCAATAATTTCATCCCTTCCATTCTAAGACATCCTACTTCCTCCGGATAACTCTTCCTGCACCCCTATGCAACACAGAATGCGCAGGCCTACGCTTGAATTTCCCATAGGGACTCTTTTTTTTGTCGCGAGCTCATTACAAGACGGAAAACCATCTATTTTTGCTGCACTTATTTTTCATGCAGCACAGAGGCGCTAATGAGCAGGATATTTATTAAAACTGATTAGATAATGTACACGAGCAACACCGCTCTTTTAACATGAGAGTTCGATGCCTTGGGGTGGGGGTAGGGATTTATGGTGTGTGAAAGGTGCTAAAAACGGCTATGAAATGATACAGAGCTTAATAGCCTACCCCTGTTCAAAGATTGCAGAATTAATTTATGACAAAAGGAACCTAAAGTGACTCTAAGTCGCTCGGTTACTGATCAGAAATGAAAACTGAAATTTCCAACTCCGATGTATTGCTCCCCGTCATTCATAGCGCACAAAAGTAAAAACAAAAACCTTAACCCTTTTACCCCTTGGAGTGATTTGCATCGAATTTCTCCTTACAATATCACCTCTGAATCTAACATTAAGGTCATGAGAATAAAGGAAATGATTATCAACTGAAGAAACTCCTAATTGTTGAACAAATTCTCCTTATCAGCATCTTGAAAAATGTATAGAGAACAGTATGGAGAATATGCATACTGATATTAGGGTGTAAAGGTTAAATTATCGAGTAAAAAAAAGAAAAAGAGTGAACTGTGAACTACAAATAAAGAAGTGAAAATGATAGCGATCTTTGCAGTAATAAACAGTACTTGAGCAGTAGTGAAAATAAGGCATGACCTCTGCGATACCGGTACAGTGCTCTACCAACTGAGCTGACGAGCCAACTAGGAGTTGGTTATTATGTTGGTTCCAAATAAACCCGAGAAGTGATGAATAAATAACTGTGAATATCCCTTTCACTCCCAGGAGTGACCAATAAATAATTTCTCCAATATCATTGCAGACAGGTGATGAGAATCAGGAAAAAATCAACTAGGGGATATTGTTTGATTTAACACCATATTCTCAGAACTAACACTATAAGCAAAGTATGACAGAGAGTGAGGAGAATTTATATTGAGATCGTGGGAGTGAAAGGGATGTATATGAAAACATTTTGTTAACTTCAAACCAAAGATTAGACACAGCGATTTCGATCAGTCTCACATGACTCCTGGTTGTTAATCTGAACGTAACTCTCTCATTGTAAAGGATTGTGAATCCGCAAATGGAGAACGGAAAAAAATGAGATACTTTGTTCGAGAGATTCAGAAGCTAATAGATTTTTGTCTAATTAAAAACTGTCCTTGTTACTGCCTGCTTCTGATGACACGATTTTCAAAGGCAAGTTTGTGCTGTTGACAAGCTGCACACCATCTAGAGGACAATCGTATTTCTCAAAATGAAGACGGACACGCTGCTTTGAAAGTGTCATAACTGTATTCTGAACGACATTACTAGAAGACACTAGAGACATGTTTTAGCTGCGCCTAGCCTCCACGCGTCTATCCATCCCTTTTCTGGATCAAGATCTTTGTTGATTTGCCGGAGTGAACAGCAAATTCATTGTATACTTTAGGGGACTCACAACAACAACTCAGTGGGGCGATGCAGTTTTGTCACTTTCCGAATCATGTTTCATGTCAAATCCCGTCGGAAAAACGACCAAAACGTTTTCTTTTTTAAGCAAGTGATTCTGCAGATGCATTTCACCTGCTTTTCCTTTCAGGTTTTGAGGTCAGTAAAAATTTGAAGAGACGAAATAAAGAAGCTGGAAATTTGTTATTCACTCGGGCAATCGCCAAAATCGGCTTCGTGTTTTGAAATTGCACCGGAAGTCAGATGCGCAATCACATACCGACACTGGGGATAATTTGAAAATTTCATGGGAATATAACATGTGCAAAAGTGACCCGCTCCGTAGCTGTCCGTCTTCAATAGCTGTCTTAATGGTCGGTAGGTTAAAATTGGCGATTCCATAAAGTGGTATGGCTCTTTCAGTATTAAGTATATCTATAGTTATGATATTTGTTATATTTGTGCCGATTTCAGTTACTTTCTTTTATTTTTTCCTGAGCATATGGGAGAGATCTTGACTGAGTTACGTAGATGAGCAATCAATCATGCCCATTAATTTATTTAATTTATTTAATTCATTTTGAACCGATCCTTGATCCTTGATTCTTGATCCTCGATCCTCGATCCTAAATCCAATGATCCGGTTATCCTCGATCGAGTTTTTCCAGGAAAAATTGACTGTTGATAATAAAATTAAATAGTCCGCCTAGTTTCTAGTCTTCCTCGGTTGTTCTTTTCGCAGTAGGGAAAAGCCCGGAAATCATTCCTACAGAGGTTTCCAAAATTGCGGTTAGGATGTGGTTGACCCCTAATTCGAAAGACTTCTTGGACGTTTCTAAGCGGACGATTGTCGCTAAGGTAAAGTTATTTTTTTACCATAGACATACTTTTCAACTTGATTCATGTTATGGCAAGGAAGGGACTTGTGTTAACCCTCTTAGCTTAGTGCTTCGGTTAGCAATTACTGTTGAAGAGGTGCTCGTATTATTCGAATTGGAGCTCATAGTTACCCTTTATGTCACTTTATTCAGTAGTTTTTGATGATAATTCACTTAGTTGCCATCATTTTGTCGAATTTGGCTGGATTCGCTTGGCTAGTAGATATTAAATATGTGTTTGAAAAGACAAATGGCTTTAATTCATGGATTAGTGGTTCTATTAGAACCTTCTGTTTGTTTGCGGAAGAGATGGTCATATTTTTCGAATTGGAGCTCATAGTTACCCTTTATGTCACTCTATTCAGTAGTTTTTGATGATTATTCACTTAGTTGCCATTATTTTGTCAAATTTGGCTGGATTCGCTTGGCTATTAGATATTAAATATGTGTTTGAAAAGACAAATGGCTTGAACTCATGGGTTAGTGATTCTGTTAGAACCTTCTGTTTGTTTGCGGAAGAGATGGTCATTTTTTTCAAATTGGAGCTCATAGTTACCCTTTATGTCACTTTATTCAGTAGTTTTTGATGATGATTCACTTAGTTGCCATTATTTTGTTGAATTTGGCTGGATTCGCTTGGCTAGTAGATATTAAATATGTGTTTGAAAAGACGAATGGCTTGAGTTCATGGGTTAGTGGTTCTATTAGAACCTTCTGTTTGTTTGCGGAAGAGATGGTCATATTTTTCGAATTGGAGCTCATAGTTACCCTTTATGTCACTTTATTCAGTAGTTTTTGATGATTATTCACTTAGCTGCCATTATTTTTGTCAAATTTGGCTGGATTCGCTTGGCTAGTAGATATTAAATATGTGTTTGAAAAGACAAATGCTTTAAACTCGTGAATTAATGCTTCACTCAGCACCTTCTGCATGTTTGTTTGAGACATCTTCGTATTCGCCAACCATTTGCTTATTTGTGTTGAGACCAACACATAATGTTTTTAGTTTCGTTATTAATTTATATTGTTTGACCGAGTATCTATTATTTTGCCTGAATCTGGTTAATTTACTTCTACTAATCTACCCTATCAATTGATGAAGCGTATTGATCAACGCATCACATTAATATAAATATAATAAAGTAACAAATAAATAATAAATAAACACTAATGTAAGAATATATATATGTGATAAGAGAAATTTTTTAAAACCGCTTCCCAGTTTTGACAAGATGGTCACACAGAGCAGCCTTAAATTTTAAATTATCATCTTTATTTACAATGTCACTTGGAAGTCTATCCCAGTGGTTGACTGACCACGGAAAAAAGCTGTATGCTTATTGATTGCAATTTGAATTGCTTAGTCTTATGAAGGTTTTGGAGTTACCAATCCTTGAATTACGAGATAATGGAGTGAAATACAAATCTTTGTCAATATCAACAGTTTGATAAACAATCTGATGAAACATTGATAATCGAGAGAGAATTCATCTTCCTTTGAGAGATGGCCACTCCAATTTATGAAACATATCAGTTACTACTCCTGGTTCCATTGAATAATTATTGAAACAAAGCCTAGCTGCTGATTTTATGTTGGATTATATCAAGACAATGTACAGTATGTCTTTTTGCAAATAGGGATTAACCAAGCAGAATTTGCATAATTATTCAATTTTAGGCCTTACTAAACTATGATAAAGCTTGGATTTACAGTCTACAGAGACATTTCTAAAGTTCCTCTTTGTGATACCAAGAGTTTGTTTGGCACTTGATGTTATAATTATGCGCAATATGCTCTGACCATTTAAGGTCTTCAGAAAGTATCACACCTATAAGTAGGAATGGTGATGGACTTGAGTTAGAACATGATTATTAAAAACATATGTTGTATCTAAATTAGATTTTTTAGTGGAGAAGCAGATGGTGTGGCATTTATCAACATTGAATGACATTTGCCAATCTTTCTCCCATTTAGTTAAAATATCTTAATCTGTCTGTATGTTTTGGCAGTCAACTGGACTGTTTATACTATGATACAGGAAACAGTCAATGCCGCAAAAAATCTCGTTGTTGATAAGATATATAAGGGCATTAATGTAAATCAGGAACAGTAATAGCCCTAAAGCTGTGCCTTGATGGACTCCTGATTTCACAAAACACTGATTTGATGAAACACCCTCCAAGGCTACCCTCTGTGTTCTCTTAGTAAGAAACACTTGGATCCAGGGCAACAAGTTGCGCTGAATTCCATAATGACTCAGCTTATAGAGCAGCCTCTGATGAGGTGCTCTATCAAAAGCTGTAGAGAAATCTAATGTAAGGGTATCAACCTGTTTCTTGGAGGTCATTGCACTAACAAGGTTGTGTATTACCATCATAAGTTGGAAACTTGTGTGGAAACCATTTTAAAATTACTAAGCACATTATGATCTTCCAGTTACTTCCAAATATTATGACATATACTGTAATATGTTCTAGTATTTTAGATGTCACTGAAGTAAGAGATAGTGGTCTATAATTACTTGCTAAAGATCTTTTCCCCTTTTTCAAAATTGGAACTACATTAGCTTTAATCCAGTCATTTGGCAACTGACCCTGATCTAATGACTGTTGAAAAAGTGAAACCAGGATGGATGCCAACTCATGTGATAGCTCTCTCAGAAGATATGTTGGCACGCCATCTGGCCCACTAGCTTTATTCACAGTAAGAGATTCAAGAAGTTTCTGGACACCTAATGATGTCACTATTATTTGATTCAAATTTGGGCATGATAGACTAGGATCTAAACTAGGTAAAGAGTTGAGCTTTTCTGTAGTGAAAAATAGAATGGAAATAATCATTAAGAACATTAGCTTTACCGTAATTATTGGATGCATTAGTATTATCTTCCTCTAATGTATTTATCCCTATGTTATCTTGTCTTTTAGATTTAACAAATCTCCAAAATTTCTCAGGCTGATCTGAAATAGGTGTTTCAATTAAGTTGTTGATATATTCACAATATGCCTTATTAAGTTGTTTCTTGTAAATCTTACAAGTGTTCCTGTATTTTGTTCTAAATACATGGAAAATTCTCAAGTTAAATGTAATTGATACTCTTGATCTCCTCTTGAAACTTAATTGTGATGGAAAAATATGCTCTGATTGAAATCCTGAAAATAATAGTCAACTTTTTGTCGGGCATCTGAGCTTTGCCTGATGGGCCACCTGACTGCAGATGCCTGATGCCATGACAAATTAATTTTACTTCAATTAATGTTAAGAAAACATTGAACAGTTTTTTAGTTCCAGTGGGATGAAAATCGATCAAAAGACTGTAGTGGCCACATTCATCTGTGCTTTCACATTGGAAATGTGTTTTCAAAGTAGTTTTTGAAAATCAATTTTCTAGTTTACTCCTGGCTTATTGTGAATTACATGATACATTCCTTCATTTTGAGACTAGGGAATAAATGATACATGTATGTACCTCAACTCCAGAAATACCGAAAACTGCTTATAAGCCACCCCACTTAAAAAGCCCAAGTCAAAGCCCCCAAGTCTTTCACATTGAGCATGAGACTCACGCAAACAAATTTAATATTATGTTCTCGAGATGAAACTGCTGTTTCTTATAGCAAACTGCTGCTTTCATATGTAACTTTGAAATTAATTATCCTTTTAAAAATAATTTACTCCTTGTTCATTTTGAACTTTCTTCAAAGTTTTTCCAGCAGTGGAAATGCTCACTTAAACTAAAGTATGCCATATATAGCAAATTCATATTTTTTCACAGTTTTCAGGGGAAGTATGCCCCCATTCCCCCTAAGGATGGTGATGCCCACTGCATCCCATTTGAAGGTTAAAATGCAGATGAAAATCTCAGTCACAAAGGTAGCAAAGGGATGTGGGTTTTATAGAATTGTGTGGGTTACCCCTGAGTGCCTCATTTGACTTTTAACCTTTAACACCCTAAGACATTGGTATTCATATTCTCCACACTGTTCTCTTTACATTTCCTATGGAACAGACAAGGAGAATTTGTCAAAGAAGTATATTTGATGGTGAAACAGATAGAAGAGTCAGTTTAGAACATACTTTGAGCTACATGACAATTAATAATAATAGGTATTTTAATAGATGAAAATCTCTCTTGGAAAAACTACATTGACTGTGCTCTCACTGAAATAAGTAAGACCATACAAATGATTGCTACATGTAAGTTAAGATGCATTGTTCCATCATCTGTCTTCATAAATATCTATAAATCCTTAATTTTACCTAATTTAACTTATTGACTCCCTGCTTAGGGCAATGCGTCTAGAAAATATATAGTAAACAATATTGCTGTTGTCCAAAAGCAACCATTGCATTAAATTTACCTAACTGATAAGAAAGAACATGCTATCCCCTTATTTCCCTTGCGAACTGAATTCCTAGGAATTCTCAAAAGTTCCCAATTATGCAAATGACCCTTGCGAACTGAATTCCCAGTTTTCTGGGAATTTCTAGGAATTCCTGGGAATTCCTAGAACTATGCAAATTAACTCTGATTTAAAAAGCTTGGAATTACTGGGAATTTCTGGGAAAGGAAGACTCCAGTTTTGTGAGGAATTCCTAGGAATTCTCAGCTTTACAAACTACCTATAAATTAAGAAGTGTGGAACTCTTGGGAATTTCTGGGAATTGAATTTGAGGCAATTTAAATACCCTGAGGTCTACATAAATTCTCAGAAATTCTCAATATGTTGAATGTGAAGGTTTAAGAAAAGGAGTAATTTCAGAGGCTTAAAACTTTAGCTTGATAAAAGGTATGCTATACAAAACTTACCAAGAGATATACATACATGTATATGTTTATAACTTAAAGATCATGAAATTTATTATTCAAACTAAGTTTTAGTAAACCTTTACATTAATATGGATTTTCTCATGAACCAGCAGTCAGTTATGTTAAATGGAAATTGCCAATTAATCCAATGTACTCATATCACAGATTTGCTTTCTAACTTCAAAGGACTCTTGGATTCCATGATCAAAAAATATTTTTATTGTGATGCAAATTAATGTCTCATGTTTACTGATGTGCCAAAATCATCAAACATTCATTAGCTGTTCCTTGGTACACAACTTCCACAATAGTTAACAATAATTACATTGTTATCTACACTTAAAGAACTTTGTTAGTTATGAACATAAGTTACTTCCCTTACCTACATTACTGGTTGCCTTTGTTAGAAAACCTTGGAACAGCCAAGCTCAGGTGCCTCAAACACTGTCAGAGACTTTTTGTTGACAATATTTTTAGTAGAAATTTCATGCCTTAGACAAACAAATTCAACACCTAATTAAGCTTTCTTTTTTCATGATTGTTGTTGCTGTTTTTTTTTTCAGTTTTTAGCTCTGTTTTCGTGACTAATTGCTGTAATTTGTTTTGCTGTTTTTATTCTTACAAAACATTTTTGTAAGAGTTCCAATACTTATGGATCATCCACACACTTTGCAAACACTTGGCATGCAGACAAGACAGAGGTAGTCAATGTTCCCTTTGAGAAAAAACACCTTTTAAATGACATCTTCAATTTACTTTATTTGAAACTCTGATCTGAAAATATTTGTCAACAAGACTTGTTAGTAGTGAGAAGTACCAACCAAGTTTCCTTTCATAACTTAATTTCTTAAATGTCCCAATCACTGGATCTCCCAAAAAATATTACATCTTTTTATTTTTGGTGCAAAATATAAAAATGAAAAGTGCAATTCATACTTCAATAATAACAGCTCTAAAGTTTACTTGTTGTTCTTCTCTGTCTGTCAGCTATCAACAAAATTGTTTTATACTTCGGACGCATAACTGTTTGTGAACCTGAGTTCCAACGCACCTCTGTAATCGCATATAGTTACTTCTGTCTCTTGTACAAATGTTTCTCCTTTGTAAGACGCACTCTACTCTGTTGTCACTTCTGCTTTAAGTTCAGTGGAAACGACTGACTGAGGAATCGAGATGGCGGTGTTGGAACGTGTTGCTGAACGCTTGCTACGGTCAAGCTTCGTAGATTTAGGTACTGGTACACTGGGATCATCTATGTATCTCTTATACTTCCTAATGTGGTATCCTTCTTTTATAAATATGAGGGTAAAAGACGATTTGTAGTCGCATTCAAAACTGTGATTGACTTGGGTTATTTCTCACCTTTGCCATGAACACAACTCGAGTGAGTTTCGAGTCTTTGTTTCCTCGACAACTTTCGGCCACAAATCGTGCATTTGTAATACGATCGATTCTTGTCGATTATTTCTACATAGAGTGAGCTCACATCATTATTTATATCACCAAGATATCCATCGTCTAGAAGCAGAGAACTGGTCGGAGAAGTCAGAATAAAGTTGTGCGCTTCTCTTAACACTGCAATCGGCAAGCCAGCGGATTCACTTTGCTAGCCAATGACAAGTCCTAAAAGATCCACGTGATCATGCCCGTGATCGGAAACAGAGAAGACTCCATTTCGCGCTCATCTTTGAATGTACTTTTCATCGGTTGATCGCTTTTCTCAACTGTTTCGCTTAATATAACATTTCTAAAGATAGCTTTTATTGTGGTTCAATGGGAAAACGAGAACAGCGTGAGTGTCTCGAAAGAGAAGAAATTCGTTGGCGCCATGGAGTTAAAAGAAGGGACAACGGTTGACATATTGACTGGTACAAACAAGGGTTGAGTGGCCATCTGTAAAGCTACGATTTTGAAAGTTTGTGGTGAGTAAAAATTGCGATATTCGTTACGTGATCAAAATCTTATAAAAGAATAGATGTAGCGGGTTGAATTAAGCTTACATAACGCTCGGCGCAACTGAAACTAGAATAATTCTGAGAATCGAATCGGTAACTTGCATGCCGCAGTTTCTTAAGCTTATGCCTTACAATGAAATAAACCTATCAGTAAGGTTTCAAGATTCCTCCAATCACGTTTGGGAACATTCAAGATTCATAATAGGAACTGTTATTAAACAAACCTTAGTACATAGAGAAGCCCTCCTTGGTAAAAACAAAATAATGTATTCAGCCCTTTTTTAGTAAAATCTATGAGAGAGATGTACTAACTCCGATATAAAAGTCACTCAGTATAACAGAGATTTCTCAATTTGAGAATCCAATGAATGCCCTTTTCCTCATAGCCATCTTAAAGGCCTGGTCTGAGCTTTAAATATATATATTTAAATTTTTTTTTTTTCAAATTCAGATGTCATGGAACCCAGATACAAAATGGTCAAGCTTCTTGTAGACAACCTCATTCAAGGCCAACTCATTGTGAGCCCAGGAAAAAGATACATACAGCAGCTAAGTTAGCAGTTTAGGATAACTTCATTCTAATTTATTGTTACAGTTACAACAAGATTTTAATCAAAAAATCCATTTTATTTGTCTGTAATTAACCCCTTCACTCCTAAGAGTGCTTGGCTTTCAAATATAATTTAAGATATTGTATTTTATGGAAAAGAATCAACAGATTTTATTCACAATTTGTGTCAAACCAAATTTAATGATTGATTAGGACTATTTTATATGAATAGCTGTAATTGAGGATTAATCCGTATGAAGTTTTCAAGGAAAGAAAAATCAGATTCCATCCTAATATTACCACACATTGATGTTAATAATGAATCAAAAATATTTTACATGTAAGCCTTAATTAAGCTTCTAAATAAATTTCATTGAATACTTGAATTTTAGCTGGGTTTTTTTAATTTAAAGTATTTATTTTATATCATTAGCCTCATATTTTTGCTTAAAATTCCCAGTAATTCTTAAACATTCCTAAAAATTCCCAAAATTCCCTGAAACTCCAAGGAATTTTTTAGATTTACAGCTTTTCAGGGAAAGTCATTGGTTCTCTAAGTTGGAATTCCTAGGAATTCCAAATCCTGTTAGCAATAAACTTGGAATTTCTGGGAATTTCTAGGTTTTTAGAACCAGAGTTGTTATGGTTGGGAATTCCTAGGAATTCCCAGTCCGAATTTACCATGAAAATTCACACCTTTATTCCTAGGAATTCCTAGGAATTCCAAAAGCCATTTTGCAAGGGCAGTGCTGGCTTGTTGTGAATGACATAATGCATTCCTTCATTTTGAGCCTAAGGAATAACTGATACATGCCTGTACCTCTACTCCAGAAATACTGAAAACTGCTGCTTATAAGCTGCCCCACTTAAAAGCCCAATTCAAAGCTCTCAAGTCTTTCACATTCATCATGACACTTGCGCAAAAAAATTTAATATGATGTTCTCAAGCTGAAACTATTGTTTCTTACAGCAAACTACTGCTGTCATTAAGTAACTATGAAATTATTATTGTTTCAAATATAATTTACCCCTTGTTTACTTTGAACGTGCTTCAGAGTTTTTCCAGCAGTGGAAATGCTCACTTTAAAACTAAAGTATGCTATAGAAAATTTATATTTTTTCACAATTTTCAGGGGAAGTATGCCCCCATTCCCCCCTAAGGATGGTGATGCCATCAGCATCCCATTTGAAGGTTAAAATGCAGATGAAAATCTCAGTCACAAAGGTAGCAAAGGGAGGTCCTGCAGTGTGGGTTTTATAGAATTGTGTGTGTTCCCCCTGCCTCATTTGACTTTTAACCCATAACACCCTAAAACATTGGTATTCATATTCTCCACACTGTTCTCTTTACATTTCCTATGGAACAGACAAGGAGAATTTGTCAAAGAAGTATATTTGATAGTGAAACAAATAGAAGAGTCAGTTTAGAACATAAGAGCTACATCAATTGTTTAATAGGTGTTTTAATTGATGAAAATATTTCTTGGAAAAACCATGTTGACTGTGTTGTCACTGAAATAAGTAAGACCATACAAATGATTGCTAAGCTGAGATAGATTGTTCCATCATCTGTCCTTATAAATATCTACTGTATAAATCCTTAATTGTGCCTGATATAACCTATGGACTCCCTGCTTAGGGCAATGGGTCTAAAAAATATAATTATAGTAAACAAAATTGCTGTTCTCCAAAAGCGAGTTTTGTTTTAATTTACCTTACTGATGAAAAAAAGAACATGCTATCCCCTTATTTATAAATGCAAAAATTCTACCTATTACCATCTTATATCATGAAGCTGTATGTAAATTAATGCTCGATCTTCATAGCAACAGTGCACCTTCTAACATCATGAAACGTTTTGTGAGAACATTAAACAATTATACTTATATACTACTTGCTCATCAACATCACAACTTGTTAGGATTAAGTACTCTAGGTGTCAAAATTTGGAATGAGATGCTAAATGAATAGAAAATTTTGTCAAAGAAATCCTTCAAAAAAGAAACAAAAAGGATCTTCTGCAGCAATATTCTAGAGACTGAAGATTCTTACTTCAAGCCTGATGAGATAATGGTTAAATTCAAACATGGCAAAATTGAAACAAATTGAACTTGCAGTTGTAAAATATCTTTGGTCCACTTAGATATTCAGGACTTTTCTCTTTTACAATGAATGTCTTTCATTTTCCATTTTCTTTTCTTGTGTATCTTTTGATGCTTTTTTTTCCGTATATTATTTTCAACAAAATCTGCTCAAAATTTTCAAAATTTCATTTTTTTCTCTTAAGTCAGGGAAACTAGTTTTAACCACATAAAAGTTTCATTTACTGTAAAAATCTTAAAAAGAAGGCGAGATACAGTAGAAAGAATGTTTCAGGAAACCTGCACAGAAGAGCAAAAGGCGTCATAATTGGAAAGGCCTCCACCTGAGTGTTGACATTTTCTGTGGGCTTTTGTGCAGGATCTCAATTTGCATATATTGTTTACATCACATCTTGCACTGCGCATTCACTGGGAATCTCTAGCACATTTTTCAAAATGTTGCAAAATGAGAGTACGTCTTCATCAAATGGCCTAGAAGAGTCAACTAAAAGCAGGACAGAGCATAATGAAATTGAAGTTAAGTTGTTCACTTTCATATACCAGCTTGCTTGATGAATTTTGGATTTTGTTTAACACATGTTCCCATTTCACGAAATGACCTTTCCTGCAAATTTCAAAGAAGTTCTTTGTCAGGAGGCTTGCTAGGGGGTTCCATGTTGTGTTTTATTGGTCAGTGGCATGACTGCATTGACACACACTTTTGAAAAGGAGGCAAGAAAACTCTGAATTTCTTTGGAGGCCAAAAACTCGAGGTTTGTTATTACACAAGTTACCTCTACATTAATAGGGTATGTAGATTTGTTGGGTTTTCATGAAAATTGGCTTGAATGTTCCTCAGATATTATCACACAGAAGTGCAGAAGGCTTTAACGAAATTTGAAATATTTCTCTTGTAATTTACTGGAGTTTGACATCAAGGGAAATCCAACCTCATAATAGATTTTCTTAGTAACCAATAGGAATATCGAAATTGCCTGACACTCTTTGTTAGCCCATTATCTGCTGAGTTATACTGTCCAGTTTGTTTCAAGGTCTGGAGTAACACGGAGGCTAGTAATTCAGTATAGCAAACACCATCAATTTTGCGTTTAAATGCTTACATGTGCCTACCAAAACAAACAAAAACTGTGAAAAGTTTTATTTCCACAATCTGTACTTTATAAGCTTTACTGTATATTTTTCTAAGGTTTCTGTTTTAATCTAATCATGTGTTTAGCATCAAGTAAACAGATATCAAATATTGTGCAACAGAGCACATGTAAGTTTCCCCTGTACCTTTTGACTTTATCTTTAATTAAACTCACCATGATCTACTAAAGATCTCAGTTTATTACAGTTTCTTTAATAGTAGCATGAGTAGGATAATTTTTCTAGAATGTTTTTTTTTTTCTAATGTTGCCTTCCATGTATTAATTACAAGCATTTATTTACAGAGGACTTGATTTCATGGCTTCTCCCACCCCATTGCATCCTTCTGCCAAAGAGAGCTTAAATTATGCTCAGCTCTGTTGCCTTCTTGTTGAAGTTGGATCACTTGTGCTAAGGGAGATCTTTGACCGGGTATGTCCACCAGGAAACCTTCATGCAGTTCTGACTGATTCCACAAACCATGCCAAACTGCAATCACTGCGAAAGAAGAGAGTCCTGCGTACTTCCCAGTGGGAGAAACTGTATCCTACTTCCAAATCTTTAGTTTCCTCAAAGGACTTTGACACCTGCTTACTGTTATGTCTTCTGAGGAATATCTGGGGTCTGACTCTCCCTGCCTCTGGCTGGAATAACCTTCCTCCAGGATCAGACACCTCTCTGGCAGCTGATATCACTCGCATCAAGTTTTTCAGGGACAGAGTTTTCAGTCATGCTGCTAATGCTTCAGTTGATGATCCAACTTTTAGTTTGTACTGGAACAGCATCAAAGATACCTTTCTTCGCATTGGAGGGACCTGCTATGAGGAAGTCATAGATGATCCTACATTCTATTATATGGATGCTGATCTTGAAGAACACTACCAACAGCTTCTGAGAGAGTGGTTCAAAGATGATGATTGTATCACAGACAAATGGCATGAAGACAAAATTGTGGAAAAGGCCAGGAAAGGAGGGGACATGGAGGATTCCTTTGACATTTCTGAACAAAATTCATGGGAGAGAGGTGTGTAATTTCTTTTTTTTTAAAACCTGAGTTTTAAACTAACTTTGTAGAGTCAATAATGTACAGCAAGTCATACTAAATTGTTGGATGAAATGAATTTTGTGCAGATTTTTCTTTAAAAGTCACAATTACATGTGATTGAAGTTGTGAATCTTTATTCCCTTGATACATCAACTGTATCCATAATTTGCTTTTTTTTCTTCATCTTTCCTATCTTTTGATTTCCATTTGGGTAAGCTATTTAATTGTCACATACAAATGTTAAAAAAAAACTACAACCTTCTTTTTCAGAGACAGTAATAATGCCAGGGGAAAATACATCAGCACAGACTGGCTATAGCAGCCCGCCAGAGCTCAGTGTGAAACTTCCGAAGTTGAGTGATCTCCCAACAATCTCTAATCCTTGGGAAACTGTTGAACTTCCTGTTGATATTCTTTTATTAACAGTGGAAGACTGTGAGTTCTTAAGCTGCTTTGCCTACCTGAAGAAACCCTTTAAGAGTTACCACATCAGTTCTGGCCCTGTGTACTTTGGGTTCATGGGTGATGATCAAGGAAAGAAAATGAAAATCGCATTGATGAGGTGCTCCAAAGGTCTTGATGCTCCTGGGGGTTCTTTGTCTGTTTCAAAAGATGCCATATTGCTACTGAGACCCAAGGCTATTTTTTCTGTTGGTGCCTGCAGTGGTTTGAACAGCAAAAAGGTCAAGTTAGGAGATGTGGTTCTTTCAGCAAAGCTTATAACAGCTGTATACAAAACTCCCCCCAGCAGAGATATTGGTAACCTGATCAAACATGTGGCTGATGGGTGGAAGGCACCTTTACATAATGCTGATGAATATAATGCCAAAGTGCACTGTGATGGGGTGGTTCTGAGTATCTCTGAGGCAAACAGAGACATGATTAGGAAACATCCTGAAGCAATCGCAGTTGAAATGGAAGGTGGAGGTGAGAATCATAATAATTCAAATAATTGATGAGCCAAGCACTTTTGCAGTTGAAGGAAGTGTTTTGAAAAACACTGCTCTGGTATTGTCTCTGTTGGTTCAAGAAATAGCATGTACCATATAGCATGCCAAATTTGCAGGAATATTATATATTGGATAATAATAGTGATTTTGTGTTTGGGTGGGGTTGGAAGATTTTTTTGCAGGTGAAGGTGACTGAATACTTCTTCTGGCTAAATTGAGTGTGCTCCTTCAGGGTGTTGTGAATTGTCTCACATTTGTCAACTGAAAAATGTAGAAAGTATTTTGTTGAATAATTTGAGAGTAGAGGAATAGTATCACAGTCCCTGTTAACACTTAAACTCCCATGAGTGACCAAGATAGAATTTCTCCTTACAGTATCAACATGATACCAAGCCGATAAGTGATGGGAAAAGGAAAACAGGTCA
The DNA here is from genome assembly GCF_036669915.1 of Pocillopora verrucosa. Lineage (NCBI taxonomy): Eukaryota > Metazoa > Cnidaria > Anthozoa > Scleractinia > Pocilloporidae > Pocillopora > Pocillopora verrucosa. Next base: position 2,998,909 of record NC_089317.1, read on the forward strand.
ATTAGGGGATTATTGGTTGATCCAAAACCAAATTCTCCTAACTTACATCACAGGACTTGTATAACAGACATTAACCCATTAACTCCCAAGATCTTACTGGAAATTCTCTTTACTGTCTGCGAAATGATTCTCATTATGTTAGTTTGGAGAATTTGGTATCAGATAAAGTAGTAATCCAATAATTGACATTTTTCTTTATTCTCATCACTTGTCTGCATGATATTGTATGGATGTAGTAAGGAGAAATTCTCACTTGGTCACTCATGGGAGATAAAGGGTTAAAGAGAATTACCAATGAGATCTTAGGAGTGAAAGGGTTAACTCTATCTGACAGAAGTTTGTCTTTTGAGAAATGTTGAAATTTACTTATGAAACAAGGTGAAGCCTGGGCCGAATTGTTCAGAGCTGGGTTAAGATAACCTGGGGTAAGTGTGAAATCTGATTTAAGATCTGAAAGCTTGAAGAGCCAATTCAGTTTATTTCTTTTTTACTACAATTCGATAATTGAATGCTCTAAAAACAATGGGTAAAATTATTCCAAACGGCTTTTGAACATAGAAATATAGAAACCTGGATTAAAATTTAACCCTGGGTTTGCGCTAATCGGCCTTTGAACAACTGGGCCCGAAGAATAATTTTACAGTCTCAGTGTACAATTTTTTGTGAATTAACGGTTGAAAAAAATTAGATTTCGGAACTAACTAACGTCTTTCTGCGATTTGCATGTTTACAGAAAGGCTAGAGTGTGAATCTTTTTGAGTTTTGATTGAACAATTATTTTAAGGATGCTAAGAAAATAAGCTTGATATATAGTTAACAGACACGAATGTTTTTTTTTTCAGGAGTGTATACAGCAGCTCACGATTTTAAGACAGAATGGGTGGTAGTCAAGGGCATCAAAGACTTTGCGGATGAAGTGCAGTCTTCAAGTAAGAAATGGAAACAAATTGCCTGTGTGATGGCAGCATCTGTTGTGGCCAACATTTTGAATGATCCAGCCATATTCCAAGATTGGCCTCACTTTCATGCAGGTATTGCTTTCTGTCTCAATCTCCTCTTTTTACAGGGATAGGTCTGACTTAGATCTAAGTTCCCATCGCATATTCTGGAATGGATTATAAATCAAAGTGATTGATTCAGTAATAGTTCTCAAATAGGAAATGAAGTTACCCTTATTTTGAGTTTACATTCCAGTGGGTTTAACAAGGTCTCTGAAGGTGGTGGAAGAAAAAAACATGTGATTGAATTGAGTGATGTAATGATGAATAACAATTTACTCCATGAGCCAGGCGAACTGGCCTGTATTCTATAGTTAGCGTGGTTTAACTAACACAACCAAAATATGAAAAATTCAGAGGCTAATGACATCTACCAAAGTGATCTGAAGTGATTTGATCCATGTTCCTGGACCACTAAGCAACACAGAGACTGTATGGTGAGCTGGGTCCCTTACGAAGTAGCGTATAAAATTGACATGATAACTTATCTGCACCGGATATTCATCATGTCGAGTTCAAAGTCTGCGTAGTTTCCAAGCCCCTCCTCCGTGCAGTGTTCTCAAACTTTTGCACACAGGCAGAAATGTTTTATTTTGCAGTTATGTTAAAAATATATAATAAAACAATTATTGATTCTGTTTTTGCTATAATGAATTATTAAACTTCGTTCACGATATCATGCTCAACATCATCCAGTAATTCCTTACCTTTCCGAGAGTCATGGCGTTGTATGGTGTATCGCTAAGAATGCCTCAAAAACTAATAGCCGATTCTTTTTCAGATGGATTTGACCCAACTGAAATTATTAATAACATTCGTCAACACTACAAAAATCGGGAAGGTTGGCTGGCACCGTTTCCCTGGTGTGAAGACTTCCACTTCTCCTTTGACAAAATCTACACCAGACTTAAAGTCATCTACAGAAAGAAAACAAGAGGAACACCAACAGACCGAGTTGTCACGGTGTCTGAAATCTTCAACCGGCACGAAGAATGTGAAGAACCAAGAGTAGTGTTAATTGAAGGGAAGCCTGGTATGGGAAAGACCACTTACTGTAAGAAAGTTGTATTCGACTGGGCCACAGGAAAACACACAACCGGAAATTGCTTCACAAACTTCGTAATAGTGCTTTTGATCAAATGTCGTGATGTTGAGTCTGGCCTTTGGGAGGCCATTGAAGATCAAATTCTGCCTCGAGAAGTTGGTGAAGACGAACGCGAGAGATTCTTCGACTTCATTCGCCACAATAAATCTAATGTTCTTCTGGTACTCGATGGATTGGATGAAGTTTCTGAGAAGAAGCTACTTACGTTTTCAGAAATTATTCAAGGCCGTATACTGCCAAACTGTTGCGTGGTTGCTACGGCACGACACGAAGCTGGAGTCAAAGTTCGAAAATACTGCGACACGCTGCTGGAGGTTGAGGGATTTACTGAAGAAGATGTAGAAACCTTCATCAAAAAGTACTTCGAAGCTAAAACAAAATTGGCCAAGCCGCTTATCGCACACCTACGTGCTGATTACAAGTTATTTGAAATTTTGACGAATCCTCTCAACACTGCGCTTCTTTGCCTGGTCTATGAAGATTTGAAAGGTGTATTTCCTGAAAGCAGAACGAAGCTGTACATGGAAATAGTGGAGTGTGTACTAAGAAGGTGCAGAACAAAGCAGCAACTACCAGAGAACGGTGAAGACCTTGTTGACCTTTACGAAAGCCAGTTGAAACACCTTGGTTCGATAGCTTTGAAAGGTTTACTTGAACACAACTTGGATTTTGACGAGAAGGAGCTTGGAAAACACAAAGCAAGCGATTTACCTGGATTTGGATTTCTGTCAGTTCAGCCTGGAGGCAGTAAACTAAGACCAACTAGACGTTATAGCTTTCTTCACAAGACTTTCCAAGAACTCTTTGCAGCATTCTATCTCAGTTGTCAGCTTATCAACGAAGAAATCAGCGCGAACAGTATTGCTGCTGACAGAAAATATCGCCATGAGCTGAAAGAAGTGCTTCTGTTTGCATTTGGTATGCTAGTAGGACGATGCGAGGAAACAGTGGTGAACCTTCTGAAAAGCATAGCAACACAGTTAACCCAGGAAGAAGAGAAAGACGTGGACGTTATATTAGAGTGTGTTAGTGAATGCAAAAAGGAGAACAAAAATGTTGATGAAAATTGGTTACCGCTCTTGGCACTTCTCTTCAAACTGAAACTATTTTAGTTTCAAGTGTAAAAGTGGATGAAACTCTAGCTGTCTTTTTAAGCAACTTTCTGAAATCAAATGAAACTGTGACAGAGTTCGTATTGTGTCGCTTGTCGCAAGATGGGGCTTCCGCTCTGGCAGAGTGTTTGAAATATAACAAATCGCTGAAAATATTGGATTGGAGATCTATTGAAATGGGTGATGATGGTGCTACGGCTCTGGCAGAGTGTTTGAAATATAATACATCTCTGACAGAGTTGAATTTGGATCAAAATGATATTGGCAATGATGGTGCTGCTGCTCTGGCAGAGTGTTTGAAATATAATACATCGCTGACAGAGTTGATTTTGAATAGCAATGAAATTGGCTATAATGGTGCTGCTGCTCTGGGTGAGAGTTTGAAATGTAATACATCGCTGACAGAGTTGAGTTTGGATGAAAATGAAATTGGCTATGATGGTGCCGCTGCTCTGGGTGAGTGTTTGAAATATAATACATCGCTGACAGAGTTGAGTTTGGCTGAAAATGAAATTGGCTGTGATGGTGCCGCTGCTCTGGGTGAGTGTTTGAAATATAACAAATCGCTGACAACGTTGTTTGTGCAGAACAATAAAATTGGTGATACTGGTGCTGCTGCTCTGGGTGAGTGTTTGAAATATAATACATCGCTGACAGAGTTGAGTTTGGCTGAAAATGAAATTGACTGTGATGGTGCTGCTGCTCTGGGTGAGTGTTTGAAATATAATACATCGCTGACAACGTTGAATTTGTGGGAAAATAAAATTGGTGATGCTGGTGCTGCTGCTCTGGGTGAGTGTTTGAAATATAATACATCGCTGACAACGTTGAATTTGTGGGAAAATAAAATTGGTGATGCTGGTGCTGCTGCTCTGCGTAAGCTGGAGCTCAAATGGTGTCCATATCTGAGAATACACTTGTATTAAATTTAACCTTCCTAGAACATGGCTACCTTGCCTGATGACCAACTTAGAGAAACGTTTACGTCAGGAATGAATAGCGACTGTTGACTCTGACCTTGAACAGGGTAAATGAACAGTAGCTTCTATTTGTGGATATTAGTATAGGTACTTGTCAAGACTTATGTAGCATCTGTTTGCAAAGATTATTTATTTTTGTAAGAGCTTCTATAAAAGCTCGCACGTTTATAGTTTGGAGACCGTTACACTTTTTTACAATCTTATATATTCAGCTTTTACTCTGTCATGTTTAATGGATGTAGCTGATAAAAGAAACTATGCTTCATCTGTAACGCGTGTGCGTGTAAACCACGGGATTATCGGCGCGAGGAGAAGTAGGACTGCCTCGGATTTTGTTGTAATTAAAAAATCGGATGCAATTTTTCTTTTGTCTTCAGCAATAGATTTTACTCACTTTCCTCTTTTGCAAGGGACTGCCATAATTGGTTTTAGGTTTGATTAGAATTATTTTTTTTTTTAGAGGGCACAGTAACGAATCCTGCAATCTGATTGGTTCTTTACCCGGTCAGTATTTTCCAATCTCTGCCCACGGGCCACGGTAACGCTTTCGTGAATCGCGGAGTACATCCCAAATTTCGTTGCCATTTTTCATAAATATATCTCGTTTTTCCGGCTGGGCAGTGTTTTTAAGCAAACACGCTGGTCACTACCTCAAGCCGATAAATAACTTATGAATCCTCTCTTTTCTCTCTCTCAAATCACTTTGGTTGACAGAAAAATATTGGTTTCAGAATGAATTTGTGTAAGCAATAGTGTCATTACGTTGGTTTACAAGCGGCTTAAAAACCGTCTGTAATTAATTTTAATCGTTCACAAAAAGTACCTAGAAAGATAAAACGTGAGATATTTGGTCACAGTTAAATTGAGCGATGGTTTTTTTTTATCCATTTAATATCTGAATTTTCTCCAACAATTTGTTCGTAGTGAAAGAGCGAGCGAAGTTTTAAATTCAGTTATACAACAAGTCTTTCCGAGTCCGTTTAGTTTGGACATTTGTACCGTAAATTGCACAACAGAAACTGAAGGAATTTATTGAGAAAAGGCCGCATTTAATCCCCTTGTGTCTTGTTGGAGTGTGCTATTCGAACTTAGTTTTTGTGGAGGAAAGACCAGATTTACACACGTCTTTGTGGCAAACAAACGAGCAAACTCTCACAACTTCAAAATAAAAAAATTGAATTTACTCATAATTACTTTCCTGGCCTTTTTCTTAATGAACAGAGGTAAATCTTCGTACATGGACGAATCGTCGATGAGAGTGAATAATACTTTCCGTTAGATCATTGAATGTTTTTGAAGAAGGCATTGTTGTGACAGTCCTTTCTAAACTAGTCTCGTTGTTTTTCAAATATTCTTGCGCTTTTTTTTTTCTTACGCACTCTCTAATTGACAGTTGTCAGATTGTGACAGATACTTGTAAAATCAATGTTTCAAAGTTTTTTTGGAAGCGTTTTAAATCACCTTTATCCTTACGCAAATGAAAATGTTTCGGTGAGGCATCTCTCTTTGATTTGCATCACCTCTATTTTAACTACCATTTACTCTCTCAAAAATTGTTCAGTTTATGGAGGATCTTGCCGCATTTACAGCCCTAAATCATTTGGGTTCTTTCGGAAAGAATTTCGTCAAGTTTAAAAAAAATAAAAACGTTATTTACCGGCTACGGGTCGGACCGTATGGTGAAAACTGTGATCGAGGTCTTACCGTAGGTCTCGGGCAGCATTTTCAAGACCTCGATCACAGTTTTTCACCATACGGACCTCCCAGCCGACAAATAACATATATTTCTTTGGTGATCAGTTACTTGATACTCTTAAGGTGCGACTACTCCAACCAAGGCCATCCCGGAAAATTTTTCGCAAATTAGCGTTCGAGAGATGGAACAATAGATTTCTCACAAAGTACGGGTAAGCAGCACAAGAAAATTCAAAACAACATTTAATTCTTTCATGTCGTACAACGGAACAGCACATTTTTCCAAGAACTTCGATCAAATCTATGTGAATTCGCTAGTTAGTTCCATGTAAAGGTAAACAGTTATGCGTAACGATTCACATGCTGTCTACGCTCGGAAGACCTCTCCTGTAACGCTCAATAAGGAACGGCATTTCCCAATCTCGCGAGGTATCAATTGGAATCTTATTGTTGAGAATTTTCTTCAAGAGTATCAAGTCCTTATCTGAAGAAAACCTGTCGACATAACGGCCTTCGTTTTGCCGCCTCAGTCGGGGACGCATAACCGCAAAAAAGCTATTGACTGAGCGTTCCTTGGCAAGCTTGAATGACTGAAGCTCTTCTGATGCTCTAGCTTCTTTCTTCTGCAAATCTTTGATAAGCTTTCGTAGTTCCGTGATCTCATTTTTGCTTTCTGGGTGTTTCTCGCTCGCGCCACAATTGTTCATGTCCATAGAAGTCGGGTTTGAACAGCGAGCTCTGTAGTGGCCCGGCTGATGACATCGGATGCAAAGTTTTCCCGCTCTCCGTCCGTTAGCTTTGCTCGATGCTTGTTCATACTGATTACGAACAATTTCAAGCTGGTCAGTAGCACTTTTGATCTGTGTTTGTATTATGGAGAGATTTTCCGTTAGTTCGCCGCTTTTCTTCTCAAGATAGGTTGTTGACTGCTCGTTGCTTTTGGCCAGTAAACGCCTTTTGAATTTTCATGTTGATAGGGCTCTGCCGCCTCATTCGGATGCTCGGATGCTAGCAAATGAGATGGGCGAGTATTTTGTCCACAAAATCACGGCTATTCGGTCTGCGCTGGATGCGGATGCCAGTGGCGCAACTTCGCTTGCTACATCAGCCTCAACGTGTAGTGAGTTTTCTGAATTTTCTCCACTGTCTGAGGAGAGTGTACGGAGAATTGCTGCCTCATGTGCAAAGTCGTGCGCCTTTGATCCCCTACCATCGTCTATTCTGTCCTTCTGTTTGGATGAACTGCTCCCTGTTATTAGGAAAATTGTCAACTTGTCTCTTGAGTCTGGCGTCTTTGCAGAGAACTGGAAGAATGCTTTAGTTCACCCCTTGCTTAAGAAAGCAGGACTCAAACCTATTAACAAAAATTTTCGACCGGTGAGCAACTTGCAGGTTACATCAAAGATCACGGAAAAGTCCGTGGCTATCCAATTACAAGATCATATGACAGCCAACAACTTATTTCCTGTCCTCCAAAGCGCATATCGGCAGAATCACAGCACTGAGACGGCGTTATTAAAAGTTAAAAGCGATCTTCTGCTAAATATGGACAAAGGTCACGTCACATTGCTTGTTATGTTAGATCTCAGCGCTGCGTTTGACACCGTAGATCACGGTATTCTTCTGCACAGGCTGCAGTCCAAGCTTGGCCTTCGGGATAAGGCTTTATCATGGTTTAAATCTTATTTGGCGGGAAGAACGCAGCAGGTCTCAGTTAACGGATCGCTCTCTGATAAATTTAATCTGTCTTGCGGGGTCCCACAAGGTTCTTGTTTGGGCCCCCTCTTATTTACCATCTACGCGAGTTCGCTGTTTGACATCATGAAATCTCATCTGCCATCCGTTCACACCTACGCGGACGATACACAGCTATATATATCGTTTAATCCCGTTGATAAGACCAGCGAGGCTGATGCTGTGATTGCGATTGAGAACTGTATTCGTGACGTTCGCGCTTGGATGAGAGATGATAAGTTAATGCTAAATGACGATAAAACTGAGTTCCTGATCATTGGCACGGAACGACAGTTATCAAAGGTGTCCGTTGACAAGATCAAGATCGGCCAATCTGAGGTATCGCCTGCTTCTTCAGTGCGCAATTTGGGCACCTGGTTCGATTCTCATCTGGACATGTCGACTCATGTGACTAAGACTTGTGCTAGCGCGTTTTATTATTTGTACAATATCCGGCACATTAGGAAGTATTTGTCTCGTGAGTCCACCGAGAGGCTTGTTCACGCGCTCATCACAAGCAGGCTTGACTACTGTAATGGTTTATTGTACGGTGCTCCTGAGTATCAAATTAAGAAACTTCAAAGAGTCATGAATGCCAGTGCTCGATTGGTTTACTGTGCACCTAAGTATTGTCACGTTACTCCTTTGCTAAGAGAACTCCACTGGCTACCAGTGCGCTTGCGCGTAGATTTTAAGATTCTCCTTGTTACATTTAAGATTCTTCACGGTGTTGCGCCTAGCTATCTTAAGGATCTTGTCTCTGTCTTACCGGTCTCACGTTACCAACTACGCCGTAACAATAATGGTATATTGTTAGAAAGACCTCAGCTAAGAACGAAGAAGACCTTGGGAGATCGCGCGTTATCGATGGCTGCCCCCTTTTTATGGAACAGTCTTCCTCTGCCAATTAGACAGGAAACATCAATCGACTCTTTTAAACGCTCTGTTAAAACATATTTATTTAAAAAGGCTTTTAGTTAGATTATTTATTTATTTATTTTTTATTTTTATTATTTTTATTTTTTTTAATATTGTAATGTTAATATAGTGATATTGTAATTTTACCGAGTAATTTTACTGGTTTTAATTTAGTTTTAATAATATTGTAATGCGCTTTTGAGTATTTTTATAGAAAAAGCGCAATATAAGTATTAAATATTATTATTAAATATTATTATTAAGCGCGCTTTGTTGATACATGGTTCCACTTACAGGCACGTTGGATGAGCTCGAAGCCGGGCCTGAGCTGGTCGTTCTGACGAGCACAGGAGAGTTAATGGGACTAACGACTTGCAGAGACCCAGTGTAAGGAGATGGAAAAAGTTCCTTGAGCTGTAGAGACGGCTACTTTATCTCCTCTAGCTCCTTCTCGAGAATTCTTCTCTCTTCCATTAACAACTCGTGTTATGTTTTCGCATGCCTCGAAGATCGTGTAGGCTGTTTCTTCCTCTGCTAAGCGCCGATTTCGTCGCAGGAACTCTTTGATGTCATGAAAACACAGTTCGCAAGTGTTGAACTCGGTTGAATATGGGGGTTGGAATAACAAGCGTACACCAAAATTTGCTAGCAAAGCAGAAAGAATAGGCTCCACGAAGTGGCCATGGTGGAAGCCACAGTTGTCCATTATTACTGTATCGCCTCTCTTTAGCACAGCCGATCCATCTGCTCTTGTGAGATTAACTGCTTCCTCGAAAAATAACAGGAGCTCTTGGCCATTGGACGGACCTTCAAGTACGTTCATAAAGTCTACGCCGAATGGAGAATGCAGCAGATTAATAATGTATGTAGCACTTGAAGCGTACCGTTGGATTTCGAATGCAGGCTCACCTCTGGGGGCATTTCCTTATTTTCGGTTACTAGTTGTTTTCCCAACACTACTCTCGTCAAAACAGCGAACGGTGCCTGGTTCCAAGTCGGATATTGCTTCAAGGAATTCATTTCGACGATGGATATTGTCACTCCTTTGTGATTCTGATGGTATTTGCTGTATTTTCTTTTTTGTCATGTAGAGATCCTCCCTGATACTCTTTGATATGGCAGACTTCGACGGCAGGTCCAGAAGATGAACCACTCCGTCGAGTAACAAACGATCTTGCAGTTCCCTTACGTATACGCTTGGTTTCATAAGTTTCTCCGTTTCACTACAACTGATTACTTCAGCATTCATTATTCTTCTCTCTGGTGGATCTCGGGGATGCTGGAGCGAGGAACCGGTGTGATCGTAGTCGGCAAACACATTCTAGATGAAGCAACGGCTTGTTTTGAGCTCTCTAGCAATTGTTCGCTGTGACATCCCATCATGGTTTAAGTCAAGAACTCGCAAGAGTTTGGGATAATTTCGACCGTTTTCATAGAGTTTTTCATCTTGATTCCTGCAAAGCTGCATTTTGAATTAGACTGAAGCTTTCCAATCGTTGAAACGGAAGGTTTCAAATTGTGACCATTCTATTGTTTCATCTCTCGAAAGCTATTGGTCAATTTGCAAAAAAATTTCCAGGGTGGCCTTGGTTCGAGTAGCCGCACTGTAAACTTTACTTATGATAACGTCCTGACACGTTTTGGTCTTGTGAGGAGAAATTTGAGGTTGATAACTGTTAGGGTGCAAAGAATCAATTAACTGAGTTGTAGCCATGTTGTATGGTAAGACTCTTTATGATGACTATATGAAGCTTTGTTGTAGGCTGTAAAGAACAATTTATTTGTCGAAGTGAACTTTTTTTAGAAAAGTTGTCACAATATGGTTTTGAATTTTGCAAGGGTAAGTTTACTTGAGCGATTAATGTACTTCTTAAGACTTAACTGATATAAATAAAGGTATTTTCAGTACAATTTCAGTTTTTTCCACTATTTTTTCTTAATGTGTTAAATTTTTTTTGCATTCTTCCAGAGAGTCCGTTTGCTTACGATGCTCCTTAGCCTGCTGTTTCTTTTGTTCAATTCCGTTTTTTGCTTGATTTCTTTTGTAAACTGACCCATGGTTCGATACATTTTGGACGTTTTAGAAATTGGGTTTTACTCTGCTTACAAAGAAAAACTATGTGAAAGAGTGACTTGTCTTGCTAATTAAAATCAAAGAATACCTATGGCCAACTCGTGCATAGAGTTCTTCATCTACAGAAGAAACATAGTCGTGAACCTGTAATTATATTTCTTGTAGCAATTCAAGGTTACTTCTATCTCAAAAGCCGGGGTATTCCGGAAAGTCACAGAGAGATCCAGCATTATGGTAACCATCCAACTCTGTGAGAAATAGACGTATATAGTCTCCAAAAACAGCACAAAATAGTATCCTGCGTTTATCGAATTTCCGTTTGCAAAATTTGTCAAATTTAGACGCTGCAATCCAAGTCTTTCTTCGCCTGCACGAGCCAAATTTTACTCTTGTCCATTCGTATGTCACGTTCCGCCTCAGTTGCTGAAGAAATGGTTGTATTGCAACGCAACAGTCTTTGTTTACAGTTTTAACCCTCTAACTCCCAGATCAAATTTGTAATTCTTCTACTGCCAATCATACAATTCTTATAGTGTAAGTGCGGCGAATTTAGTATTAAATCAATTAATTATCCCCGAATTGATGTTTTTCTTTATTCTCATTACCTATCTGGTTGATATTGTATTGATATTGTAAGGAGAAATTCTGTCTTGGTCACTCATGGGAGTTAAAGGGTTGTCTCCCGCGTGCATCTGGTAGCAAAACTCTTTAAGGGCCTGTTTACATGGGAGTGGGGGACCCCAGGTAGGTGAGGTAGCTCGCCTAGACCTGGTCGAAAAATAAAACGCGTTTACACACAATCTTACAACCCCGGGGTGCTGGGGTGAGGTTTCTTGAGGTTGTTGTTGCATTTGCAGTTAAGGAGTTTGAGCAGAGGCGTCCCAGGCTCACATCTCGAGAAAGACCAAAAATCTATTCTGGGACACATTTATTTATTCATGAAAGCTTCACGCGTTGTGTTACGCGTTGTTAGGTTACGCGAGGAACCGTTGACTTATTACGTTCTACGGAATAGTTTGGGAAACGAAATATGGTTGATTTACAACGCTAAATAATCTGAAATGTGAACATTTGACACTCTTTGTGTGTCCGTTGCAGTTTCTGGTGATTTCTGCCATGAGACGGCTAGGAAATGTACAAAGTTTAAAACATACATGTTTCGCTTTTGAGCTTTTTGCCATGAACAGTCAGGCGGGTCACCCCACCTTGAGACGTTTACATGGCAAATTGTCACCCCGGCTGACAGGGTTACCCTACCCGGCAGACCGGGCAACCCTCCTAGGCAAGTCACCCCACCTACCATATAAACGTGATCAAGATAAAATAAGAAATTTTATGGACAGGCGGATTACCTCACCTACCTGGGGTCCCCCACCTCCATGTAAACAGGCCCTAAGTTCTCTGCCTTGGAGCTAAATACCTCAGGAGGCATTTTAGGCGACCGTAATTTTTGTGTCTGATTGGAAATAAACATGTGCGGCAGTGAATTTCGCAAGTTTTCTTTTTTGTCAGAAAAGCACAGAATTATTTTTGTCCGATCGATTTAGTCACCAATGATAATCGAAAAAGACAATTGAATAAGATAATAAGATAATTGAATTTATTCATAGTTCTTGTTTGACATCAGATCATAAACAATAGGTTTGTGCTTGATCCCAATAACGTTTTTTTCACTTGCAAGGTTATACCTAATACAACGATGCTTGACATGTAACAAAGCCGTACTAACGTCATGCGCGATTACTTCTCCAAGGTAGTTTCGTGCGCAAGCGAATTCGGGACGACTAATTACCAGTGTCTACATCTTGGTGAGTGAGTGATCATTTGCATATCTGAGTCCCATAAAAAGGAGAGAAAGGAGAGAGAAAAGACATTGACCACAGCAACAGGTTACCCAGGTGTTGAAACTTTCATCAGCCCTCCCCTCTCCAGCTGTTTATTTCTGAGAGAGAAGTAGGAGAGGGAAAGAAAGAAGAGAGAGGGAAGAGTGAATTAAAACCCGGCTCTGTACCAGAGGTTCGCCAGCCTTTAACAATATAAAACGAAAGGAAAAAACAATTGATGGAAGAGATGTAAAGTGCCTATGTCTTTTTTTTACGTTTTCTGGTTGATAGCTGTATTCATTGACCTTAGCGCCCTGCAAGTTCTTCATGGGAATGTTTTTGTGCATTGAGAGTACGATTTGGCGGCAAAAAGGTGTCCCCATTTAACGCGCGGCCAAAACGATCATATTACGTAGCTGTGACATAGAAATGTGAAGAAACTCTGGTAAAGAAAGGAGAAATTAAGAAGAGAGGACGAACGTATTGCGTGGAAGGAGCGCTAAATGATTTTAGCTACGAGAATGATACACATACACCTGGTATTTCTATACAGTACTTTCCAAAGGATGTAGCTGTACGGTCAAAATGGACGCGTTTCGATCATCGTCATGGAGGAGATTTTCCTCTTCAAAGTCGTCGGCCTCATGCTCCATCTCGTCTTCGAAGACGGCTGTTACGAACACATACCACTGGTCAAATCTGGGGAACTTAGATTGCCAATGAATTCAGCTGAAAAGAATGCTAATTAAGAGGCCTATTCCACATCGGACACGATTATTCCACAAACTTTTCGGCTGACATTTCGCAAGCGAAGAATGGTGAGCTTCTTAATATTGTTTATTTCATGTGCTTTAGATGTACTCATACTCTTTGTCTTTCCACATGACTACATTTGCGCTTTTCTGATCGTTTCAAAATCCCACTTGTTGTAGTTTCAATCGCATTTTAACAACACAAATACATTTGTTATAAAGGTCAAGTCTTTTCCTGAGGTGACCGATATCCTGTTGCCTGAATAGTGCTAAACCTCTGGCGGATACTGGTATAAACTCAAGCTCGATGGGGCCTTGTATTCTCCCAACCTAGGTTTCCGTAAGTCCACCACACAGGCCATCATTTCCCCTCTGCCCTCAAGAAACTAAAAGTAGCAAAAATAGCAATGTCATTGTGATAACAGCACTACAACGCGATGAATTGTGAAACACAAATATTATTGAATTTGATAATAGCGAATCCAAGTGCTGTGTGAAAGTAGATGCATACGAAGTATTCATTTACAACACTAATGTCGGTTATTTGTCATGAGCGAAATATGTCATATAGCAATGCTGCACTCAGACTAAAATAGTCTCTCTCTATATGTTGAAATCCTTATTTGAGATAAACTTGAATCAGATGGCTATAAACTCACACGTTTTCCATTTGACCGACTCGACGACGATAGCCTCTGCTTTTGCAATGTCTGAGAAAAGGAGCAACTCGCAGTAAAACTACCCGATGACTTCTCGGTGGAAATCATCGTGCCTCGTGATACAGCTGATTCTTTCGATGCTGCCGTTAAAAGTTTACGTTTGGTTTGCCGAGGGAATTTACTCTACAGCAACGAAACCCATGGGCACAGACCAAGGGGAACCTTCGCCGCACTTAGTGACAAGGAGTAATTTGTTATGGCAACGGAAAAGAACACAGCTACCCATTCTTACCATAGATTTCGCCACAGATAATAGAACACAAACGTAACTGAATTTTTTCGTTCTAATCTTGACCTTAACACCACAGGCGAGAAACCGTCTTTATCCCTTTGTGAGTCTTTGTCGAAATCTTTATTTGATGTACGCGGTTCTTCTTCGAAGGGCTGACTGAACCGTACTCGCAACTTCCATTTCTTCTTTACAACTTGAGTACGATGTCATGCCCAGAAATCCATGAGGGCATGGCTGCCACGCACGCGCATCGACGTAAACATCACAACAAGGAAAACAGTGCAATTTTAACTAATCTTCTTTTAATAATTGCTCCTATGTTAGAACCGCTGGAGGTGACAGTTTCTTCGAGATCACAAAATGGAGTAGACTTTTAGTACAATCTTTCGCTGCATACTCTATGTGCTTTTACGTGTGTTTTAGTGGTTCCCGAATCTTTGGACGCGTAAATCCTCGCACTCCGCCATACATTTTCTCACTAAAAGTCCAAACAGAGCATAGAATGTCCAAAATTACCCCACTTCGAAGGTTTGCAGGAATATTCTTCCACATCAAACAGTTTTGTTTACTTGCTAAACTTCATCTCTTATGAAAAATTAGGAATCATTAAAGCCCCTAGACTGGTTCCAAACTTGGACAAAAAACAGCCCAAATACTACCTAAGAATCCTCAATGCTACGCCATTTTTCAAGCCCCAGAAAAGTACAAAAAACGCCATGTCTTGAGCCCGCCGTAATCCGTTATTCTATCGGTGTTTTTCCCTCCCTAAACAAGATCTGATGAGGAAGCGTTGTTTATCTGCACATATAAACCACGAGTTCTTTTACTCGAAGCTCGAACACCGTCCGTCATTTTACAAAGAGAACCCTAGGAAAGCATGATAAGCAAACTAAATACGCTTAAACCAAACACCAAGCTTAAGTTGTGCATGTCTGAAAAACTATCCACGTATGATAAAAAAAAAGATCGTGAATTAATCAAAAAGGGCAGGAGGAGGAGTCCTACCCTAAAACTATCAATTTTTCCGCACGCTCCTTTCGTCCCCACCTCTCTCTTTCCCGTCATGCACCCAGGAGGGGAGGTCAATTTTAGAAAGAGGGGTTCAAAATTCTTCCTACCTCTCTCCCACCGTCATCAAACCCTTCATCTGGTGCACATTCTCCCTCTGACATCCCCCTCCTCCTTACTCGCCTCCACACACACACACGCATGCGCCAAACCCCTGATCCACCCTTGAGTGGAAGTCAAGTTTACATAAAGGGGTATATATACTATCATCCCGCGAGTGACTCGAGGGGGTTGAA
Source organism: Pocillopora verrucosa (assembly GCF_036669915.1). Classification (NCBI taxonomy): domain Eukaryota; kingdom Metazoa; phylum Cnidaria; class Anthozoa; order Scleractinia; family Pocilloporidae; genus Pocillopora; species Pocillopora verrucosa. The sequence continues at coordinate 3,014,355 of NC_089317.1, forward strand.
TTTAGAGCGGGGCAAGTTTGTAAAGAACCTGTGGTGTTGCACTGGTGGGAGGTATAACAAGATAATTTGGTTTTCTGAACTGAATTGAAAATATAACTTGGCCACTGTAAAGAGTTTCTAAAGATGACATTTCGAGCATTAGCGCTCGAGGGCTAACATTCCAAATGTCAGCTTTAAAAACTCCTTACAGTGGCCAAGTTATATTGTATAAATTTAGTTGATAAAACCAAATGAAATTGAATTTGCTTTCGAATCACTTGCGTGTTCGGGCTTGTGGCGATTTAACCGATCGCTTTGATTGACAGGCTTCGTTTTCTTTTCCTTTCTCCTTTATTTTTGGTACGTACCTTTACTAAAGCAAACTTTTGTCTAGCCCCCCCCTACGGTCCCCAAGCTCCTCCGTCCCTATAGAATTGTTACAGTTAAAGATATATTTTTACCGAGACACCAACATGAGATGAAAACGCAAACGATCGACAGACATTGTGCAGTCAGAGCGCGGGAGGGTTGAGTGAAAAAGTTGTGTTCCCTTGTCATAACAATCAGAATACTTGGTGTCATTTTGTCTGACTTTTATTTACTTGAAATTGCAAATCACTGTCATATCAATTAAAAGGTACTCTCTTCAAAAACCTCTCTCTTCGTCAAGAATCAAACATTAAGCAAAGTTCTTTTACAAAAGATTCATCGATCCACCAAAAATATTCATACGTCCTTTTTTTATGCAACCACATATTACACTCAGCATTCGCTGTACAAAAATAAACGTCCTTTGGAACTTTACATCTATAACTATGACTCTCTTTTCCATTACCTTAAAACTGGTTTCATTTTTTTGTCTTAATTAGTCCCTATTTTCATTTTTATTTCAATTCTTACCACTTTCAATAGAACATTCTTATTGACCAGACAATATTTTTGGCCTGGGCGTGGAGGAGGGATGGGAGATTTTTGTTCTGTCACCATAAAACTCACTTGATCTCCCCCCTAAGGCTCTGTAAGATTCTTATCATACTCCCCCTTTCTCTCATTAGCAGTTAACTGGTAGCGCATTTTCTATAGTCCCCTTCCCCCTTTATATTCTGTCGACGACGACTGATTCCCCCTCTGTTTCCTCTGAAAACCATGTGATCATTTACCCCCCCCCCCCCAGGCGATAACTAATGACTGGTTCTGGTTGCTTGATCTCAAACTCTTTTGACCTACACTGTTCAATTTTGTGATAGGCGATCGCGAATTGCATAGCATGGCATAAATTACTTCATCATATAACTTTATTCGTACGTGCGTTATGATTAGTCAATTTAGGCAGGCCGTTTTTCACTACACGGCCCGCTAAATTCAAATGTCTGTGTGAATTGAAATCTTTCCTTTCTGTTTGAACTCAGAGATATGATAAATATCGTACTAAAACCTCGTTTTCCAGGTCCTTCCTGTAAGTTACAGAAACTCGTTTTTCCCTCGGATTTATGGCACGCGCACTTTGATCTTCCTTGCATTGGGCCATAAATCTGAACAGAAAAACCTTGATCCGTAACTCAAGTACAAACCTCGAACTCGGTTAGTGAGACGCACATGCATGTTTTACTTAGATCCGTGTTTTTTAGAGCCTTTCGCATAGACACGAAATTTAGTGTTTTAAAGTGACTGACATGATATTTCGAAGGCGAATCGCATGCATACAGCGTATGTATATCTAAATTACCAACTACAGTATAAACTGTAATTCTTTTTTTATACAACTGCATTTTTCTTGAACAAACATACGGTTTTCCTTATAAAGGCATTTGTCAATTCCCACCGGCACTGTCACACTTTCGTTCCCAGAACCTCAACCAAATGAGTAGAGAGAGCCTAAGAACGAAATTGTTATGGTTTGATTTCAAAATCAAATCACCACCTAGACAGAACGTCAGTGTCCCCTATACAACTTCAACGCAATTAAACGAATTCGAATTCGCAATATGCAAAGCTTAGGCTCAATTTTCCGACATCCAATGGTAAAGAAACAAATGTCGTCAAATGTCGAAATATTCCATGAAACACAAATTTAGGAAATATCACGTCCCGTAGTGACGTCAAAGAACTGTGCCGACACTATTAAAAACCTGTTGTGCTTCATTCATCTTAAACACGAAAAGAGTCTAAGAAGAAGTTTACTGATTTGGCAGACAAATAAATTGATGTGCCGCCTTACCGAGGATAAACGTACGCTTGATCAAGAAAAAATTTCTGAACAGTAACAACTTTGAATACTATATATATATCTATCCTACATCATCAATGTTCTAGTCTTTTCACTGCCATGACATTTTATCCAGCAATCTGCAGATCTAAGGCCCGTGAAAAAGATGAGCAGGTATCTTGCTCAATGTGAATGAAAATTGTCTCATCTCTTTGTAAGGCGCCATTTTTTCTCTTATTTCTGCCTCATGTCTTCCCCCACCCCACCCCACTCACTCTTTGGCCTTCTCTCGCATACAATAAGGTCGTGTGCCATGGGAATCAAACGCTTTAACTGAAACCAAATTTTTTCTAAATATAAGCGTTAGAACACTTAATCAACCATTTTTGTTTGAAACGAGGCAATTCCAATCATTACCAGACTTCTCCGCGTTGACGAGTTGAAGGAGGACAACATGGCGACCGTGATCATCATGTCGCGCTCTTCTGACTCAACTTTGAGAATAAGATGCTGTGGTGACTGAAATTGATGTGACGATAAACCAGCCGAATTAATCCTTCAACTCCCATAAGTGATCAAGAAGGAATTTCTCCTTACAATATCAATACAATAACAAGCAGACAAGTAATAAGAATGAAAGAGAAATATCAATCAGGGGATTATCAGTTGATCCAAAAACAAATTCTCCAAATTAACATCATAAGATTTGTATGGCAGACAGAAAGGAGAATTACTAATGAGATCTGGGAAGTGAAAGGGTTAACCCTTTGCACCCTTACATCATTATGCATATTCTCCATACTGTTCTCTATACATTTCTTCAAGTGCCGACAAGGAGAAACTGTTTAACGATCAAGAGCTTCTCCAGTTGGTGATCATTTGCTATATTCTCATGACCTTAATGCATGATCCGTAGGTGATATTGTGGGGAGAAATTAGATGCTAGTCACTCTTAGGGTTTAAAGTGTTAAGGCATCAAATGTGACAGCGGTTGCCACTGGTGTTTTTTATTTCCCACTTTTTTTCTCTTAACTTTATTTCTTTTTGGTTGATGCCTACAAGAAAAAGGCCAAAACCTTCAAACAACTCAGCCAAACTGAAAGCCTTGATCCCAATAAAACACGACCTTAATTTCATAATGAGTCGAAATAAAAGCCGGTTACCAGTGCTCTACTGCTACTTATAACGGCCGATTTACACGGTGCAACTATGATGCATGCAAGAAGCTTGCAACACTCCATGCTCCCTTGGGGCCATTAGCACGTGCACAAGCCAAAATCGCGTAAAATTCCTCTCCCTCTCACAAAAACTTGCCGGCTTTCGAAAAGGAATTCTTCTTCACTCCTGAGCGAAATTAATTTCTGCCTCCTCTTCTGAAAGAGTTATCTTCGCTTTGTATTCGACAGCTAATTTTGCTCTTTATTTGACAACTAACGAACAGCAGCAACTTCGTCCGTGATTATGATGCAAGAAAACTTCACTTTCCTCCCCCTACTCAGTAGAAATTTTTCACAATATAACTCATATTCATCGATTTCGACTACGGTTGTCGCAGCGGTTAAAAAATGTTTTTCAGAACATGTTTTAAAATCCTACGACATTTTTGAGACGTATGCGACAGTCGTAAGCGAGTTGCAGGTTTGATTTAGACGAAATAATTCGTTTCGTAGGCCTGTCGTGGGCTTGTTGCACGCGACAAAGTCGTACGGCGTAAATCGGCCTTAAAAGATTTTACCACCCGCGTCGGCGGGGAGGCGCTCGTGTTAAAGTTTTGCTTTGTGACTTCTTCTCGCGCACAGACATCTTTTACACCATCGGAAACCGCTCATGGAAAAAAAAGGAACAACAACACCTACCTTAATTACAACACGAACAAAACAAACGACTTAATAACCTTTCATTCACGATCCAAGACTCTACGTCCATTTAACATTGTCCAACTCAAGTTTTCCGCTTAATCCATCTCGATAGTAGAGAGCTCCACCTTCGGGCGACTACCTGAGAGAAACGCCTTTTCTCCCCGCTTTCACGTACAGTTCCTTCTGCTTCATCAATTATCCCACGGCTTAAGAACTTGCACGCAGTCATCCCTCGTCATTTTCTTCAATACATTGATAAGGAAATCCACAGTGGAACTATCTTTTTGTCCCCACTGATAAAGCACGTTTTGAGTAGCCTCGTTGACCTCAAGTTCAAAGTTTTTTATCTCATTCGTAGTAAACTCGAGGTATCCCGCAAGTGTTACCCAGTTTTTGCTTGACTTGGGGTTTAAAAACTTTCCAAGTTCGATGAAAACATGAGCGGGAAGGTCCCGAACCAACGTTTTACCTGTGGTAGAGAAATCAAAAATATTATTATCATATTCTGAGACTTACAAAAAGTACCATTTTGCTGGTAGATACGGGAGGTCTGAGGAGAGGTCGCAGGTGCCCATACAGTTATGAGATTAGCTTAGGTAATTTGCAGACTTCAGGGGGAGAGGGGTGAGACATGCTACGGTCAGCCTTCGCCTTGGAAGGGTTAAGGTTCGTTTCCGTTAAATATCAATAAATGACACAAGTTCCAGTCTCTAGCGTGGAGTTCAAATAAAAAAAACGACTTTCACTTCGAAAATCCGAAGGTTGGCACCACTCCGCAGGTCAGCGGTACACGTTCGAAGTTAAGGAGTTTTAATCTCCACCTTGGTTTCTCGTGTTTTCTCATTAAACTAAACACCAAGAGACCGTCATTTTTTTGTAATCGGTGGAGTTGTAGCCGGGGCATAATTCAACTTTTGCTATTGCTCAATGAAACAGTTTTTACTCCTCGCCCCGCCTCAGAGAATTGCACTGTTTAGTGGTGAAGGTAAGTTTTAACCCTTTAACTCCCAAAATCCTATTGTCAATTCTTCCCTCTAGCTGTAACAGATTTCCTTGTTATTAGTTTTGAGAATTTGGTGTTAGATGGGGATAAAAAAATCTACTCGATAAGTTTCAGAATTCTCATCACTTGTTTGCTGGATGATGTAGAGATATTATAGGGAAAAGTTTCATGTTAATCTCCTCTGAGAGTTAAAGGGTTGACAGCAAATAAATGGTAGCGAGCCGAGACCAAGAAATTACCGAAAAAAACAGAACTAAACAGTGAGAAGTGAAAAATAAACAAAAACAAAACAAAGCAAAACAAAAAAAGACAACAAAACAACATAAAAACAAAAAAAGACAACAAAACAGCATAAAAACAAAAAACAAAAACAAAACAAAAGAAAAAGGTAGAAAGTATTGAAAGTATGCATCATAAAAGAAACCAAGAATTTAAAATAGAAAGACGCTCTGACATTAAAAGAGACCATCGATTAGGCATACAGCGAGTTGAACAAATTTCTTGATCCAGCTGCCCATTTTATGTGAAAAAATAATATTTTAAACCTATTCTGTGTTAAAGTCATGATACGATTATACGTGACTCTGTCGGAATAGAGTTGAATTATTGTTTTTTTCACATTAAATCTAGCGTGAACTATAACTTAGTTTTGTTGCGGTTCTTCCTTATTCCTTCTTTATTCAAATTTGTCTGCAGATGTTCTGGATTGTGGATGATGCCCATGCGTTCTTCAACAATCCTTTACTTTCTCACACATTGTAATATCCAGGTAGAACTAATGCAAAGTATGAAAATTACTTCGATCACGAATAGGATTACAGGGAATGCTAAATAGCAACAGGCCTTGGACAAAAAAATATCTGAACTATGGAAAATAATCAACTAAAAATTGTCTGGTTCAAAGATGTCACACCACACACAGAGCGAATCGTCACGAAAGTGTCACGCGGCCACGCGCGCTTCTTCTAACTCCTAAAGGATTATTTTGAACACAGACCGAATTCTTCCCCATACTTACTTTTGCCGTTGCTTACGCTGACGCCCTGTAACGAGCCACTACTGCCCTGAGAGTCAGAATCTCGTTGATGACTATTTGGTCGAGAAAACTTGCGTAATCCTCTCAGTCAATAAGGAAGCAAAACTCAAATCAGCATTCTGTCAACATCGCGACATCCTACAGTTTTAAATTGCGTCCGCACTCCTCTTCGAGCCTAACATGTGTAGGTGTCAACGAGTAACAGGTGAACATGCATAATATTTGCTGTCAGGACTCTCGTTGGCGGACTACGCAAAATTTGTCTTTTGTCGTTTTCCCGCTAAGCAGATGAGAATTAGGAAATCTGCGAAGTGTTTTAAAAAAAACTCACGTGGGGTGCTATTTTCCTCCTCATTAAATCGTTTGATTCGCAACTTTCTCAGCTTTTCTCGTTATTGTCGCCGTTCTGTTTGGCATATGAGCGCTAATCTTTTTCTGATAGCAATCCCTTTTGAGACTTCGCTCAGCCTGACGATCGGACCTCAAAAAAAATTTTTTTTTCTTACCTTGAGGGTCATAAGCCTGGTTTCCTCCATGCCGATTTTGTTTCCTCCAGTAACAGTAGAAAGCCACAGCGATTAGAACGAGGAGCAACACAGCGACAACGATACCAATGATATATGTTATGGAGTTAGATGTTACTTTCTCTACGGGGCTTAATGAACGTCCAGCATTGGTTGGTACCGAAGGCGCTCGAGAGACTGCAATGATTGAAATAAAGCGTAAGTATATATCTGCGTTACTGACCAAATGTGAGGTCAAGATAGCTGGATATTGGTCAGTTAAGGAACTCAATGGCCAATTTTATTCTTAAAAATACCTCCAATCCAAACAACATTTTTGGGAGACCTTATGAGGTTGATTCTCAAAGAAAACTCTTTGAAATTCAACGATTAACACTCTTTACAAACACTCGCAATAGCTATGGGAACAAAAATGACGGTAGCTTTTGCAGTCATATTCATGGCTCACATTGAGAAACAACTACTTACTAGCTACAAGTCACATAAATCATTTCTTTGTAAAAGATACATTGATGACATCTTTTGTGTGAACCATTCCCGAAACCGAAAGCAACAACTTCATTGATTTCGCTGACTCATTTTACGCCATTTTTAGATTCACGCACGAAATTCACCAGAAAAAAATTTTTTCCTCGATACTGAAGTTTTTACAGGACAGAGATTTACCGATAGGAAAATCCTTGATGTTTAAACATAATGCGAGCCCACAGAAACGTTCTAATATACACACTTCTCTTTACGCCACCTTCTCAGTGCTAAGAAGAGTTTTGTAAAATGAGAGGCACTGCGCTTATTAAGAACAAACTCGGTTAAAGAATCTTTTGAGTTAAAGAAGAAATAATTTGTTAACTTGCCTTGCAGAACGAGGCTACCCTCAGGACCTTGTCGAAAAGGTCTTACCCAATGCACAATTCTTATCACGTAACACGGCTTTGAAAAACAAACCGAAATCATCTAAAAAGATTTTGGTATTTATTAGGACTTTCAACCCTGCTTAGAAGAATCTCAAAAAGATTCTTATGAAACACTGGCACCTTATTTCAAGCAACAATAACCTGGTGCAAATATATCCTAATCCGCCAATTGTTACTTATCGGAAGGACAGGTCTCTGGAAGATTATCTTGTTAGAGCACAACTTCCTTCACTTTAATTACACAACGGAGTTGTATACGATAAGGGTTTAGTGAAAATACTACAAGAAAAAGCAATAATTTCATCCCTTTCCATTCTAATACATCCTGCTTCCTCCGGATAACTCCTCCTGCGCCCCTATGCAACACAGAATGCGCAGGCCTACGCTTGAATTTCTCATAGGGAGTCTTTTTTTTTGTCGTGAGCTCATTACAAGACGGAAAACCATCTATTTTTGCTGCACTTATTTTTCATGCAGCACAAAGGCGCTAATGAGCACGAAATTTATTAAATAACAGAATATGACATGATTAGATAATTTACACGAGCAACAACGCTCTTTTAACATGAGAGTTCGATGCCTTGGGGTGGGGGGTAGGGATTTGTGGTGTGTGAAAGGTGCTAACAACGGCTATGAAATGATACAGAGCTTAATAGCCTACCCCTTTTTCAAAGATTGCAGAATTAATTTATGAAAACTGAAATTTCCAACTCCGATGTATTGCTCCCTGTCATTCATAGCGCACAAAAGTAAAAACAAAAACCTTAACCCTTTTACCCCTTGGAGTGATTAGCATCGAATTTCTCCTTACAATATCACCTCTGAATCTAACATTAAAGTCATGAGAATAAATAAAATGATTATCAACTAAAGAAACTCTTCATTGTTAAACAAATTCTCCTTATCAGCACCTTGAAAAATGTATAGAGAACAGTATGGAGAATATGCATACTGATATTAGGGTGTAAAGGTTAAATTATCGAGTAAAATAAAGAAAAAGAGTGAATTGTGAACTGCAGATAAAGAAGTGAAAATGAAAGCGATCTTTGCAGTAATGAACAATACTTGAGCAGTAGTGAAAATAAGGCTTGAAAAAACTCAGGCCTGTACAGGATTTGAACCCATGACCTCTGCGATACCGGTGCAGTGCTCTACCAACTGAGCTGACAAGCTAACTGGGAGTTGGTTATTATGTTGGTTCCAAATAAACCCGTGAAGTAATGAATAACTTACTGTGAACATCCCTTTCACGCCCAGGAGTGACCAATAAATAATTTCTCCAATATCATTGCAGACAGGTAATGAGAATCAGGAAAAAATCAACTGGGGGATATTGTTTGATTTAACACCAAATTCTCAGAACTAACACTATAAGCAATGTATGACAGAGAGTGAGGAGAATTTATATTGAGATCGTGGGAGTGAAAGGGATGTATATGAAAACATTTTGTTAACTTCAAACCAAAGATTAGACACAGCGATTTCGATCAGTCTCACATGACTCCTGGTTGTTAATCTGAACGTAACTCTCTGTCATTGTGAAAGATTGTGAATCAGCAGGTTGAGAACGGAAAAATGGGATACTTTGTTCGAGAGATTCCGAAGCTGAAAGATCTTTTTCGAATTAAAAGCTGACCTTGTTACTCCCTGCTTCTGATGCCACGATTTTCAAAGGCAACTTTGTGCCGTTGATAAACTGCACACCATATAGAGGACAATCGTATTTCTCAATATGAAGACGGACACGCTGCTTTGAAAGTGTCATAACTGCATTCTGAACGACATTAATAGAAGACATTAGAGACAACTTTAAGCTGTGCCTAACCTCCTAGCCTCTATCCATCCCTTTCGGGTTTCTGGATCAAGATCTTTGTTGACTTGCCGCAGTGAACAGCAAATTTGTGTTTACTCCAGGGGACTCATAACAACAACTATGTGGGGCGATACAATTTCATCACTTTCCGAATCATGTTTCATGTCAAATCCCGTCGGAAAAACCACTAAAACATCTTCCAAGCAAGTGATTCTTCAGATGCATTTCATCTGCTTTTCCTTTCAGGATATGAGGTCAGTAAAAATTTGAAGAGACGAATTTAAAGCAGCTGAAAATTTGTTGTTCACTCAGGCAGTCGTCAAAAACGGCTTCGTGTTTTGAAATTGCACCGAAGTCAGATACTCAATCACATACCGACACTCGGAATATTTGAAAATTTCATAGGAATATAGCATGTGCACAAGTGAACCCGCTCTGTAGCTGTCAGTCTTCAATAGCTGCCCTAATAGTCGGTGGGCGAAAATTGGCAATTTCACAAAGTGGTTCGGCTTTTTCAGTTGTAAGTATATTTATATTTGTTATATTTGTTATATTAGTGCCAATTTCACTTATTTTCTTTTATTTTCGCTTGAGCATACAGGAGATCTTGACTGAGCCACGTAGATGCATGAGCAATCAATCATGCCCAATAATTAATATTAATTTATTTAATTTATTTAATTCATTTTGAACTGATCCTTGATCCTTGATTCTTGATCCTCGATCCTCGATCCTCGATCCTCGATCCTCGATCCTCGATCCTCGATCCTCGATCCTCGATCCTCGATCCTCGATCCTCGATCCTCGATCCTCGATCCTCGATCCTCGATCCTCGATCCTCGATCCTCGATCCTCGATCCTCAATCCAATGATCCGGTGATCCTTGATCGAGTTTTTTTCAGGAAAAAATTGGCTGTTGCTTATAAAATTAAATAGTCCGCCATATCCGCCATATGGAGAATCTCCTGGAAACTCGTTTCTAGTCTTCCTCGGTTACCCTTCTCGCATTAGGCAAAAGCCCGGATATCATTCCTACAGAAGTTTTCAACATGGCTCAGGTGCGGGTAGGATGTGGTTGATCTCTATTTCGAAAGACTTCTTGGACGTTTCTAAGCGGACGATTGTCGCCAAGGTAAAGTCGTTTTTTTACCATTTAATACTTTCAACTTGATCCATGTTATGGCAAGGAAGGGAATTGTCTTAACCCTCGTAGCTTAGTGCTTCAGTCAGCACTTCCTGTTGAAGAGGTGCTAGTATTTTTCGAGTTGGAGCTCATCGTTACCCTTAATGTCACTTTGTTCAGTAGTTTTTGATGATGATCACTTAGTTGCCATCATTTTGTCAAATTTGGCTTGATTTGCTTGGCTAGTAGCCATTAAATATGTGTTTTAAAAGACAAATGGCTTTAACTCATGGATCAGTGGTTCTGTTAGAACCTTCTGTTTGTTTGCGGAAGAGATGGTCGTATTTTTCGAATTGGAGCTCATAGTTACTTTTGATACCACTGTATTCGGTAGATTTTGATGTTGATTCACTTTTGTCGAATCTAGCTGGATTCGTTCGACTTCCAGCTGAGAAGTATGTTTTAAAAGACAAATGGTTTAAACTCGTGAATTAATGCTTCGGTCAGCACGTTCTGCATGTTTGTTTGAGACATCTTCGTATTCGCCAACCAGTAGCTTATTTGTGTTGAGACCAACGTATAATTTCTTTAGATTCATTATTAATTTATATTGTTTGACCGAGTATCTATTATTTTGCCCGAATCTGGTTAATTTCTTCTACTTCTACTTTATCAATTGATAAAGCGTTCAACGCATCACATCAATATAAATACAATAAAGTAATAAATAAATAATAAAGAAATACTAATAATAAAAATTTATATATGTGGTAGGAGAAATTTTTTAAAACCACTTCCCAGTTTCAATTAGATGGTCATGCAGAGTGGTCTTAAATTTTAAATTGTCATCTATATTTACAATGTCACCTGGAAGTCTATTCCATTGGTTGACTGACCACGGAAAAAAGCTGTATGCTTATTGATTGCAATTTGAATTGCTTAGTCTTATGAAGGTTTTGGAGTTACCACTCCTTGAATTACAAGGTAAAGGAGTAAGATATGAATCTTTGTCAATATCAACAGTTTGATAAACAATCTGATGAAACATTGATAATTGAGAGAGAATTCATCTTCCTTTGAGAGATGGGCACTTCAATTTATTGAACATATCAGTTACTACTCCTGGTTCCTTGAAATAATTATTGAAACAAAGCCTAGCTGCTGAATGTTGGATCATATCAAGACGATGTACAGTCTTATGTATGTCTTTTTTTAAATATGGATACCAGGCAGAATTTGCATATTCAATCTTAGGCCTAACTAAACTATTATAAAGCTTGGATTTGCAGTCTACAGAGACATTTCTAAAGTTCCTCCTAATGATACCAAGAGTTTGTTTGGCACTTGATGTTATAATTATGCAGAATATACTCTGACCATTTAAGGTCTTCAGAAAGTATCACACCTAAGTAGCAATGGTGATGGACTTTAGTTAGAACATGATATAAAGAACATATGTTGTATCTAAATTAGATTTTTTAGTGGAGAAGCAGATGGTGTGGCATTTTATCAACACTGAATGACATTTGCCAATCTTTCTCCCATTTAGTAAATGCATCTAAATCTTTCTGTATGTTTTGGCATTCAACTGGACTATTTATACTACGATATAGGAATCAGTCATCTGCAAACAATCTCATTGTTGATGAAATACATAAGGGCAAGTCATTAATGTAAATCAGGAACAGCAATGGCTCCAAAACCGTGCCTTGAGGGACTCCTGATGTCACAAAACACTGATTTGATAAAACACCCTCCAAGGCTACCCTCTGTGTTCTCTTTGTAAGAAACACTTGGATCCAGGACAGCAAGCTGCCCTGAATTCCATAATGACTCAGCTTTTAGAGCAGCCTCTGATGAGGCACTCCATCAAAAGTTTTAGAGAAATCTGATATAAAGGCATCAACCTGTTTCTTGGAGTTCACTGCACTAACTAGGTCATGTATTGCCATAATGATTATAAGTTGGGTTTCACAATTCCTCCGCTTGCAGAAACCATGTTGAAAATTACTAAGCACATTATGATCTTTCAGGTGCTTTCAAATGTGATGACATATAATATGTTCTAGTATTTTAGATGTTACTGAAGTAAGAGATAGTGGTCTATAATTACTTGCCAAAGACCTTTTCCCCTTTTTCAAAATTGGAACTACATTTAGTTTTAATCAAGTCATTTGGCAACTGACCCTGATCTAATGACTGTTGAAAAAGTGAAGCCCGGATGCCAGCTCATGTGATAGCTCTCTCAGAATATATGTTGGCACATCATCTGGCCCACTAGCTTTATTCAAATTAAGAGATTCAAGAAGTTTCTGGACACCTAATGATGTCACTATTATTTGATTCAAATTTGGGCATGATAGACCAGGATCTAAATTAAGTAAAGAATTGAGCTTTTCATTGGTGAGAATAGAATGGAAACAATCATTAAGAACATTAATTAGCTCTACCAAAATTATCAGATGCATAAGTATTATCTTCCTCTAATATATTTATCCTTATGTCATCTTGTCTTTTAGATTTTAACAAATCTGCAAAGTTTCTTAGGCTGATCTGAACTAGGTGTTTCAATTACGTTGTTGATATAATCATGATATATCTCATTAAGCTGTTTCTTGTAAATCTTACAAGTGTTCCTGTATTTTGTTCTATTTACATGGAAAATTCTGGAGGTAAATGTAATATATACTCTATCTCCTCTGCCTCTTGACTCATGATGGAAAAACATGCTGTGATTGAAATTCCCAAAAAAACAATCAACTTTTTGTAGGGCATCAGCTTTGCCTGATGGGCCATCTGACGTGGATGCATCAATTAATGTTAGCAAAACATTGAACAGTTAAATTTTAGTTCCTGTGGGATGAAAATCAATCAAAAGACTGTTGTGCTTCCATATTGGAAATGTGTTTTCAAAGTAGTTGTTGAAAATCAATTTTCTACTTTACTGCTGGCTTGTTGTGAATGACATTATGCATTCCTTCATTTTGAGCCTAAGGAATAACTGATACATGCCTGTACCTCTCCTCCAGAAATACTGAAAACTGCTGCTTATTAGCTGCCCCACTTAAAAGCCCAATTCAAAGCTCTCAAGTCTTTCACATTCATCATGAGACTCACGCAAAAAAATTTAATGATTTTCTCAAGCTGAAACCATTGTTTCTTACAGCAAACTACTGCTGTCATTAAGTAACTATGAAATTATTATTGTTTCAAATATAATTTACTCCTTGTTTACTTTGAATGTGCTTCAGAGTTTTTCCAGCAGTGGAAATGCTCACTTTAAAACTAAAGTATGCCATAGAAAATTCATATTTTTTCACAATTTTTGGGGGAAGTATGCCCCCATTCCCCCCTAGGGATGGTGATGCCTGCAGCATCCCATTTGAAGGTTAAAATGCAGATGAAAATCTCAGTCATGAAGGTAGCAAAGGGATGTGGGTTTTATAGAATTGTGTGTGTTCCCCCTGAGTGCCCCATTTGACTTTTAACCCTTAACACCCTAAGACATTGGTATTCATATTCTCCACACTGTTCTCTTTACATTTCCTATGGAACAGACAAGGAGAATTTGTCAAAGAAGTATATTTGATAGTGAAACAAATAGAAGAGTCAGTTTAGAACATAAGAGCTACATCAATCAATAATTATAATAGGTATTTTAATTGATGAAAATCTTTCTTGGAAAAACCACATTGACTTTGCTCTCACTGAAATGAGTATGACCATACAAATGATTGTTACATGTAAGTTTAAATGCATTGTTCCATCATCTGTCCTGACTCATAAATATCTATAAATCCTTAATTTTACCTTATTTAACTTATCAACTCCCAACTTAGGGCAATGAGTCTAAAAAGTATATAGTAAACAAAATTGCTGTTGTTCAAAAGCAACTATTGCATCTAATTTACCTTACTGATAGAAAAGAACATGCTATCCCTTATTTATAAATGCAAAAACTCTACCTATTACTGTCTTATATTATGAAGCTGTATGAAAATTAATGCTTGATGTTCATAATGGTTATAAATTTAAACATGGCGAAATTGAAACAAATTGAACTTGCAGTTGTACAATATCTTTGGTGCACTTAGATACTCAGGATTTTTTTTCTTTTACAATGAACGTCTTTCATTTTCTGTTTTCTTTTCTTGTGTATATTTAACGGTTTTTTTCATGTATTATTTTCATATTTAGTCAAAATCTGCTTACATTTTTCACAATTTAATTTTTTTTCTCATAAGCTAGAGAAACTAGTTTAAACCATTGAAAAAGTTTAATTTGCGGAAAAAACCTTAAAAAGAAGGTGAGATACAGCAGAAAGAATGATGTCATAATTGTTTCTGCAGGCTTTTGTCTAGGATCTCAATTTGCATGTAATTTTTTCATCACATCTTGCTCTGCACATTCACTGGAAATCTCTAACACATTTTTCAAAATGTTGAGTAATGAGAGTCTTCATCAAATGGCCTAAAAGAGTGGCCTTAAAAAGTGGAAAAGAGCACGAACCAAAGAAATTGAAGTCAAGTTGTTAATTTTCACCAGCTTGCTTGATAACTTTTGGATTATGTTTAACTCATGATCCTGTTTCACAAAATGACCTTTCCCGCAAGTTTCAAAGGAGTTCTTTGTCAGGAGGCTTGCCAGGGGGTTCCATGTTGTGTTTCACTGGTTGGCAGCATGACCACTTTGACACACACTTTTAAAAAGGAGGCAAGAAAACTCTTAATTTCTTTGGAGGCCAAAAACTTGAGATTTGATATTACCCAAGTTACCTCTACATTAATAGGGTATGTAGAGTTGTTGGGTTTTCATGAAAATTGGCTTGAATGTTCCTCAGATATTATTGCACAGAAGTGCATAAAGCTTTAACGAAATTTGAAATATTTCTCTTGTAATTTACTGGAGTTTGACATCAAGGGAAATCTAACCTCACAATAGATTTTTTCAGTAACTATTATGGGAATATCAAAATTGCCTGACACTCTTTGTCAATCCATTATCTGCTGGGTGATACTGTCCAGTTTGTTTCGAGGTCTGGGGTAACACAGAGGCTGGTAATTCAGTAAAGCAAACACCATCAATGTTGCATTTAAATGCTTACGTGCACCTAACAAAACAAAAACTGTGAACAGTTTTGTTATTTCAATAATCCGTACTTTATAAGCTTTACTGTGATGTATATTTTTCTAAGGTTTCTGTTTTAATCTAATCATGTGTTTAGCATCAAGTAAACAGATATCAAATGTTGTGCAACAGAGCACATGTAAGTTTCCCCTGTACCTTTTGACTTTATCTTTAATTTAACTAGCCATAACATAGAGAGCATCTCTGTCTATTACAGTTTCTTTAATAGTAACATGAGTTGGACCATTTTTTCCAGAAGGCACCCTATTTTGTTGATAATAACCTTAAGTAAAAAATTGCCCCGCCTGGATTAGCACCAGCTACCTGCAAGTTGAAGGAATATTTTGTATATTGAATATGAGAAAATAGATAAAGTGTGACTGGAGAATCAGGAACTTTTTAAATTTTTGATGATCTCCTTTATTCTTGTGAGCCATACTTTTGATTCAAGGATGATACTGTAAGGAGAAATTAGAAGCCAATCGAAGCTCTTAGAGGTTAAAGGGTTAAAATGGAAGATGCATCAAACTTATTTTATTGATCTGTTGCGTGATATTTAACTCATTGTTTGAGTGCTGCAATATTCTGGTGTCGCAAAGCTAGAATAAAGTTATGATTTTTGTGTGTGCTCTGTAATGTTGCCTTCCATGTATTAATTACAAGCATTTCTTTACAGAGGACTTGATTTCATGGCTTCTGCCACCCCACTGCATCCTTCTACCAAAGAGACCTCCAATTATGCCCAACTGTGTCGCTTTCTTGTTGAAGTCGGATCACGTGTGCTAAGGGAGATCTTTGACCGGGTATGTCCACCAGAAAACCTTCACACAGTTCTGACTAATCCCACAAACCATGCCAAATTACAAACACTGCGAAAGAAGAGAGTCCTGAGTACCTTCCAGTGGGGGAAACTGTATCCTGTTGTCAAATCGTCAATTTCCTCAGGGAACTTTGACAGCTCCCTACTGCTATTACTTCTGACGAATATCTTTGGTCTGACTCTCCCTGCCTCCAGCTGGAATAACCTTCCTCCAGGATCAGACACCTCTCCAGAAGCTGGCATCACTCGCATCAAGTTTTTCAGGGACAGAGTTTTCAGTCATGCTGCTAATGCTTCAGTTGATGATCCAACTTTTAGTTGGTACTGGAACAGCATCAAAGACACCTTTCTGCATATTGAAGGGACCTGTTATGAGGAAGTCATAGATGATCCTACACTCCATTGTATGGATGCTGATCTTAAAGACCACTACCGAGAGCTTCTGAGAGAGTGGTTGAAAGATGATGACTTTGTCACAGACAAATTGCATGAAGACAAGATTGTGAAAAAGGCCAGGAAAGGAGGGGATATGGAGGATTCCTTTGACATTTCTGAACAAAATTCATGGGAGAGAGGTGTGTGTAATTTTTTTTAAAACCAGAGTTTTTAAACTAACTTGTAGAGTCAATAATGTACAGTAAGTCAAACTAGATCATTAGATGAAATTGAATTTTGTGCAGATTTTTTTTTAAAGTCACAACTATGTGTAATTGAAGTTGTGAATCTCTATTCCCTTGATACACCAATGCATCCATTAATTGCTTTTTTCCTTCATCTTTCTTATCTTTTGATTTCCATTTGGGTAAGCTATTTATTGTCACATACAAATGTTTAAAAAAAACTACAACCTTCTTTTTCAGAGACAGTAATAATGCCAGGGGAAAATACATCAACACAGACTGGCAATAGCAGCCCACTGGAGCTCAGTGTGAAACTTCCAGAATTGAGTGATCTTCCAACAATCTGTAATCCGTGGGAAACTGTCGAACTTCCTGTTGATATTCTTTTATTAACAGTGGAAAACTGTGAGTTCTTAAGCTGCTTTGCTTACCTGAAGAAACCCTTTAGGAGTTACCACATTCGTACTGGCTATGTGTACTTTGGGTGCATGGGTGATGATCAAGGAAAGAAAATGAAAATTGCATTGATGAGGTGCTCCAAAGGTCCTGATGTTCCTGGGGGTTCTTTGTCTGTTTCAAAAGATGCCATTGTGCTACTGAGACCCAAGACTATTTTTTCTGTTGGTGCCTGCAGTGGTTTGAACAGCAAAAAGGTCAAGTTAGGAGATGTGGTTGTTTCAGCAAAGCTTATAACAGCTGCACACAAAACTACCCCCAGCAGAGATATTGGTAACCTAATCAAACATGTGGCTGATGGCTGGAAGGCACCTTTACAAAATGCTGATGAATATAATGCCAAAGTGCACTGTGATGGAGTGGTTCTGAGTATCTCAGAGGCAAACAGAGATATGATTAGGAAACATCCTGAAGCAATTGCAGTTGAAATGGAAGGTGGAGGTGAGAATCATAATAATTGAAATAATTGATGAGCCAAGCACTTTTGTGCTTGAAGGAAGTGTTTTGGAAAACACTGCTCTGGTATTGTCTCTGCTGGTCCAAGAAGTAGTGTGTACCATATAGCATGCCAAATTTTGCAGGAATTATATACAAGAAGTATAGTGATTTTGTGTTTGGCTGGGGCAGGAAGATTTTTGCTGGTGAAGGTGACTGAATACTTCTTCTGGCTAAATTGAGTGTGCTCCTTCAGGATGTCATGAATTGTCTTACATTTTTCATCTGAAAAATGTAGAAAGTATTTTGTTGAGTAGTTTGAGAGTTGAGGAATAGTATCACAGTCCCTGTTAACCTTTAAACTCCCAAGAGTGACCAAGACAGAATTTCTCCGTACAGTATCAACATGATACCAAGCAGATAAGTAATGGGAAAAGAAAAAAGTCAATTGGGTGATTATTGGTTGATCCAAAACCAAACTCTCCTAACTAACATCATAGCAATTGTATAACAACCCTTTAACTCCCAAGATCTCATTGGTAATTCTCCTTACTGTCTGTGAAATGATTCTCATCATGTTAGTTTGGAGAATTTGGTATCGGATCAGTAATCCCATAATGGACATTTTTCTTTATTCTCATCACTTGTCTGCATGATATTGTATGGATAAATTGAGGAAAAATTCTTACTTGGTCACTCACGGGAGTTAAAAGGTTAAAGAGAATTTTTACCAATGAGATCTTAAAAGTGAAAGGATTAACTCTATCTGACAGAAGTTCGTCTTTTGAGAAATGTTGAAAGTTACTCATGGAACAAGGTGAAACCTGAAGAATAATTTTACAGTCCCAGTGTACAATTATTTTCTAATCGAAAAAAATCAGATTTCGAAATTAACTAACGTCTTTTTGCGTTGTGCATTTTTACAAACAGCTAGAGTGTGAATCTTTGTGAGCTTTGATTGGACAATTATATTAAGGATACTAAGAAAATAAGCTTAATATACAGTTAACAGACATGAGTATTTTTTTCAGGAGTGTATGCAGCAGCTCACGATTTTAAGACAGAATGGGTGGTCGTAAAGGGCATCAAAGACTTTGCGGATGAAATGCAGTCTTCAAGTGAGAAATGGAAACAAATTGCTTGTGTGATGGCAGCATCTGTTGTGGCCAACATTTTGAATGATCCAGTCATATTCCAAGATTGGCCTCATTTTAATGCAGGTATTGCTTTCTGTGTCAATCTTCTCTTTTTACAAGGATAGGTCTGACCTAGATCTAAGTTCCCACAGCATATTCTTATATGGATTACAAATCAAGATCATTTATTCAGTAATAGTTCACAAATAGGAAATTAAATTACCCTTATTTTGAGTTTACATTCCAGTTGGTTTAACAAGGCCTCTTAAGGTGGTGGGAGAAAAAACGTGTGGCTAAATTGAGTGATGTGATGCTGAATAACAATTCACTCCATGAGCCACATGAAATGGCCGGTATTATATAGTTACCATGGTTTATGTAACACAACTAAAATGAGGAAAATAAAGAGGTACTGTTTGTTTTCAATACACAGTTTAGACAAAAACTTGAAAGAAAAGTCTAAAGATGGGCAATGAATAATGCTTAATTTTCATTGAAAGTAGACTTGTGTCTTTTGCGTGCAAAAAGGTGCTCTTTAGAAGGATTTGCAATAAGACCTCTCATCGCCGTTCGTGTAACCGGCGAGGCTGTCGTGTTTGGGTTTTGCCTTACAGCTCTTTTCCGGGCACAGCCGCCTATAAGACCATCGTCACCCGGTTATGGAAATAGTTACCTAAACCTCTGCCAAAACCATTTGACATGTTGCACAGCAGAGTTGGGAATTACTGTCGCTCATTAGCAATGACATTAAGTTATTTTTGAAAAGTTTATTGTTTTTCATACGCGGTCTATTTTAAATGGAGTGGCTATCAGTTGAGGCTTCTATTCCGCTAATAATATTGAAATGTTCATTCTTAGGGGACGTCAAAAATTACCTTGATCAAATCAAAATTGATTTTGGAAACATGAGTGACAGGTTGGACGATTTGGTAGCACAACAAAGAGAAACAAAGCAGCAAGGTGCGTACTGCGCTAACTAACTAACAATTGGAATACGGGCTCCAGTTCCATTTTGAGGGCGAAGCTTAGTCAACTATCACGCATGAAACTGAGAGTGAAAAATCTAATAGTTTAATTTAATTTAAAAGTCATTCAAGACTTGGATGAAGGGCAGGCTCGTGTTTTTATTGAATATTGATACAAATGGGCCATCCCCTGTGCTGTTTACATTCCCTTCTATCTGTCACGGAATAAATAGTGAGTAGCTAAGCCAATCAGATTGCAGCATGTGCGATCGAACGTATATTTACCCTAATAATATCAGCGCTTGAGGAGAATAATAAAAAAATTAGTTTGAAATATTGGGGTAGGAATCAGTTACAGCAATTATTATTTCATCACAAATTGAATCAGATGCCTCCATGGGAAAGAATAACCCTTCATATTTTGCCTCACATCCAACGTGTGGCTTCGTAGCTCAGTTGTTAGCAGCACGGTATCTCATGAGGAGCTTTGGCCCCGTAAAGAATTCGCAGCCTGCATTCTATGGAGACGCTATCATTTCTGTCATCAATGTAGAGAATTACTTTAACGCTTGCAGTCGGTAGGTGTCTATGCGGTTATTTAAACCTGTTGATTTTGACTTAAAGGCTCATCTGATAATTAATACTTCATCTAAGCGCGAATTTCAATTACAAAAACACAACAAATCTTAGACCGGAATCACCTGGCGCGATCCTATCATGGAGGCCAAAGTCTTCTATCGATCGGCTGAGCTTTCTAGAGTTATGGAATACAATCTCGACCATATGTGCTAACGAAAAGTTAATGTGGAATCAAGCCCAATACAAAGAACGAAATCTTTCGTCGATTCCCCGATGACTGCAATACGTTCTGTCCCGCCAGCAGTTCTCAGCCGCGCCAACAAAAGCTGTTCGTTCAATACCACATCACCAAACATGTTGTATGTTCATTTGGTCTCTGTGCCGGACTAATTAGACAGCGAGAATTTCCTGCAGATGCATTCGTGAGGATGTAATGTTGGAAACTGTACGATACGTCAATTGTTCTTAATTTGATTGACATTAATAAGTGATTTTGTTTAACAAACAACATGTATGCAGTACTTATTTTATCGCCCCTTATATGGCATTGTTCCACTTGCTTACAGCGGAACGTTCAGTGCGTGTTTTTTCGAATAAGTCGAGAGTTGTGAATGGGAGTTAACCAAAGCGTTGAAATAGAATCGTAAAATCAAGTGAATAAACCGTGATTTCATAGGGAAGCGTGGTACAGCCTTTTCACGTTTTCGACAATAATCCTGTCAAATCAAATTGCTCTCGACCGTGCACTTTAGGCGGGAAATACCTCTAGTCGAATAATCATGGGGAATTGCAGAGATGTCAGTCAAAGAACGGTCTCCTGATATTTATTAGTGTGAATTCCTGAAGATTATTTTTTAATCTCTTCTATACCCTCTTGAGTAGTGCATACCTGAGAGTTATTTTTAATCTCTTCTATACCCCCTTGGGTAGTGTATACCTGAGCGTTATTTTTAATCTCTTCTATACCCCCTTGGGTAGTGTATACCTGAGGGTTACTTTTAATCTCTTCTATACCCTCTTTGGTAGTGTATACCTGAGGGTTATTTTAATCTCTTGCATACCCTCCTGTGAAGTGTATACCTGAGGATTATTTTTAAATCTCTTCTATACCCTCTTGGGTAGTGTATACCTGAGAGTAATTTTTAATCTCTTCTATACCCTCTTGGGCAGTGTATACCTGAGGGTTATTTTTAGTCTCTTCTATACCCTCTTGGGTTGTGTATACCCGAGGGTTACTTTTATCTCTTCTATACCCTCTTGGGATAGTGTATACCTGAGGGTTACTTTTATCTCTTCTATACCCTCTTTGGTAGTGTATACCTGAGGGTTATTTTAATCTCTTGCATACCCTCTTGTGAAGTGTATACCTGAGGATTATTTTTTAATCTCTTCTATACCCTCTTGGGTAGTGTATACCTGAGGGTTACTTTTAATCTCTTCTTTACCCTCTTGGGCAGTGTATACCTAAGGGTCATTTTTAGTCTCTTCTATACCCTCTTGGGTTGTGTATACCCAAGGGTTACTTTTATCTCTTCTATACCCTCTTGGGATAGTGTATACCTGAGGGTTACTTTTATCTCTTCTATACCCTCTTTGGTAGTGTATACCTGAGGGTTATTTTAATCTCTTGCATACCCTCTTGCGAAGTGCATACCTGAAGATTATTTTTTAACCTCTTCTATACCCTCATGGGTAGTGTATACCTGAGGGTTATTTTTAATCTCTTCTATACCCCCTTGGGAAGTGTATACCTGAGGGTTATTTTAATCTCTTGCATACCCTCCTGTGAAGTGTATACCTGAAGATTATTTTTTAATCTCTTCTATACCCTCTTGAGTAGTGCATACCTGAGAGTTATTTTTAATCTCTTCTATACCCTCCTGGGTAGTGTATACCTGAGGGTTATTTTTAATCTCTTCTGTACCCCCTTGGGTAGTGTATACCTGAGGGTTATTTTTAATCTCTTCTATACCCTCCTGGGCAGTGTATACCTGAGGGTTATTTTTAATCTCTTCTATACCCCCTTGGGAAGTGTATACCTGAGGGTTATTTTAATCTCTTGCATACCCTCCTGTGAAGTGTATACCTGAAGATTATTTTTTAATCTCTTCTATAACCTCTTGAGTAGTGCATACCTGAGAGTTATTTTTAATCTCTTCTATACCCTCCTGGGTAGTGTATACCTGAGGGTTATTTTTAATCTCTTCTATACCCTCATGGGTAGTGTATACCTGAGGGTTATTTTTAATCTCTTCTATACCCCCTTGAGTAGTGCTGCCTGAGAGTTATTTTTAATCTCTTCTATACCCTCCTGGGTAGTGTATACCTGAGGGTTATTTTTAATCTCTTCTATACCCCCTTGGGTAGTGTATACCTGAGGGTTATTTTAATCTCTTGCATACCCTCTTGTGAAGTGTATACCTGGAGATTATTTTTTAATCTCTTCTATACCCTCTTGAGTAGTGCATACCTGAGAGTTATTTTTAATCTCTTCTATACGCTCCTGGGTAGTGTATACCTGAGAGTTATTTTTAATCTCTTCTATACCCCCTTGGGTAGTGTATACCTGAGGGTTACTTTTAATCTCTTCTATACCCTCTTTGGTAGTGTATACCTGAAGATTATTTTTTAATCTCTTCTATACCCTCTTGGGTAGTGTATACCTGAGAGTAATTTTTAATCTCTTCTATACCCTCTTGGGTAGTGTATACCTGAGGGTTCCTTTTAATCTCTTCTATACCCTCTTGGGCAGTGTATACCCGAGGGTTATTTTTAATCTCTTCTATACCCCCTTGGGTAGTGTATACGTGTGAGTTATTTTTAATCTAGTCTATACCCTCTTGGGTAGTGTATACCTGTGAGTTATTTTTAATCTCTTCTATACCCCCTTTGGTAGTGTATACCTGGGAGTTATTTTTATGCTCTTCTTTACCCTCCTTACACGGCGGTCACGATATTCATATTCGTAGATGTGGATTTGCTTACAACAAACTAAAATGCACTAACGTTGTTTTAGAGAAACGTGAAGCCCTGCTTCTCCACTGTTATAGTCAATTTTGGTAAGAATTTTGTCTTCTACTATCAAGAATAGTTGCAATGTGCCGAAGCATGTAGACGGAACAGGTAGACCATCAGTTGAAAGCGATGTGTATTCTCTGGATTATCTAATCATCACAGTTTCTGGTCTTTAAAAGTTCAAAACCGTTACCTGTATTAAGAAGGTTTGTCTGAGTTAGCCTTAAATAGGCCTAGACCTTCCATCATGGCGGGAAAATCAGCTTTACCAGTGCCGCTTTTAAGGCAATTTTGAGTTTCTTCTTTTTACGTGTTTTAATTTTTTCCTGTTATATGTTGCTCTAACATTTGGCCAGGACTATTTGTGGACCTTGTGTTAACGATTTACCGTTGTCTTCTTTAAGACATACATTGTTTCTACAAAGAAAATAAGCTTAGCGTACCACCCCTTAGGTTATTTCGAATTAGATCCGTTAAGTTTCTTCGTGGAATTTCCCAGGACTCTTGCTTCTGGACAATGTGCGAACAAAGTAGTGTTGCATCTGCAAAATGATTAGAAATGTAATTATGGGAAGTTGCAGTTTTTTCCATTTCAATCGGAAGCACAGGTTCGAATTTCATCGAAGCCTGAACCTTTTCACAGGTTTCTTCCTGTAACTTTTAAAATTATCGCTTACCTGTGTGGGTGTCATGGCTTTATTTATGACAGAATGGTAATAAATAACAGTCGCTGGCATTGTAGAGGATCCAAGCCTCAAACTTTTGGATTTCGCGACTGAATATACTTTTATCAATTTTACCAACTGAGCCAAAGAGGCAAGTTGGGGAATTATCTCATCTGCCAGGCTGATTTTTTGACCAACATCTTGCATATAGTTAACATGACGCCGGGAAAGGAAGCGGGCTGATAAATTTTTAGGATTTTTCGTAAAGGCTTTGTAAAGATCTCTCACATGGCTCCGTTTCGCCCTGATAACTTCCTTATCAGTTTTATAATCAGAAATTATCATATGACAGTTGATAATTAGTATTTATGTAAACGATTTACCAAATTTTTGTTAAAATTGTTCAACTGCTTGCTACGTGGATGACTAAGCTCATATTGTCTTTTACCGTGAACGACTCTGCTTGGATCACTCAAAGTGTTAATTCCGACTTACAACAGATTCGCAATTCAGTGGTTTTTCGACAATTGTTTAATGCTTAATCCAGATAAGACGAAACTAATGGTTTTTGGCAGCCGAGGAATGTCTTCGAAATTACTGGACTTTTATCCCCCCTCAGGAAAAGACATTCACCCGGCTCAATCAGTCAAAGACCTTGGAGTAATTTCTGATCCCACGATATCTTTTGATAACCATATTTGTACTGTATCGTCTTGCTTGTGGAAATTATCTCAAATAAGCTGTATTAAATTCGTTTTCGATAAAAAACTGCTTGAAACCATAATAAACGCGCTTTTTTTCAGTAAACTATATTACTGTTCATCAGTATGGTCATCTACCTCAGCCTGTAATATTCGTAAATTGCTATATGTTCAAAACTTTGCCGCGCGAATTATCTGCAACGTAAAGAAGTATAACCATATCTCTCCTGTATTAAGAACCTTAGGTTGGCTCCCTTTAAAAATACAATTGTATTGCCGAGATGCTACTTTAACATTTAAATGTATGACGGATCAAGCCGCGGAATACTTAACATCTATGTATATAACAAGAGGCAGCGTATCTGGACGTATAACCAGAAACTTTCAACCACGAAACATTCCCCTTTTCAAAACTGCAACAGGACAGAAAACGTGTTATTATAAAAGTGTATCTACCTGGAACAAGTTAGATCCAAGCCTTAAATTATGTAAGAGTCCCGCTTCCTTTAAGAGAGCTCTAAAAAATCACCTTTTGAATGAATTTTTAAACTGATCATATTTTATTTAAAGATATATAATTCGTATTATATTGTGCGCCATATCAAACTCATGGGGTACAAATAGTCTTAACACGAATGTAGTGACTACACTCACTTCAACACCCCACTCAAATCGAGTGCAATTTTCGAATGTTTTACCATCGTGCGGATTCTCTACGGAAAAAGCACCTAGTGTACCTCTGAAATATTAAACTATAATATTGTGGCTTTCTATTTCGCTAATTTTCTTACTTGAAGGTAACGTTTTTCCCTCGTCATTTTTACTTTTTCTCCGAGCGGTTGCGTGAAATTATCAAGGCGTTTTTGATCAAAACACGACTGGGCGAAGGGTCCTGGGCGATATCTCTTTTACGCGGGTGCAAATTAAAAATGTACCGCTAGAATCAAAAAGAGGAACAAATTTCCTTTGTTTTGATATGTAAAGTGTCGAACAAAAAGCAGATTTACCCTCGTCAAATGGCGTTTCAAAACAGCTGTATCTTCCTCCTTTTAATTTTTCCTTTTTTGTAAGTGTAAAAGCAGTAGGAGAGGGATCGGGAAACTCAAAAAGCGCTTCGGGAATTAATCTGCCATCGTTTACTTACAAGATAAACAAGTAAGATTTGTGAAGTTCGTTGAAATATGAAGTCTAAATAAATGCCTTTTTTAAGCATGTTTGCTGGATTTTTCGTAAACTTCCCTGATTAATTTTTCGTTTCAGCTTACTAATCTATACTATTTCAAAGCAATGTAAAGACGAAGACGGAGAACCATGAGTCGATCCTTTCAACGGTCGTAAACAAAGTGTTTGAGCAATCAGCTTTACGAGGTGTAATAATCAATAGCCGCATATCAGAAGTCTTCAAAAAGAAAGTAGAAGGCAGCGATGACGTGATTTTTTGCTCATACAGGTTTGAATAGCTTAAACCCTCTAAACTCAAATGTGAAATAACAGAAACCATTTTTTTTAAAAAAAGTTCCTCATTAACACGTTGACCGAACTCTAATCAATATGATATTCGGTACGTTGTGTTCACCTTTTTCGTCACGAAACAGAATTATTTGTCAGAATTTAGCCGTTTAAAATGTTTAGAAAATCAATTTGTGTGTTCTTAATGCTCTACCCTGCCATCTTTTCTTTTTAAAATTGTTGAAATCTAAGATAATACTGTCACGTTAGCAAAATCACCAAAATTTTGAAGTCACTAAGACGAAGAAAATGAATAAGTGAAAGATGTTTTTACATTTCTATAATTTCGAACAACTTATCAGAAGAAATCCACCGCAGTTTTCTATGGTCTGGTCTGGACTTGAAAAATATCACCCAAGAAAGGAAGAGTACTTTTAACCAATTAAAAAAAAAACGGCTAACGAGTGTTTTTAAATAAATTATGGTTAACCTCTGAATGAACACATCAATGAATGCCTTCTATAACCCTTATATATCACAAAATTTAGGAGCACAAACGATTTCTTGCTGCATGCGGTGTGTTACGAGGAGGCTGCTTTTTGCAGCTCTGACTATTGAGAGCTCTCAAAAAAAATGTTTAACGTATTTCCAGAAACCAACGTGGTTTTATTTACTACCAAAGATAATTTAATGGGCAAAGTTTGAGGCAAAACTTTTCTCTGATGTGAAAGGCCTTGGACCACTCTTACAGAGATCGCCACTTAATTGATACACAGTAGCGTAAGAGATTGACTTGATAACCCATTAAATGCAGCGGATATTGATCATGTCGAGTTCAGAGTCTGCCTAGTTTCCGAGCCCCTCGACCGTGTAGTGTTCTCAAAATTTTGCACCCTCAGAGAGAAATGTTTTATTTTGCAGTTGTTTTCAAAATGAAAAAAATATCTGTTTGATTCCGGTTTCTTTTTTTCATGTTATTATGAATTATCAAACTTCGTGTCAATAATATCTGTTTCAGCCTTCGGCTTCGTCAGATAACTCAGACCTAAGTGATAATATTTCACGATATCATTCTCGGTGTCATCGTATAATTGCTTATTTTTCTGAGAGTCATGGCGTCATATAGCGTGTCGGTAAGAATGCCTCATAAAACTAACAACTAATTCTTTTTCAGATGGATTTGACCCAACTGGAATTATTGATAATATTCGTCAATTTTACAAAAATCGGGAAGGTTGGCTGGCACCGTTTCCCTGGTGTGAAGATTTTCACTTCTCCTTTGACGACATCTACACCAGACTTAAAGTCATCTACAGAAAGAAAACGAAAGGAACAGCAACAGACCGAGTTGTCACGATGTCTGAAATCTTCAACCAGCACGAAGAATGTGAAGAACCTAGAGTTGTGTTAATTGAAGGGAAGCCTGGTATGGGAAAGACCACTTACTGTAAAAAAGTTGTTTTCGACTGGGCCTCAGGAAAACACGCAACCGGAAATTGCTTCGCAAACATCGTAATAGTGCTTTTGATCAAATGTCGTGATGTTCAGTCTGGCCTTTGGGAGGCCATTGAAGATCAACTTCTGCCTCGAGAAGTTGGTGAAGACCAACGTGAGAGATTCTTCGACTTCATTCGCGACAATCAATCTAATGTTCTTCTGGTGCTCGATGGATTGGATGAAGTTTCCGAGAAGAAGCTACCTATGTTTTCAGAAATTATTCAAGGCCGTGAATTGCCACACTGTCGCGTGGTTGCTACGGCACGACACGAAGCTGGAGTCAAAGTTCGAAAATGCTGCGACACGCTGTTAGAAGTTGAGGGATTTACTGAAGAAGATGTACAATCCTTCATCAGAAAGTACTTCAAAGCCGAACCAAACTTGGCCAAGCAGCTTACCGCACACCTGTATATTGATCGCAAGTTATATGAAATATTGACGAATCCTCTCAACACTGCGCTTCTTTGCCTGGTGTATGAAGATTTGAAAGGTATATTTCCTGAGAGCAGAACGAAGCTGTACATGGAAATAGTGGAGTGTGTACTAAGAAGGTACAGAACAAAGCAGCAACTACCAGAAAACGGTGAAGACCTTGTTGACCTTTACGAAAGCCAATTGAAACACCTTGGTTCGATAGCTTTGAAAGGTTTACTTGAAGACAACTTGGATTTTGACGAGAAGGAGCTTGGAAAACACAAAGCAAGCGATTTACCTGGATTTGGATTTCTGTCAGTTCAGCCTGGAGGCAGTAAACTAAGACCAACTAGACGTTATAGCTTTCTTCACAAGACTTTCCAAGAATTCTTCGCAGCGTTCTATCTCAGTTGTCAGCTTATCCAGAAAGAAATCAGTACAAACAGCATAGCTGCTGGCCAAAAATATCGCCATCAACTTAAAGAAGTGCTTCTGTTTACATTTGGTATGCTAGCAGCACGATGCGAGGAAACAGTGGTGAACCTTCTGAAAAGCATAGCAACACAGTTAAACCAGGAAGAAGAGAAAGACGTGGACTTTATATTAGAATGTGTTAATGAATGCAAAAAGAAGAACAAAAATGTTGATGAAAAATTGGCTACCGCTCTTGGCGCTTCTCTTCAAACTAAAACTGTTAAAGTTTCAAGTGTAAAAGTGGATGAAACTCTAGCTGTCTTTTTAAGCAACTTTCTAAAAACAAATACAACTGTGACAAACTTAACATTGTATAAATCTTTGCAAGGTGGGGTTGCCGCTCTGGCAGAGTGTTTGAAATGTAACAAATTGCTGACAACGTTGGATTTGAGTTATAATGAAATTGGTGATGATGGTGCTGCTGCTCTGGGTGAGTGTTTGAAATATAACAAATCGCTGACAACGTTACATTTGAGTGATAATGAAATTGGTAATGATGGTGCTGCTGCTCTGGGTGAGTGTTTGAAATCTAACAAATCGCTGACAACGTTGGATTTGAGTTTTAATAAAATTGGTGATAATGGTGCTGCTGCTCTGGTTGAGTGTTTGAAAGATAACAAATCGCTGACAACGTTGTATTTTAGTGATAATAAAATTGGTGATGATGGTGCTGCTGCTCTGGGTGAGTGTTTGAAATATAACAAATCGCTGACAACATTGTATTTGAGTTTTAATAAAATTGGTGATGATAGTGCTGCTGCTCTGGGTGAGTATTTGAAATATAAAAAATCGCTGACAACGTTGGATTTGAGTCATAATGAAATTGGTGATGATGGTGCTGCTGCTGCTCTGGGTGAGTGTTTGAAATATAACAAATCGCTGACAACGTTGGATTTGGGTCATAATGAAATTGGTGATGATGGTGCTGCTGCTTTGGGTGAGTGTTTGAAATATAACAAATCGCTGACAACGTTGGATTTGAGTGGGAATGTAACTGGTGATGATGGTGCTGCTGCTCTGGGTGAGTGTTTGAAATATTACAAATCGTTGACAACGTTGGATTTGAGTGATAATGAAATTGGTAATGATGGTGCTGCTGCTCTGGGTGAGTGTTTGAAATCTAACAAATCGCTGACAACGTTGGATTTGAGTTATAATAAAATTGGTGATGATGGTGCTGCTGCTGCTCTGGGTGAGTGTTTGAAATATAACAAATCGCTGACAACGTTGGATTTGAGTTATAATGAAATTGGTGATGATGGTGCTGCTGCTGCTCTTGGTGAGTATTTGAAATATAAAAAATCGCTGACAACGTTGGATTTGAGTCATAATAAAATTGGTAATGATGGTGCTGCTGCTCTGGGTGAGTGTTTGAAATCTAACAAATCGCTGACAACGTTGGATTTGAGTTTTAATAAAATTGGTGATAATGGTGCTGCTGCTCTGGTTGAGTGTTTGAAAGATAACAAATCGCTGACAACGTTGTATTTTAGTGATAATAAAATTGGTGATGATGGTGCTGCTGCTCTGGGTGAGTGTTTGAAATATAAAAAATCGCTGACAACGTTGGATTTGAGTTATAATGAAATTGGTGATGATAGTGCTGCTGCTCTGGGTGTTACGTAGGAGTGTCATCCTCATGTGACAATACTTGCAATAAATTGAACCCTTCTAGGACATGGCTACCTTGCCTTATGAAGAAGCGTTTACGTCAGGACCGTTACACTTTATTACAATCTTATCCACACAACTTTTAGCTTGTCGCGTTTAATGGATAAAGCTGTTAAAAGAAACTATGCTTCATCTGTAACGCGCGTGCGTGTAAACCGCCAGATTATCCGCGTGAGGATAATTTGGAAACATTGGACTGCCTCGGATTTTGTTGCAGTTGAAAATCGGATGTAATATTTTTGTCTTTAGTAATAAATTCTGCTCATATATATATATTTTCTAGAGGGACTGCCATAATTGGTTTAAGGTTAGAGTAATTATTCTTTGGTGATCAGTTACTTGATTCTCATAAACTTACTTTAGTGTGATAATGTGCTGACACTTTTAAGTCCTGTGAGAAATTTGAAGTTGATAATTCTTAGGTGCAAAGAGTTAATTAATAGAGTTGTAGCCATGTTGTATGGTAAGACTCTTTATGATGACTACATGAGGTTTGTTGTAGGCTGTGAAGAACAATTTATTTTTCAAAATGAACCTTTTTTTAGAAAAGTTGTTACAAGATATTTTTTAATTTTGTATAGGTATGTTTACTTGAACCATTTATGTATTTCTTAAGACGTAACTGATATAAATAAAGGTATTTTCAGCATAATTTCAGTTTTTCTCCTCTATTTTTTGTTGATGTTTATACTTTTTTTTGCGTTCTTCCAGAAAGTCCGCGTGATTACGATGTTCCTTAGCCTGCTGCTTCCTTTCTTCAATTCCCTTTTTTCGTTTGATATTTCTTGTAAACTGACCCATGGTCGACGCAATTTGGATGTTTTAGGGGTTGGGTTTTAATCTGCTTACACAGAAAAACTGGGTGAAGGAGTGACTTGACTTGCTAACTGAAATCAGAGAATACCTATGGCCAACTCGTGCATAGAGGTCTTCATCTAGCGATGAAACATGGCAGTAAACCTGTAATTATATCTCTTACGGCAATGCAAGGTTACCTTTATCTCAAAAGCCGGGCATGGTAACCATCAACTCCGCTGAGAAATAAACTCATATATGAAGATTTTAGATATATGAAAATTCACATATTTGCACTGCGGTGGAAAGATGAAATTAGGAGATCCTCGCAGCCAAGAACACTACTGAAACGAGTAGTTGTAAATAGGACCTGAGAAAAATTTCAGGCCCGTACGGGATTTGAACCCATGACCTCTGCGATACCGGTGCAGCGCTCTACCAATTGAGCTAACAAGCCAACTGGGAGCTGGTCAATGAATTGGGTCCAAATAAACATCCAAGTGAATGATGAATTTACAACTACTGAATTTACAATTTTACAGTTATGAATTTACATTTACATTTACTACTAATGAATTTACAACTACTCGTTTCAGTAGTGTTCTTAGCTGCGAGGATCTCCTAATTTCATCTTTCCACCGCAGTGCAAATATGTGAATTTTCATATATCTAAAATCTTCATTCACTTGGATGTTTATTTTGACCCAATTCATTGATCAACTCCCAGTTGGCTTGTTAGCTCAATTGGTAGAGCGCTGCACCGGTATCGCAGAGGTCATGGGTTCAAATCCCGTACGGGCCTGAAATTCTTTCAGGTCCTATTTACAACTACTCGTTTCAGTAGTGTTCTTAGCTGCGAGGATCTCCTAAACTCATATATAGTCTTTAAAAACAGCACAAAATAGTATCCTGCGTTCATCGAATTTCTGTTCGCAAGATTTGTCAAATTTAGACGCTGCAATCGAAGTCTTTGTTCGCCTGCACAGGCCAAATTTTGCTATTTTCCATTCATATGTCACGTTCCGCCTCAGCTGCTCAAGAAATGATCGAATTGCAGCGCAACAGTCTTTGTTTACAGCCTTAATCCTCTAACTCCCAGATCAAATTTGTAATTCTCCTGCTGTCAACCATAGAATTCTTATAATGTTAGTTCAGAGAATTTAGTATTGAATCAACGAGCTATCCACAAATTGATATTTCTCTTTATTCTCATCACTATCTGGTTGATATTGTATCGATATTGTGAGGAGAAATTCTGTCTTGGTTACTCGTGGGAATTAAAGGGTTGACTCCCGTGTGCATCTGATAACAAAACTCTTTAAGTTTTCTGCCTCAGAAAGAATTACCTCAGAAGGCATTTTAGGCGATCGCAATATTTTTGTCTGATTGAACATCAACATATGCGGTAGTGAATTCCACAAGTTTTCTTTTGTCAGAAAAGCATAGGATTATTTTCGTCCGCTTCTGACCGATTGAGTCGCCAATGCTCAGTTTTCATAAGATAATTGAATTTAATCACGGTTCATGTTTGATATCAGATCATAAACAAGCGAAGCGATTCACAGTAGTCGGTTTGTGCCTGAACTCGATAAAATTTTTTCACTTGCAAGATTATATCTAAAGCAACGATGCTTAATATGTAACAAAGCCTTACTAACGTCATGTGCGGTTACTACTCCAATGTGCTTTCGTGCTCGAGCGAGTTCAGGACGACTAATTACCAGTGTCTACATCTTAGTGAGTGAGTGACTCATTTGCATATCTGAGTCTTCATAAAAACTCTTTTGCACGAGTTAAAAAGGAGAAAGGAAAGAGAAAAGAGAGAAAGGACATTGACTATAGCATTAGGTTACCCAGGTGTTCAAACTTTCCCCACCCCCTCCCCTCCTCAGCTGTTTATTTCTTAGGGAGAGGAGTGGAAAAGCAAGAAAAAAGGATGAGGGAAGAGTGAAAAAAAAACCCGGCTCTGAACCACAGGCTCACCAGCCTTTAAACAATATAAAACGAAAAGAAAAAGAATTAACGGAAGAGATAAAGTGTCAATTATTTTATTTTATTTTTTGGTTTGCGTTTTCTGGTTAATAACTGTATCCAAAATTTGAAATTATCGACCTTAGCGCCTAGTGAGTTCTCCTTGACCATTTTTTTGCGCATTATGTTACGTAGTTATGACATAGAAAACTGTTCAGAAACTTCGTCGGAGAAAGGAGAAATGAAGAGGAGACGACGAACAGATTTCGTGGACGTAGCGCCAAATGAGGTTAGATAAAAGAATAATAGATCTACACCGGGTATTTCCATACACCACTTTCCAAAGGATGTAGCTGTATGGCCAAAATGGACGCGTTTCCATCGTAGTCATAGAGGAGATTTTATTCTTTAAAGTTGTCGGCCTTATGCTCCGTTTCGGCTTCGAAGACGGCTGTCACGAACACATACCACTGGTCAAATCAGGGGAACTTAGATTGCCAGTGAATTCAGCTGAAAAGAATGCTGATTAAGGGGCCTATTCCACATCGGACACGATTATACCACATTCTTTTCGGCTGACATTACGCAAGCGAAGAATGGTAAGCTTCTCAATGTTGCTTATTTCACTTTGTCTTTCTACATGATTACATTTGCTTTTCTGAGCATTTGATAATCCTACCAGTTGTAGTTTCCATCGAATTTTAAAAACAGAAATACATCATTTGTATTAAAAGTCAAGCCTTTTCCTGAGCTGAGCGGTATCCTGTTGCCTGAACAGTGCGAAACCTCTGGCGGATATTAGCATACACACAAGCTCGAAGGGGCCTTGTGTTCTGCCAACCTGGGTTTCCGAAAATCCATCCCACGAGCCATCAATTCCCTTATGCCCTCAAGAAACTAAAAGTAGAAAAAATAGCAATGTCATCGTGATAACAGCACTGCAACGCGACGAATTGTGAAACACAAATACTATTGAATTTGATAGTAGCGAATCCAAGTACTGTGTGAAAGTCAATGCATGTGAAATATTCATTTACAACACTGATGTCCGCGGTTATTTGCCAGTGAGTGAAATGGGTCACGTGGCAATACTGCACTCAAACTAAAGAGGTCTTTCTCTATTAAAAGTCTTATTGATGAATATAAACTCACTCGTTTTTCGTTTAAACGGCTCGACGACGATAGCCTCCGCCTTTATAATGTCTGAGGAATGAAGTAACTTGCAGTAAAACTGATCGATGACTTTTCGGTGAAAATTATCGCGCGTGATTCATCTGATTCTTTCGATGCTGCAGTCAAAAGTAAGCTTTTGGTTTGCCAAGGGAATTACTCTACAGCAACGAAACCCAAGAGCACTGATCATGCAAGGCGAACCTTTGCCGCACCCACTACGAAAGATAATTTGTTAGGGCAACAGAAACGAACATAGCTTCCCATTCTTGCTATGGATCTTAAAATTTAGTAACGGGAGTTTTTTGTTCTAATCTTGACCTAAACACCGCAAGCGAGAGATCGTCTTTGTCCCTTGGTCAATCTTGGTCGAAATCTTTGTTTGATGCACGTGGTTCTTTTTTGAAGGGCTGAACCGTACTTGCAACTGTCATTTCTTCTTTACTACTTGAGTACGATATGTTACAATTCTTTAAGAGCTTGCTGAAGGTAGATAGACATACTCATCGGACATTATTTCGAGAGTTTTTCAAAGCTGACTGATACAAAATTACAAGAGACGTGAGAGATTTGTAAGTGACAACTGAGAGTTTTCACAATTTTCTACGTAATCGCCGGCTAACTCGTTACCAGTCTACGGGACACTTAAAGGACAAAATAAGAGCACTTTAAGGCCCGAAAAAACCGAGTTTCATTTCTTTGAAATTTTTCTTCTATCGGAATTGGTTTGAATATATGATAAGCTAAATACAAACGCAAAAAAAAGGTCCCTGTCATAGGCACATTAAGAAGAGAAGAAACACTAAGCTTAAGTTGTGCATGTCTGAAAAACTATCCACGTATAATAAAAAAAGATCGTGAATTAATCAAAAGGAGCAGGAGGAGGAGTCCTACCCTAAAACTATCAATTTTTCCGCACGCTCCTTACGTTCCCCTCCCCCCTCTTCCTCGTCATGCACCTAGGAGAGGAGGACAATTTTAGAAAGAGGGGTTCAAATTCTCCCTACCTCTCTCCCATCGTCATCAAACCCTTCATGTAACCATGAGGGAAGTGAAGTTTACAAAAGGAGGTGCACATTCTTCTTGCTACATCCCCCTCCCCCCTTCCCCCTCCCCCTTCCCCCTCCCCCTTCCTCCTCCTCCACACACACACACGCATGCGCCAAACCCCTGATACACCCTTGAGTGGTAGTCAAGTTTACAGAAAGGGGTATATATGTTATCATCCCGCGCATGACTCGAGGGGGTTGATTTTGAAGCAGGGGCAAGTTTGTAAAGAAACTGTGGTGCTGCGTCGGTGGAAGATATAACAAGATAATTTGGTTTTATTCACTGAATTGAAAATGTAAATTGGCAACCGTACAGATTTATTAAAGATGACATTCGAGCGTTAGCACTCGAGGGCTAACATTCCAAATGTCAGCTTTAGAAACTCTACGGTAGCCAAGTTATATTGTATAAATTCAGATAATAAAACCAAATTAAATTAAATTTGCCTTTTAGTCACTGGCGTGTTCAGGCTTGTGGCGATTTGACCGATCGCTTTGATTGGCAGGCTTCGTTTTCTTTACCTTTCTCTTGTATTCTTCATAGGTACCTCTACTAAAGCATACTTTTATTTAGCCCCTCCCCCTCCCCTTGCGTCCCCAACATGAGATGAAGACGCAAACGAAAGACCTTGGCAGACATTGTGCAGTCAGAGCGCGGGAGGGTTGAGTGCAAAAGTTGTGTACCCTTGTAATAACAATTAGAATACTTGGTGTCATTTTGTCGGACTTTTATTTTCTGAAAATTTCAAATCACTGTACATGTCATATCAATGAAAAGATACGATTTAAATTAAAGTAACTAATCAAATTATAGGAAAATGAAAGACAACTTTTGACTCTTTTATAAACGAGCTCAGCACTGGATCAACAAAATTTTTATACAAACTAAAACATCGTGTATTTGAGCTGTTGAATTTTGCAACTTCAAAATGGAAGTAAAAAAGTGGTGATTAAAAGTGGTGTAGTACAATTTTAATCTGAAATCATACTTGTGATTTCAAATCAAACTTACTCTGCGCGCGCCCGTTAGATTTTGAAATCATGCCTATGATGATTTTAGACCAAATTGCACCCCACTCAATTCAGTTAGCTTTGTAAATTCTCAGCTCCAAAATTATAAGAAACGTTTAGCAATCATTAAGGAGATATGATATTTTGAACATAAGAGTGAAAGGGTTGATTAAGAAAGTAGGCGAAGTAACACGGATTTAGAGATGTTAAGGCAGTGTCTTCCTTTCCTCAACTTCTTTAACACATTGCTTCCTACCGCAGTAATAGCCAACACCAACTGTAGCGAATCTTAAAAGAGTTGGTAGTGGCAAAGTTTCAAGATGAATATCTCAAGAGTTCATTTTGGGAACTTTGAGGATGGATTATTCCTTTTGAAATCACAAGCGAAAAGCTTATATTAAAAGAGAACAAATTTTCAAGTGCGAACCTAAGATTAATATTTAGGTATCATGGCTTTTCGCAAGTTTGGCGACGAAATCCGATATAATTATTTTTTTTCCGATGCGTAGATTGCTTTTGAAATTCACGGCAAGCTGAGATATTTCGCCACCTGAAATTGACTGCAATAGCGCTTACGTTGTATCTGAAGTCTTACATGCCGCATCGTAAATACCATCATCAACATGATGCATGCCCTAAAGTCGATTGCGTTTACCCTTCCATGCATGGCCCATCAAACTAAAATGTTTTGCCGGGTGATGTCAATAAACTTCTGGAAAAGATGGAAAAGCCCGCAAGATTCGGCCGAATGACCCATGATCTACCCCCTTCATTTACGTTGGGGTTAATGTGTATTTAGTCACCGGAAATTAATTGTAAAGGACAATAAAATTTCGATTAGTTCAGCCTATTGTGAGCACGCTGATTGTCAAGTGAAGTTCATAGTGTTCGTGTTCATAATTTTTCTTCCTGTGACAACTCGTTCTTCGTAATATTCAGTTGAGAGGTTGGTGGTTACTGGCATGTCGTCAACATTTTAGCAAAAATAACTCAAGCTTAAGTGCTCATAACAAACCCCGCAAAATATTTAAATTTTGTCCGTTGTTTATCAGGGCTAGGTTTTTCAATGGTGGGTTAAGATAATCCAGGGTTAGTGTGAAATTTGATCTCAGATCTGAAACTTTTAAAAGAAAATTCAGTTTGATTCATTTTGTGTCCAATTTGATTATTGAATGCTCTAAGAAGAATAGAGAAAATGATCTGAAAAAGGCTCTTGAACAGAGAAATTGAGGAACTTGGATTTTAATTATCCTTGGGTTTGTGCTATTCGGCCCTCGAACAAATGGGCCTTGTTTTAGTTTCACCTCGCTGTCTTATTGGTTGATCAGGACCATAGAATAAGGCGTGGTGTCTCAGAGGATGGGGTAAGCATTGTACATTGATCGACCGTACCACTCGCGGTAGAGAGAAAATTGAAATCGTAACCAAGTCTCTTCCGCGGCCGTGTCCAGTCTGCTTGTCAAGAGCATAACCAGAAAGAAGCGGACTATGAAATGCAGGTAGGAAACGTTCGTTTCTAGCGAAATGCGCAGGGAGTTTTGGTATTGAGATTGTGATCTAAGATCGTTTTAGACAGTGATCTTAGATCGTAAAGTATGGCTGAGAAAAATGCTGATCGGGAGGAATTTCGGGGTGCAAACCACCTCCGCGCGGACAACGGTCGAAATCGGAGGTGCAGCCTTGACTTCGTCATTTGACAGGAATAACAGTGAGTTGGTTCTGCTAGATGGCATAGAAACGTTGGCAACCAGCAACATTTGAAGGTGGGTGAGGGTGAAAGAACTTCAAAGACGTTGCTCTGGTGAAGTGTACCAACTAATTTTGTCTGGGAGCGTAATAATGATATAATGAGCGACGTTTTTTCGTCTTTTCACGAGCGTGGCACAAAGAAAAAATTCTGAGTCCCCATGGGGAATTGAACCTCTGACCTTCGGAGTTCCGCGCTCTAATGCTCTACCTCTGAGCCACAGAGACTCCACGGCGAGCGAGATCTAGAGCGAAGTTTCACATGAAAAAACAATTCTCTCTATCACGTTACCGGGCTCAAAATTTATCATCTGTCTTATTGTATTTACAAACATGACGCTATCGACATTGCTGATCCTAACTGTATGTATAACCTCGAAAAGTTACCTAAGTGACTGAGGGGACAATTCGAACGCACACAGTGATCTTTATTACATTTAGATGATAGCTTTGAGACGTAATTTTGCTTGATGAGAGCAGCGGTTGAGGTTGCGTGTGGTTCGAACTAAAATAAAATATAACAGAAACTAAACTAAGAAAAATACGTTTCGAAATGTAACCTATTTACCTAACTAAAAATGTAGCGATTGCACAGAAAACTGAATACGAGAACTACACCAATAATAAATACAAAAGGTAAACAACGTTAATGAAAAAGAAATAAAGGCTTACTTTGGTGTAGCTCGTAACGGTAGCAAATAGCCTGTAGCGGTTATCGAGCAGCGACGATTTAACAGCGATGATTTAGTAGCGATGACTGAGGTAAAATCTTTACACGTGAACTTACATGGGACATTGATCAGAGATAACAAACTTATTGTGTAATAATTATTGACTAACCAAAGACTTATTGATAATAAATGAACCAGAACAAAAACTATAATAAAGTGTGCATTAACTAAGCGTCTCGAAACTAACCGTCTGCAGGACGCGTGCCATAAACTAGACACGCTCACTGTGGAGTCTCTGTGGCTCAGTGGAGAAGCTGACCGGAGCGCGGAAATCGGAAGGTTTGAGGTTTAATTCCCCGTAGGGACTCGGAAGTTTTACTTTGTCCCACGCTCATGGCAAGACGAAAAAATAACTCTCTCTATTATCTTACCGAGCGCAAAACTTACCATCTGTCTTATTCTATATATAGAGACATGTCATTGTTCTGATGCACTCAGTCATCCGGATGAATGCCTTTGATTATTTGGTATAAGGTGATTGACGTATTATGATCGTCTGTGTTCGCGTGGTCCTCGAAGCATCCCATCATTGCAAAGCAACACAGAATCGATGTGTTTTCTGGCAGCTGTTGGTCGAATCGATTTCAAGCGTTGTTTGACAGATTGTGTCTACACCAGGAGAGAAGCTTAAAGCTAAAGGTAAGAAGAATGCTTCTAACAAACCATCATTAAATAACTATGTGGGGACATTTACGAATTGCACATAAAGAAACGCACACCGTCAGTAATCCTTAACACAGCTTCCCATGCAGTTCTCTAAACTCAGCAAGCTTATTGGTATGTGTAAGCTAAATTTTACGGTATGTAAAATCTGAATTTCGAAGGTAGGTTTTTTTGTCGGACGTATCACGCAAACGTGCCAGAGTCAAATTTATGTTCGAGAATTGATACTGATGAAAGTGGAAATCGAAAGTGAATTGGTTTCAAATGGAGAAACTTGGGAAATATTCCTCGAGCTGAGTTATTTTAAAAATTAATTTCTCCTCGTTACTGCAATGTTAAAAATGAACGTGATTTTCCTGCATGATTTAACTTGCTAACTCCCATGAGTGACCAAGACAGGATTTCTCCTTACAATGTCTACACAATATCAATCAGATAAGTGATAAGAATTAAGAAAAAGATCAATTTCAGAATAATTAGTCGATTCTATACTAAATTCTCTGAACCATTACTATAAGAATTGTATGGTTGACAGTAAGGAGAATTACAAATTTGATCTGGAAGTGAAAGTGTTAGGATACAAGCATCTGTCATGATATTCTAGCTTTCAATCAGTTGGAATTTTCATTGGGAATTTAAGACAAAGAATTTGGAATATGGAGTCTGGGCTGGAAATTAAATATGGGGGG
This sequence comes from Pocillopora verrucosa, assembly GCF_036669915.1. Classification (NCBI taxonomy): domain Eukaryota; kingdom Metazoa; phylum Cnidaria; class Anthozoa; order Scleractinia; family Pocilloporidae; genus Pocillopora; species Pocillopora verrucosa. The sequence continues at coordinate 3,054,661 of NC_089317.1, forward strand.
GGGGGGAGGACCAAGAAAGTCAGTTTCACAGCTTATTCTTCATGCAGGCTGTGATTATTGCATATAATATTTGTACAGCTAAACAGCATTCAAACTAATCTGAAAAAAGAAATACATTTGAGAACAGTATAATTTACCTACAGTATAATTGCTTGCTGTCTGTGCATGTATTTGTACATGAAGCCATTCACCATACTGAACACAATATTTACTTCAATAACCAACATGTCTGTTGTTAATACATGATACATGATATTAACACTGGAGTCCAATCCTCTAACATGTGACCACATAATCAATATGCATTCAAAAGCCAGATGGAAGATTTTCACCAGTTTATTAACCCTTAAACCCCTAAGAGTGACTGGCTTCTAATTTCTCCTTACAGTATCACCCTTGAATCAAGTGTAAGGGTTGTGAGAATAATAGAAATTATCACCATTTCAAGAAGCTCCTGATTGTCAAACAAATTCTCCTTGTCATTACCACAGGAAATGTAGAGAGATCAGTGTGGAGAATATGAACACTAATGTTAGGGTGTAAAGGGTTAAGGGTTCTATTGTTATAATATTACTCCTGCCGCTGTACAGTGAAAATGGTTTTGTTTCTGTAGTGTTATCTGTTAATAGAACACAAGCTTTTAAGTATTAATTGCACTTTTTTGTTTGTATCACTCATTTGTGTGGCATTCAATATTACCACTTTTCTTTAGGTAATGTTATGTTACTCAGTTATTGATGTATGTGCAGTTGTTTATGTTCTTTTTTGTGGGTGTAAGGAGGTTTGTTTATGTTATTAAGATCATCTCTCTTTTCTAAAATATGAAAGACTCTAATTTCAGTAAAAAATCGTGCTCAATAACTGTCTGTTAGAAGTTTGGGAATCATAGGGTTAATCATAACCATTACTTAATTTCCTCAAATGTAATTGGTGCGTTAGATGGTTTATTTTTCAATAGTTATTTTTATAGTGTTTTAATCTGACAGTGTAACCAGACAGTTGGCTGTATGGTCAAACCTTGATTATCCAGACTTGTGGAGAATCATGGGCTTTATAGTCCAGATAATCCAGAGTTTGGAGAATGGAAGATATGAGTATAAATGTTGGTAGAAAATGGGACCAGAGCAGCAAGCCCAGATAATGGAAAAACCTGGATAATGGAGGTCAGATAATTAAGGTTTGACTGCATTGATTGGACATGGCTAGCTGTATTTGGACAATTAAAGCACCCAATCATACTAGTTAGTAAGTCCACTCAGCTAAATCCACCAGTCACAGACGGTTTAAAAAGCACTTTCGGTTGAAAACTTTGCATTTGTTCTTCCAGAAATTGTAATGATTATGATTAATTGGTGACAATTAGACTTTGTGTTGTCCTATTTGGTCAGTAATCTTGCATACTCAAGTAAATATCTGAATCTGCATGAAGAGTCACTTGGCCAAAAATTACTAGATATAGTAGAGAAAAATAATTAATTTCAACTTCTTTTGCATTAGATACATATACTGTTCTAAGGGTTATTTTTAATCTCTCCTATGCCCTCTTGGGTAATGTATATCTGAAGGTTATTTTTAATCTCTCTTACACCCTCTTATAGGTAGTGTATATCTGAGCGTTATTTTTAATCTCTCTTATACCCTCTAATGGGTAGTGTATACCTGGGGTTTATTTTTAATCTTGTCTCTCCCCTCTTGGGTTGTGTTTACCTGAGGGTTACTTTTTATCTTTTCTATACCCCCTTTGGTAGTGTATACCTGAGGGTTACTTTTAATCTCTCCTTTACCTGGGGTCATATACCTGGGTGTATACCTGAGGGGTTGCTTTAAATCTCTTCTTTACCCTCTTGGGTAGTGTATACCTGAGGGTTATTTTTAATCTCTCCTATACCCTCTTGGGTAGTGCATACCTGAGGGTTATTTTTAATCTCTTCTTTACTCTCCTGGGTAGTGTATACCTAGGGGTTAATTTTAATCTCTCCTATGCCCTCTTGGGTAGTGTATACCTGAGGGTTATTTTTAATCTCTCTCATACCCTCTTGGGTAGCGTATATTTTAGGAATATTTTTAATCTCTTCTTTACTATTCTGAGTAGTTTATACTTGAGGGTTATTTTTAATCTCTCCTATGTCCTCTTGGGTATTGTATTTAACCTGCAGCTTACTCTTCCATACCCTCTTGGTAGTGTGTACTTGTGGGTTATTTTTAATCTCTCTTATACTCTCTTGGGTAGTGTATACCAAGGGGTTATTTTTAATCTCTCTTATACCCTCTTGGGTAGTGTATATCTAAGGGTTACTTTTAATTCCTTTCTATACCCTCTTGGGTAGTATATACTTGCGGGTTATTTTTATCTCTCTTATACCCTCTTGGGTAGTGTATACTTGTGGGTTATTTTTAATCTCTTTTATACCCTCTTGGGTAGTGTATACCTAAGGGTTACTTCTAATCTCTGCTATACCCTCTTGGGTAGTATATACTTGCGGGTTATTTTTAATCCCTCTTATACCCTCTTGGGTAGTGTATACCTGAGGGTTATTTTTAATCTCTCCTATATCCTCTTGGGTAGTGTATACCTAATGGTTATTTTTAATCTCTCTTATAATCTCTTGGTAGTGTATACCTGAGGCTTATTTTAAATCTCTCTTATACCCTCTTGGGTTGTGTATACCTAAGGGTTATTTTTAATCTCTCTTATACTCTCTAGAGTAGTGTATACCTGGGGGTTACTTTTAATCTCTTCTATATACAGATGTTTTAGATGACTTCATGAAGTCATCTTAAACACTTTCACCAAGTTATTACAGTGTTTAATAATGAACATGAAAAAGTTACAAGCTTCTGAAAACAAGTGCATAATTCTCTTGTAACAGGAGTGCACTGAAAGTTGTATCACAAGTGCAAATTACAAATAGCGTTTGTAAGCTTTTAAAATTCCATCTGTCTAGACTTTCAGTGATGTTTCTTCATGTACATTCATTTATGAACGAGAAATAACGTGATTTCTCTTGCAATTTTCTGTAATAAGCACTCATAAATTTTTCAAATTTTTTTCTTCTATCTTCCAACAATTTTCTGAATAGTGTATGGATATTATAGGGAGAAGTTACAAGTTAATCACTTTTGGGGATTAAAGGGTTAATCACTTGTATGATTACAGACAGAATTGGACTCTACTTGGTCCTATTACCATTATACATTATGCTCAACCTTGTCTAATAACTAGTGAGTAATAGATGGATTGTACATACACATTGTGATCAAGGAAATATTTTTTTCCTGACACACTGCTGGTGAAAGGCCTTTTAATCATGTTGAATAAATTATAAAAAAATTGCTTTTGAGCAACAAAGGGAAGAATGAAACAGGTCCCTCAACCCTCAATATCTTCTTATTAATCCTCCCTTCACGCCACCATATGTTTTCTTGTAAATTAGTAGGGAGAATATGATGTTACATCACCACACAACTTTTTCAGTGAATATGTGTATCAAGTCTTTTGTTGGATAGTTTGTTAATATTGTAAGTATAAGTTACATATAAATCACATCTTGGAGTTAACTCTTCTGAACTCTCAGAAGTGATTAACATGTAACTTCTCCCTACATTATCCAAACATTATCCAGAAAACAAGTGATGAGAATACTGATAGTTGTCAGGTAGAGATTATAATTTTGATCAAACACCGAATTCTCATAACTAATTCACAAGGAAATGTGTAGCAGCCAGACGGGAGAATTAAAAATCAGATCTCAGGGGTTAAGGGTTTGGGGAGATGGGTGCTAGCTGGATTTCTTTACCTTTATAATGTTCTCTTTCAGGTCTTATTGGACAAGAGTGATGGAATATCAAGCAGGAGAGAATCTCTTAAGAAGAATTCTTAGACAGATGATAGCAAAAAAAATTTCCACTTGTGTCATTCTCCTGGCTAACAGAAATTAAGAGGAGAGCATGTGTTAAGAACAGCATGGGCTGTGGTAGTTTCCTTGACAACCACAACAGCTGTTTGTAGCTTACCAGCTCTCTTACCCATTTTCACTGCTAAAGGGCCTGATACAGAAATTTTTTAATAAGATAGTAAATATTTCTAATATTGTCTGTATTTATACCATGATTATCATCAAGAGACATGGATTTCTATCATCTGTTTGTATAAGATAAAGGGGGTAAGGTTCTAAAGAAACTGTGGTGCTGCATCAGTGGGAGAGTATACCAGGGTAATTTAGTATTATCAACTGAGTTGATAACTTAAATTGGCTACTGTAAAGAGTTTAAAAGTTGACATTTAGAGCGTTAGCCCTTTGTTCAAACAATTGGCAAAGGGCTTAATGCTCAACCAAAGAGCTATAGCACTCTGAATGTTATCTTTAAAACTCTTTATGGTGGCCTGTTTGTATAAATAGTCCACTTTGTTTGTAAGTATGCTATAAGAAAAGAGAACTGTACAGGAACAATTGGAGAGGACTTCAAGTTCCTCTTGTCCCTGCTTATCATTAGTAATCAGCATTCACTGGTTTGAAGGCTTTCAGTGTTTATTCAATCCTTTTTTACCCCACTAATATTGATCCAAGGTTGGAGGGTATGTGGAAACCCCGTCATTATATCTCTCTTGTGTGACAACTAACAAAACAAGTTTCCCTAAAGATTCCACAGCCTGACAAGTGTAGGCAAATTCCACAGATGATCACATACTCCTGCATCTCGCAAGGGAGATGAGCAATTATTTTTTGCAGACTTTTTGCAGTATCTGTAATTCCTCCCTTTTAATATTTTGACTCTATACAGTGGTGTTTCCCTCTCCTTATGTTTCCTCTCTCTTTTTCTTTCCATTTACAGCAGGTTCTCTTTTGCATTTTTCCAGACTTTCTTTAATAAGGTACTTCATGTGAAATTCCTGATTTCCCATTGTGTGGGAGTCCCACCAGAACTGCTCGATGGGCCCCTCATGGGACCTTACCAGGATCTTGGCAGGATTCTCATAGAGAATGGAATATCACGTGGAGTATGTTGATTATATCATTACCATCGAGGATCCCACACTTGATCCTTAATGCAGCTGTTAATCTTTCCCTTATGTAATGATCTCTTGTGGATTTTAAATGAAAACAGTTGGCCAAAATGAACCCTCTCCACCCTAACATCAGTATGTATTTTCTCCATAATATTCTCTATACATTTTCCAAGTTGCTGAGAAGGAGAATTTGTTTAACAATCAAAAACTTCTTAACCTGGTGATCAGTTCCTCCATTCTTGCAGCCCTAATGTTTAATTAAGGTTACAGGGTTAATAAATGCGTGATTAATTTATGATTAAGGTAACAAGGTCAATCTTTGATCAATGCTTGATTAAGGCTGCAGGGTTGATGAAGAAATGATAGAATGATCCAGCACACTGTTAGAAAAATCGAGTTCTTGTGAATGTTGCCGTTTTTCTTTCTATGCAATTGACAAATCTCAAGAAAAAGAGGTGACGAAACCTACTTCTACCCCAGATTTGTTTGTCAAAACAAGTTTTTCATGCTATCTGTGAATCTTGCATGGGTTTGGAAAGTTGTAAACTGGATGATAGATCGACAAACTGGGGTAATTTTCAATAAAACCAGAAAAACATCTAAGATCGAATTTCTATTTGCAAAGTCTTTTTTCCAATACGCTAAGTAAGTGAAGTGGCTCTGAACACTGGACATAAGAAATCAAAGTTGTAAGGGAAGCTGCGCATAAACAGTGCGGGCAGTCTGTGCAAGGTGAACTTTGTTACCGTGCATCCCTGGAAACGAAAATAATAACATCATGGCGGACGTGGCTACAGTGTCTTTCAGGAAGTTCTGCGGAAACTATCGAGAAGGCAAGGGCTTTCTGGAAGTGTATAAACCCTCCTCCGGAACAGAAGTCTACATTAGCCGTCAGTGGAATAAACCACCGTCTAAAAACAGCACCTCAAGTTGGAGAAGGTTCGTTAAAACACTGTTTTTAAACATCAGTCTTGGAACTAAACAGCTTACCTCTCGTAAAAGATCGTGTATTACGCTCAACTTCAAATTGGCGGCCCTGCCGCTTTCTAGAAGCATGGAAAGTAAACGCTCGCAATCGAGACGGTGGCATTGACATCTGCCAAGTTAGTATTTGACGGAAGTGCTGAAGGACAAAGCTTAATCGATTAAACAACTTTTGGAACTGTACAAGTAACCTGCATTTCTAATCTTTTCTGATCTTTTAAGAACTTTTTTCATCTGTGCAACGACTTTTTTATAGTTATGAGTTCGAATGGTATTCGTGCTTTTCTTAATCGAGAACTAAATATGTATCGTTATGGCAATTTTTGACGCACATTCACTGGGTTACTTTGAATGCCTTTTGGGATGCTTCTGTTGGTTTTTTGTCGATGTGTTGCTCTATTACACTTTATCCACTTAACCCTTTAACTCCTAAGATGTGATTGTTAATTCTCTCCTGTTCCCTGTAAATTAGTTAAGAGACTTTGGTGTTGGATCAAGATATCTTCCACCTGATAAGTTTGAGTATTCTCATTTCCTGTTTGCTGGATAATGTGTGGATGTTATAGGGGGAAGTTACATGTTGATCACTTCTTGTAAGTGGGTTAAACTTCGATCTAATGCTAGGTGATGGAAATTTTAAATTGATCCCTTTGCAGGAAAGAGATAAGTTGGTATGTATCAGATGCACACAACTTCCCTTGAAATGGAAAATGATCCAAGTAAGTCAATTTCAGTTAAAACTCGTAACTCTTTTTGTCAATTGAAGGTCTAAATTCTTAGGCTTTAATTATGAAAAAATTCACTTGAACTTTGTAAGTTGACTAAACTTCATCATGTTTTTAGGACTTAAAACACATTTGGAGGATGCCTAGAAAAGGAAAGAACAGGAATGAGCTGACTATGTGCAAAAAATAGTGAGATGATTTTTGCAATTGTAGTAGTATTTTACAGCTTAGATAGATAGTTTTGTTGACATACACTATGACTTTGACACACAATTTACCTTGAACTGTTAGATGTGTTAGATCTGTGTAGCCTGCTACTTGTTGCACAAAATGACATCTAAAAACATCACAGAAAGTCAAGACAGACAAAATTTGAAAGCATGCAAGCTCAATTTATAATTTGCTCTCACTTGTGTTACATGAGAATGCATTCATTTTCAGCCAATGAGAAGTGCATAATTTTTTAAATTTTAATTTTAATTATTATAATTAAATTTAGACTAATTTTTTCATGTATAGTTTTGCATGTACCTCAAAACTTTTATTTGTGTTCTGTGTGGTGGCAGAGATGGTGGAATATATATGTCAGATGTAGTTTGTGAATCAAAGATGGATGTTGATGACACTCAAATATAGAGCTAAAGTGACTTAATTAAGTTTTTGTCTGGTTCATCTTCACTTTGGGTACAACTACAAGGAACAGCTTCCCTTTGCTGGTACTTCACATTACTCTTGCCACTCTGGCTTGATATAAATAGAGATAATTAATTCATTAATAATTTACATGAAAAAAGTACACATGTTTCTCATATAACACAAGTGCAAAGTTGTAACACAAGTGCAAATTAAAAATAGCAGCCAAAATTTCATCCGTTTTGACTTTCTGTGATGGGTTTTTCATGTAAATTACTAACAAGTAACAACATGATTTCTTGTGCAATTTGGTGTAAATAAGCAGTAGTAAATTTTTCAAAGACTATACAAATAGTACTTGCCCTATGGATGCGTGCAATTCTATTTTTGAAAAATTAATTCATGCTTAGTAACACCAAACTGCATTCAAAATCGTGTTGTTATTTATACAAACAGGTCAGTATGGTCAGCTAAGATCCTTGGGTGTGGCAAAATATCACGATTATAGTTAACCACAGGCTAATCAGGTTGTAGTGCAGTCACAAAACTGCTAAATATGTTGTATTATGAATGTTAGCCAGTAGCTTTAGCAGGTCATGTCTAAACTGATTTTAATTTTGAAGTGTCTTTGCATCTTGCAGACTTCATTTAGAGAAGAAGCCCAACAAACACTGGCCAAAAGAAAGGTTGAGAGATTAAAGGTGAGGTGACCCTTTTTGCTATTGGATGAACAAAGCATATAAGAAGGAATAATAAGAAGATGCATTATGCAATGCATTGCATTAGCACAGCCTTAGGAGTCTGGGGAGAGCATGAGTAATATTATCACCCCTGAATCACACATCAAAACCATAAGAATACAGGAAAAGAAGCTCTTGATTGTTAAACAAATTCTCCTTGACAGCACCTTAAGAAATGTTTAGCGGACAGTATGGAGAATATTCATACTGATGTTAGAGTGTAATGGGTTTAAGATGGAGGACTGATTGATAACCCTTTAACTCCCAAGATCTCTTTAGTAATTCTCCTTACTGTCTGCCATACAGTTCTTGTGATGTTAGTTTGGAGAATTTGGTTTTGGAACAACTTATAATCCCCTCATTGGTATTTTTTGTTATTCTCATCACTTGTGTGCTTGATATTGTATTGATATTGGAAGGAGAAATTCTGTCTTGGTCACCCACAGGAGTTAAAGGATTAAATACGGCAGATTACTTGGGGAGGACTTTTGTGGGGATGCCAGCTAAGTTTGTACCAGATATATTGCAGAATAGCTCAGTAATCATAACTGCAACCTTAAGAGGCTAAAAAAAGATAATATTCTGCATAATACTACCCATGAATTCACTTCAGGTTTACTTTGATTTGAGGTACAACTGTTCTTGCTCAAGATGAGTTTCCCTTTTATTTCTTTGTCAAATTATTTTTCATGTAATATAGCATCCTGACACATTGTGGATTATACCCAAAACTTTTTAACAATTGTGCAAAAATTGAGGTAATTATGATTGTAAATCAGCAATCACTTACTTCAATGTCATGATCTCTTCCTTCCCACCTGAACTCCCTTTAGTGAGAAGGCAAATGGGGGGGGGGGGGGGTGGGTGCAAGGAAAGAATAGAGACCCATTCCTAGCTTTAACCAGGCTGAAATTTCCAAATATTGTGATCTTGAGCATCAATCATGATTCAAAAAAATAAAGGAGGGAGATGGTTTCAATTCAATGCTATATTACCTCAAACACAGACCTTTGGTTTTCTCATGGAAATGAAAAGCAATTTTTGAACCTTAATTAAACATTTTTAGGCTTCAGTTGTGGAAGCAAGGGTGGTGCAGTGGTGCAGTGGTGCTTCCCTCCCACCCCTCCCACCCCCCCCCCCCCCCCACCCACCACCACTGTGAACTGGGTTCAAATCTTGGACCTGGCATCACATGTGGATTGAGTTCATTGTTGGTTCTTGTTCCTGCTCCAAGGGGTTTTCTCTGGGTCCTCTAGTTTTCCTCTCTCAGCAAAATACCAACATTCTAAATTCCAATTCAACCTGGCAAAAGTGGACAAGATTTTTTTTTGTGAACTGCCATCCATGCATGCTTTGCTATGTTTGGGACCAGTCACTACATATATATTGCCTGGGGAGGGAATAGGAGGATTTTTGTTGTATCACACTGAAATTAACCTTGTGGCCCCCCCCCCCCCAAAAAAAAAAAAAAAGCTTTGTAGTTTTTTAATGACCCCTTTCATTGGCAGTCAATGTCCTGTAGCTCCCCCCCCTGTACCTTGTAAGCTATGACTGTTTCTCCCCCCTGTCACCCTGAAAACCATGTGATCCCCCTTCTTTTTTTTCTTTTCCCCCCCCCCCCCCCGTGATAAATAATGATAGATGCTCTACTTTTAATTTCCCCCTGAGCAGAAAGAAGCAATCTTACATCGTCAGCCCAAAGAACATGTCTTCAACATCTCGTAAGTGGGAAACTCTCTTTGTTTTTTCCTGTTTTTTTTCTTTTTTACTGTGTAGTCTTGATGCCATTTCTTCCAAATTTTGGTATGTATTTATAGAGAGTCCAGTGAAGAAGATGACGAAGCCGTCGAAGCCATGACAGAAATTGATAAGTTTGAGGATAGTCTTAAACAGAAGGAAATTATAAAACCAGAGTAGAAATTAACTTTCAAAAAGTTATCCCTATTTCTTGTAAAAGAAAAAAATCTTGCCTCTTTACATGACTGTAAGAAAGGTAAATAAAGTGTTATTTCCATTGTAAAGTGTTGGTTTAAAATTCTACATCAATTGAAGAGAGAGCTTTAGTCAATAACGTTCATCTTCTCTATTGCAAGGAGCTGTTGCTTATATTAGTTCACAGTCCCTTTAAAAATGGACGTCCACTGAATTTCGGCTAGAAAAATAGGTTTCCTTCAAACTCTGCCACGATATTAAGTTAAGTCCAAAATTCACTTTTTGTATACATCGCTCAGTATTTTGTTTCGGATTTAAAATTATCTTGTTAGAAGCCCATTTTGGTGGTCGCATTACCCGAAAATTAGAAAAAACTGCCGAGATGTTCATTTCACGATATTTTCTTCCTGAAATTAATTCTGAAATTGCTCGTCATCACTTTTATCATGAGACACACTCATTTCCCTGTCATCGTCAACTTGTTACTTATTGGAGATATTTGGCAACTTTGCGATAGCTGTCGAGTGTGGGATTATTGTAATTTAGGCTTCATTTGCGGCCACATCTTTCCCACCATAGTTAGGGCGTTGTTTGGTGCGTCTTTCCGGTTGTGCGTGGCATACTGGTAGAGAGATTACTACCTGTGCAGCGCAGTAGAATCCAATGCAACTGAACGAGGAAAACCGTGGATCACAACGCATTTAAAGCATTAAAACGAACAGCGTAAGGTTCCAAAGGGAGAGTTTCAAACACGAAAATGGCAGAGCCGACATCTCGTGCGCAAGAGCGCGAGGAAACCACTAATTTATCAGCATTCAGTTAATTTTATAATATGTTCACCATCTCAGCCAGCTGAGGTTTCCTTTTTCTGAGATTGTAGAAACTAGGATGCGAAAACCACTTCTAACATATTGTCGTCATGTTAACAAACGTTGGAATCGTTTTTAACCGGGGGGCTTTTTAAAGTTAGGGACCGGTCGTAATTTACTTCCGGAGGCGGGGACGGGAAGGGTTTGGACAATCGGTCGATGTTGTCATAAAAAATGTTGTTGTTCATCGTGGTTTTGTAGATAATCGATCGTTTAATCGTTTGTCTCAAGACTTAGAGTTAAGCTATGAATTGTGTTGATCGTTAAGTTCCGACTTGTGCAGTCGAACCTGTATTAGGAAGCACCGTATTAAGCGGTCACCCTGTATTAAGTGGTCGGTAGTCAAAGACTCGAATTTGATGTCTCCAAATCACTGTAATCTTCACCTCCATGAAGCGGTCACCCCCATTTAGCGGTCATGGTCACCTTTGAGTGAGTCCCATGGGCCATATTTGTATTGTTTTTCACCTGTGTCCAGCAGTCAATTAAAGCGGAAATACTTAAATCAAACTAAATAAAATCTTTGAAGTAAAATTAAATCCATGCTCATCTTCCGAAATCAAAGTTTTTATATAAGGGTCTGTTCCCAGCTACTGATATTGATCCTCAAAGTAAGTAGTATTTTTGAGCAAGTCTTTGTGCATTTGAAGGTCAATTATGCCATACAATGGCGTTCTTTATCGTTTCGTAGTTGACTCCTATTCTTTGAAACCTAATTGTAACGGTCAACCTGTATAAAGCCGTTATCCCGCCATTCTTCGTGACCGCTTAATACAGGTTGGACTGTGTACTGATAGTCTTCGTCAGGCGACCTTTAATTATCTAACTAGGAGTTATCGTCGATTATGAAGAGCATTAATTGGTTGAAAATTGGGTTTTGGAATACTTAGAATTCTGACTACACTCACACGAGACAATCATTGTGAAAAGCTTATTTATTCAGTCAGTCTTTAAGTATACGCATTCTGATACAATCTTAATTTGTGCACCCTAAAACCAGGGGTACTACAAAAAAAATCCGTGCTACGCCGGAAACGAAGAACCTCTAAAAAACCACTCTGTAGATGAGACCAAAAAATGTGTGGAAATGTATTCCTCATCTGGTGCTCAGCACAATACCCTGAGGAAAGGGTAAACTAACCTGATTGCACCACTGATTACAAAGAAAAATTAATTAACGTAACGATATTTTACAGGGAGTTGGAATACCAAAATTAAAACAATTACAAATATGAAAGTGGTCACTGATAAAGGAGAAGGTGATAAATGCAAAAAAAAATTCAAGAGACTTGATAATTTTTTTTTCGAAAAAAGGCCAGAACCCTTCTTTGTTGTCTACTCGTTATGTGGTTGTTTCAGAAGAAGGGACATGTTTGTTTGTTGAAAAAGTTGTGCTGGAGAACACTGGACATCCCATGCAGCAAAAGGTAAGCTGTTCGTAAACAATTCAGTTTCCCGCGTTTTGCAAATATTTAAGGGTAATATATGTTCCCGTTACCAAAAAAATATCCACCGAAACCAAATTAGGAACAATTCTTGACTGTTTTAGTTTCCAAACTAGACCCTGTGAGCAGGGTAACTGGGATACCTGGATGGTACTGGATCCTTGGAATCAAGTGTAGTGATACCATGGGTGTCGGACTAGTATACTGAAATAGTGAGCTCAAGTCTGGCCAAGGGCATACACCTATTTCAAAACATAGGCATGCTAGGCATGCAAGGGTTATTTTTTGTAGGGTGGGTGGATTACTTGAAACATTTTAAGTGGTATACATTCTTACAAAAGGAAAGAAGAGTATTAATGCGGAAAAGAACGAGAATGCCGAATTACCTCACACACAGGTATTTTGTGGTAGATTATGCGTGTTGTGCGAATAAATGCAACCAAAAATAAACTGTATTGGTGCCACGGATACCTGTTAGTACAAAATGCAGACAGCAGACTGCAGACCAGATACAAAATATAGACTGCAGACTGCAGAGTGGGTAAAAAGGCAGACTGAGAATCTGAAGAGTTTTTACGTTTGGTATATAATAACATGACATCTTACAGCTTACCGCGATCAGCCTACACGATTATTTGCACTATTGTGGAAAATTCCTGGCGCATTTCATGATGAAAATCGATCGTAATATAATTTCAAGCCTTCAATATAGTCCTCTTACTTTGCGCGCGAGTTGGTTGGTGTGATGTCTGTACAGATTTTACCAACCTTATAAAAGTAGATGACGTGAATACCAGTGATGGTACTGCAAGCTTCAATTGGCAGAAATCGCCAGAAACTACAACGGATACACATGGTGTGAGTAAGTTTTATTGATTTTACGAGAAAAATGTTCATATTTCGAAATATATCACGTCGTAAATCGACCATATTTCGTTCCCAATACTATTCCTTATAACGTGTTCAAACTTAACACCGAGTCACACAACGCGTAACGCGTAACGCGTGACGCGTACATGAATTAATCGTTGGCTTTTTCTCGAGGCGTGACCTTGGGCCGCCTGTGACAAGACAATTGCGTAAACAATACTTAACAGAATAACATTGTACACAAAAAACACAGGATTTTGGATCATGTATTTATTAAAAAAAGAATATCTATACAACTACAATGAAAACAAACATATGATTCACCTTTCTGATCGTGAAATTAATACCATTCGCACTGTTATCGCAGCTACGATCCCTGGCGTCAAGTGAATCCAGCATGGCGTCTTTCTTCACAAGCAGTTTGCACCCATTAGAGTTTTGTTCTTCAGTCTCACGGTAATAGTGTTGTTCAATAGATTGCATAGAGTATATGCAGTTTGGTTTCAGATTTCGGATTTTGCATTTTATAATAAGTGTACGTTTTTCAACTAAGACAGTAGCATACTTAGCATACAAGGCATACAAGGCATTCAAGGCTTTCATAGCTTTCAAGTGTTCGCGACTCAATCCGTTCCAAAATTACCGCTCAATAACATCTTTAAGTGTGGATTGGCCGCGAACAATACGACTTGTGTATGCGTCTGTAAGTATTTTGAGCGTTTGCGCCATGATGCTCCAGGTGATCGTAATACAAACACGTTGAAATACCAAACGACTGACAAAAGAGTTTTATAAACAAAAATCTCGTGCTTCGTCATGTGACCCGGCCTTGTCCGTGCACGACAACGTCAATCATCATCAAGATAACACGCGTGATCAGCATGTGAACACATCATTGAGTCACAGTTAGTTGTCATGGTGTTGAGGGCCCAATGACCACTAGGTACTATTGCGCAATTTTTCCATTTTGTGGCGGAGGAAAGAAAAAGACGACATTTTATGAGTGGGCTACCACAGGTATCTCAGTAATAAGCTTTACAATCGTATACAGGAGACCATCCAAAATTGAACGAGCGAACACAGAAAACAGACAAAACCATGTGCTCACCTCCCGGTTTTTTTACACTTAATCATTTTATCTAAGCGCGACTAAAATGTCTCATTTGAAAATTAAATAAACAGTGTCATGTCCATTTCCGGCTGTAACAATATACACCGATAACCTCCACTCGGCGAATCAATCAATCAATCAATAAAAGTTTATTGTGAAAATACACTTAGCTACAATAATGGTGTGCTTTCACAGACGGAACCGAAATCGGGGTCTGTGAAAGCACGCCAGCTAATTTACAGGTATTCCATAAACACAATAAAGTTAAGAGTTAAAAAAAAATTTAAAAAAAAAAACTAGATATGGAATATTCTATAATTTAAAATTATGATGCTCGTAAATTTATCCATGGACATCATTTCTTCCTCGAAGCTCACAGTTTTCATCGAGTTTCACTTTCAGAAAACTTACTCTACATTGATTCACATCACATTTATCGTTCAAAACAGACAGCAAAGAATATTAACAATGAGATCTTGGCAGTGAAAGGCCAAGGGATTGCAGTATTTTGGAACTTTGTCGTAACAGTTGCATTTTTTAATAGAAATTTTATTGTTGTTGCACTCAGTCATCCGGCTGAGTGCTTTTGATACTTTGGTACAAGGTGATTGACGCATAATAGTCTGTGATCGCGTGATCTGACAGATGACGCCCCAATTCGCGAAGCATTGCATCATTGCAAAGCAACATGAGCGGATTCGGACAAAATGCAGCGTCTTTAAAATTCGTAAAGAGCAATTCATTTGTTGATATGTAGAAAATGAGTTTTGGGGCCAGAAGTGCGGGTACGAGACAGACGATTTGAAAAACAACCTTCAACTTGAGGTATTTGATCGAGAATCGAAGCCGAGCGGTTTTATTCGATCACGATTGAATTGAATTCATATCAGTTTTTTCCCAACAGCTGTTGGTGGAATCAATTTCAAGCATTGTGTCACAGATTGTGTCTACATCAGGAGAGAAGCTCAAAGCCAAAGGTAAGAAGAACGCTTTTAACAAACCATCTTAAAATACTTATGTGGGGACATTTACGAATCGCACATAGAGAAATGCACACCGTCAATAATCCTTGTCACAGCTTCCCAGTTCTCTACACTCAGCAAGCTTATTGGTATGTGTAAGCTAAATTTTACCGAGGGTAATATCTGAATTTCGAAAGCAGTGTTTTTTTCGTCTAACGTATAACGCAAACATGTTAGAGTCAAATTTGTATTCGAGAATTGATGAAGGCAGAAATCGAAAGTGAAATGGTTTGAAATGCAAAGACTTGGGAAATATTTCTCGCTGATATTATTGTAGAAAATTTATTTGTCTTCTTTGCTGCATTGGTAAAAATGAACGTGATTTCTTACACGATTTAAAGATGCAATAAGTATCGGGATACAAGCAGATTGTCTGCGTAATGTCTGCCGCAAAATATCCGAGCATACTTTCGCACCAAACGGGGGCTAGTGTTCATACAGCTATCTGTCACGCGAGACAATAGCTTCGTCGGCAAATAAGTGTTCTTTACGTGTTCTCGCATTTGATGTGACCTTAGTGGCTTAGCTCTTAATGACAACAAGGGAATTGGCGATATCAGTTTTCGTCTTTTCATTCTGCCTGATCAACTCGTGATCTCCTTGTGTGGTATTAGACTCCCACAATTTTTCTTCTGTAAACCCCTCGGATGGGTTCGCTGTCTCTCGCAATCTAAAAATCTCCCTCGAATCGATTGTACACGAAATTACTCGTTTTTTTATTTAGAAATTCATTCCTTGTTAGAAGATACAACAGTAAACACTGAGTAACGAAGAAAAGGTCATTGCGATGGTAAGTTTAATCCACTGAGTTTAAATAGGGAAAATTCACGCTTATATGCAGTTGATCACGTAAAATTAGTATATCACATAAAAGAACAAGTTGAGTCACTCAACAGGCATTCTTCATCAATTCTCGAGTTGAATTCATATAAATTTTTTCAACAGCTGTTGGTGGAATTTCAAGCGTTGTGTGACATACTGTGTCTATAGCAGAAGGGAAGCTCAAAGCTAAAGGTAAAAAGATATCTCTTAACAAACCATCGTAAAATAATTATGTGGGGACATTAACGAATGGCACAAGAAGAAACGCACACCGTCAATAATCGTTGTCGCAGCTTTCCAGTTCTTTAAACTCAGCAAGCTTATTGGCATGTGTAGGCTAAATTTTACTGTAGGTAAAATCTCAAATTTGAAAGTGCCTTTTTTTTCTCTGACGTATAACGCAAACATGCTAGAGTCAAATTTGTTTTCAATAGTTGATGATGGATGAATTCGAAAGTGAAATGATCTGAAATAGAAAGACTTGGGAAGTATTACTCAAGCTGTGTTATTTAAGGAATCAATTTGTCTTCTTTGCTGCATTGTTAATAATGAACGTGATTTCCTTGCACGATCCAAGGGTGCAATAAATATTAAGATACAAGCGTATGTCTTGATATTCTAGCTTTCGATCAGTCGGATTTGTTATCGGAAATGTAAGACAAGGAATTTCAAATGTGGAGTCTGAACTGGCAATTGAGTATAAGGGGGGGGGGGGAGGTCAGTAAGATGGCCAAAAAAGTCAGTTTCACAGCTTATTCTTCATGCAGGCTGCAGTTATTGCATATAGTATTTATATAGTTGAATGGCATTCAAACTAATCTGAGAAAAGAAATACATTTGAGAGAAGTATAATTTACCTACACCATAATTGCCTGCTGTCTGTGCATGTACATGAAGCCATTCAGCATACTGAACTCGACATTTACTTCAATAGCTAGCATGCACTTATCGATACATCCCATAATATTAACACTGGAGTGCAATCCTTTAACACCTAATAATGTGACCTTATAATCAATACGCATTTAAAAGCAGATTGAAGATTTTCTCGGAAACTTTGCATTTTGAGACAGATGATGTCTGCGATCCATGCATGTTTTCGCACCAAACGGTGGCTATTGTTCATACAGTTATCTGTCACACGTGACAATAGCAAATAAGTGTTCTTTATGTGTTCTTGTATTTGATGAAACCTTAGCGGCGGAGCTATGAATGACAACAAAGGGATTTACCAATATCAGTTTTTTGTTTGTATAGGCCGCACTCCGCCTGATCAACTCGTGATCTCATTGTCTGGTGTTAAATGCCTACAACATTTTCATGTAAACCTCTTTGATGGGGTTCACTGTGTCTTGCATTCTACAAATCTAAAGTGTAGAAAAATGATTACTCGCATCATTTGTGCAAATAACTCAAGGATTGTAATTATATGACGTGATCAAAGGTACCAAACATACATTTTGATGAAAATTTTTCCATGACGAACTAAAGGAAGCATACCTTAATCACAAAATGAAGTCGATGTCAGTTCTCAGTTAATTCAATGTTTGCTGTATAATTTTAGAGCAATTTTGGTGCTTATGGCCTTACACCGAAACCATTGCAAGCAAATGGTATCTTAAGAATGCTTCAGCTTAAAGTGTAAGTAAAATATGACACAAAGTAGGCGTCGTGTTTGCCATAAGCTCCATCACTTGTGAGTGGCAGACCTTGCACCCTTAAATTGAAGTGTTTCCAGTCTTTGTAAAGCTTTATAGCATCCAAGCCGTGAGCTAACCACGCTAACCGTGCGGAGTAATAATATCACTGATACCAGTTTTTCCAGTCTATTTGAAGCTTTACAGCATCCAAGCTGTAAGCTTACCATACTAACACTGCCTTTGGTTAGTCATGAATGTCATGCAATTCTAAAAGCTATTACTCAGAGACACCGACCAGCTTTAAACCTGTCTTTTGGGGAGTTTTATATACTTAAATAGTTTCATCAATTTTTAGTAGAGTTTTGCATTCAAATAAAATCAATAGTTGTTGGTCAAATCTTAATTTTGGTACAAAGAGACTTACCAGGTAGGCAAAGTATTTTTAATCAGCGAGTGAAAAGCTATGCTCAATGTAAATAGTTTATAATAAAGTTTTTTATTTTACTGGCTACATTGTTTACTGTACTTGGTTTGTGGGTGTAAACCACTCAAGGTTTGTAAGAAATAAGACTCGGGGGAGGGGTGGGAGGGTAACCTTCTATGAGGCTATTGTGCGTCTAAGGAAGCCTTAGGACAGGAACGTCTTGTTGAGGTTTCTCGAGATAAGAAAAAGAAGAAAATGTCTTCCCGTTCACCTGATTCTGGTTTAATTTTTGAGGAAATTATACCCTTCTATGTATTGCAAAAAAAAAAGGGACATTTTTTTTTCTATTATTTTAAGGAAGCAACAATTTTTCGTTTTAAATGTCCACCATTACACTGTAACAATCATTCCAAAAATAAGTCATCCTCGTTTCACTTTCTAGCTTTGTTAGGTTAAGTTCCAGACGATATTCATTTTCATGGCTCTTACTGAGAAACAGCTACCAACTAGCTACAAGCCACATAAACCATTTCTTTAAAAAAGATACATTGATGACATTTTTTTGTGTGTGGATGTGTGGACCATTCCTGAAACCGAAAGCAACAACTTCATTGAATTTTCTAAGTAATTCCACGTGACTTTTAAATTCATGCATGAACTGTCATCAGAAAAAATGTTTTTCTGGATACTGAAGTTTTTAAAGACCTAGATTTACCAATAGCAAAATCCATGATGTTTAAACATATTATAGGCCAACGGAAACGTTCATATATACACAATTCTCTTCAGGCCACTTCTCAGTGTTAAGAGGGGTTTTGTAAAATGAGAGGCACTAAACACTTATTTAGAACAAACTCGGTCAAAGAATCTTTTGAGTTAAAGAATAAAGAATTCTTAACTTGCCTTATAGAACAAATCTATCCTCAGGACCTTGTCGAAAAGGTCTTAGCTGATGCACAATTCTCATCATGCAACACAACTTTGAAAAACAAACCGAAATTATCTAAAAAGATTTTGCTATTTATTAGGACTTTCAACCCTGCTTACCAGAATCTCAAAAAGATTCTTATGAAACACTGGCACCTTATTTCAGGCAACAATAACCTGGCGCAAATATATCCTAATCCACTAATTGTTGCTTATCGGAAGGTCAGGTCTTTGGAAGATTCCCTTGTTAGAGCACAATTTCCTTCACTTTAATTACACAACAGCATTTTAGAAGTTATACACGATAAAGGTTTAGTGAAAATACTACAAGACAAAGCAATAACTTCATCCTTTCCTTTCCAATAAATCCTACTTCCTCCAGATAACTCCTCCTTTGGATTCTGCACTCCTATGCAACACGGAATGCATAGGCCTAAGGTTTAATTCCTCATGGGGACTCAGGACTCTTTTTTTATGTCGTAAGCTCATGACAAGACGAAAAAACCATCTTTTTTTGCTGCAGAGATTTTCATGCTGCACAGAGACGCTAATGTGCATGAAGTTTATTAAAAAACTGAATATGACATGATTAGATAATGTACTTGGGCAACACCACTCTTTTAACGTGAGAGTTTGATCCATTGGGGTCAGGCGGGTAGGGATTTGTGGTGTGTGAAAGGTGCTAAAAACAGCGATTAAATGACACAAAGCTTAATAGCCTACCCTTTTTCATAGATTGCAGAATTAATTTGTGGCAAAAGGTACCTAAAGTGACTCTAAGTCGCTCGGTTGCTCATCGCGCAGAATGCTATTGTCTTTCGTGACATTTACTCACAGTGCCCAGTTTATCAATGAGCAGAATATCAATTTGCCTGTCTAGAACTTATCAGCTGTGATTGGTCAACAAATTTAGCTTTGGGAATATATACTTGAGTCGCACTGCAGATTTCAGCTGCTGTCAATCAAACGGTTTGGTGCGTGATGTCAGTTCCAAGGTGTGATAGAGTTATCAATAGCACACTAATTAAAGGCCTGCCACACCGTTCGCGAAGTGTTTGCAGATTCATGGGTGACAATATTTTTTATTTGACTCAATAGACAACTTGCAAACTCCTGTTGGTCAAAACTTCATCTGAATTATCAAAATTGTTTCATGTCGACCCGGCGGTTTAGAACCTGCCATCTGGCGGCCCCTTTTTCTTTTCGAGTTTGACAGGCTGTGGCAGGGGGCTAGAAATAGCGGTGCTCAATCAGCGATTTACCCGTGATTAAGTGAATTACTTTGCGTTAACTTATTCTGGGGGCTTACTTGCTTATAAGAGGGGCCCCGATAAGAGATCTGAAAGCGCTCCCTGTCAACAGTACGATAAACAATCTGATGAAACAATGATAATTGAGAGAGAATTCGTCTTCCTTTGAGAGATGGCCACTCCAATTTATTTAACATATCAGTTTCTACTCCTGGTTCCTTGGAATAATTATCGAAACAAAGCCTAGCTGCTGAATGTTGGATCATATCAAGGCGATGTACAGTATGTCTTTTTGTAAATATGGATACCAGGCAGAATTTGCATATTCAATCTTAGGCCTAACTAAACCATTATAAATCTTGGATTTGCAGTCTACAGAGACATTTCTAAAGTTCCTCCTAATGATACCAAGAGTTTGTTTGGCACTTGATGTTATAATTTTGCACAATATGCTCTGACCATTTAAGGTCTTTAGAAAGTATCACACCTAAGTACGAATGGTGATGAACTTGAGTTAGAACATGATTATTAAGAACATATATTGTATCTAACTTAGATTTTTTTAATAGAGAAGCAGATGGTGTGGCATTTATCAACACCGAATGACATTTGCCAATCTTTCTCCCATTTAGTTAATGCATCTAAATCTTTTTGTATGTTTTGGCAGTCAACTGGACTATTTATTCTACAGTATAGGAAACAGTCATCTGCAAACAATCTCATTGTTGGTGAAATACATAAGGGCAAGTCATTAATGTAAATCAGGAACAGTAATGGCCCTAAAACCGTGCCTTGAGAGACTCCTGATGTCACAAAACACTGATTTGATAAAACACCCTCCAAGGCTACCCTCTGTGTTCTCTTAGTAAGAAACACTTGGATCCAGGACAACAAGCTGCCCTGAATTCCATAATGACTCAGCTTATAGAGCAGCTTATGATGAGGTACTCTATGAACAGCTTTAATTGCTCGCTTTAAGACTAAAGTATGCCATAGCAAATTCAAATTTTTTCACAATTTTCAGGGGAAGTATGCCCCCATTCCCCCCTTAGGATGGTGATGCCTGTGACATCCCATTTGAAGGCTAAAATGCAGAAGAAAATCTCAGTCATGAAGGTAGCATAGGGATGTCCTGCAATGTGGGTTTTATAGAATTGTGTGGGTTACCCTTGCTGCATTTGACTTTTAACCTTTAACACCCTAAGACATTGATATTCATATTCTCCACACTGTTCTCTTTACATTTCCAATGGAACAGACAAGGAGAATTTATCAAAGAAGTATATTTGATAGTGAAACAAATAGAAGAGTTAGTTTAGAACATAAGAGCTACATCAGTTGTCTAATAGGTGTTTTAATTGATGAAAATCTTTCTTGGAAAAACCACATTGACTGTGTTATTGCTGAAATAAGTAAGACCATACAAATCATTGCTAAGGTGAGATAGATTGTTCCATTATCTGTCCTCATAAATATCTACAAATCCTTAATTTTACCTAATTTAACCCATGGACTCCCTGCTTGGGGCAATGGGTCTAAAAAGTATATAGTAAACAAAATTGTTGTTCTCCAATAGCAAGTATTATGTTTCATTTACCTTACTGATAGAAAAGAACATGCCATTCATTTATTTATAAATGCAAAAATTCTACCTACATGCATGTATTACCATCTTATATTATGAAGCTGTATGTAAATTAAAGTTTGCATGATGTTCATAACAACAGTGCACCTTCTAACATCATTAAACCTTTTGTGAGAACATCAAACAATTATACCTAATAGTTACTTGCTCATCAACATTACAACTTGTTAGGATTAAGTACTCTAGGTGTCAAAATCTGTAACGAGATCCCAAATGAATAGAAAAATTTGTTAAAGAAATCCTTCCAAAAAGAAACAAAAAAGCTCTTCTCAATATTCTAGAGACTGAAGATTCTTGTGTCAAGCCTGATAATGGCTAAATTTAAACATGGCAAAATTGAAACAAATTGAACTTGCAGTTGTACAATATCTGGATCATGTGTACTGATCCCAATATCTTTGATGCACTTAGATACTTGGGAATTTTTTTTCTTTTACAATGAATGTCTTTCATTTTCCATTTTCTTTTCTTGTGTATCCTTTAATGTTTTTTTCATGTATTATTTTCATATTTACTGTCAACAAAATCTGCTCAAAATTTTCAAATTTTTTTTCTCTCATAAGTTAGAGAAACTAGTTTAAACCACCTAAAAGACATTTAATTTGCCAAAAAAATCTTAAAAAGGTGAGATACAACAGAGAGAATATTTTAGGAAACCTATACAGGAGAGCAAAAGGTGCCATAATTAGAAACTGGCCTCCAGCAGAGTGTTAATGTTTTCTGTAGACTTTTGTCCAGGATCTCAATTTGCATATATTGTTTTCATCACATCTTGCACTGTACATTCACTGGGAATCTTTAGCACATTTTGCAAAATGTTGAGTAATGAGAGTATTCATCAAATGGCCCAAAAGAGTGGACTAAAAAAGGAAGAGAGCACAAGCCGAAGAAATTGAAATTAAGTTGTTCACTTTCACCTGAGCTTGCTTGATAACTTTAGGATTATGTTTAACTCATGTTCCCGTTTCCCAGTCAGGGGTTCCATGTTGCGTTTCATAATGGTCAGTGGCATGATCACATTGACACATATTGCTTTTGAAAAGGAGGCAAGAAAACTGTTAATTTCTTTGAAAGTCAAAAACTAGAGGTTTGTTTTTACACAAGTTACCTCAGTCTACATTAATAGGTAATGTAGATTTGTTGGGTTTTCATGAAAATTGCCTTGAATGTTCCTCAGAAGTGCATAAGGCTTTAATCAAATTTGAAATAACTATTTCTCACAATTTATCGGAGTTTGACATCAAGGGAAATCCAACCTCACAATATATTTTCTCAGTAACCAATGGGAATATCGAGATATCCTGACACACTTTGTTAGCCTATTATCTGCTGAGTGATACTGTTCAGTTTGTTTCAAGGTCTGGAGTAACACAGAGGTTGGTAATTCAGTAAAGTAAACACCATCAATGCTGCATTTAAATGCTTACGCGTGCCTACCAAAACAAACAAAAACTGTGAAAAGTTTTGTCATTGACAAAATGCAAGGCATGAAACTATTTTAAATTTAGTGCTCCTGCAATCATCATCTTGCACAAGGTGATTGTAGCGAGAAATTACACATCATCCTTGATCAACAAGAGCATGCACATTGCTATTAAATCACTTGATCAATTATAATAATACTTATTATCAGCACAAATCTGCAAGACTAATTGTATAATTGTAATGGTGCAGTCTGCAGAGCAGTAGGGGGTTGTAATCATCCTAACAGCATGTGGACTGGTAAACAAAAGTAAAAATGTACCGAGCTTAGTTAATTTGTTATTAAGTTCATGACATAGTGGATTATTAGTAGATTATTATCTTTTAATAATTGATAAGGGTAGAGCCCAAGAAACTCTATATACATGTATTAACTGGCTTTGCTCCCACTTTAGTGATGAAGACATAATTTCTCCTTGCAATATTGATACAATATAAGGCAGAGAAGTGATGAGAATAAAGAAAAATATCAAAAAGAGGGTAATAAGTTGATCTAATACTCAACATTATAAGAATTGTGTGGCAGACAGTAGGGAGAATTTACTAATGAGATCTGAGTTTGGAGTGAAAGTGTTAAGTACTTAGTGATAGAAATCCATATGAGACTAAGATGATTTTTAATTATTATACTAAACATGTACATAAAGATATTAATAATTCTCATCTGTCCTAATTTCAGAAAGAAGTCACCTCTTCCAGGTGCATGTCTTAGTTTTCAACTGAGGTAAGAATACTGCCTGTAAAATGAACAGATATGTTAAGAATTCTTGACCATTTCAATGACGTTAATTCTTTTCATTAAGAATACGAAATCCTGATCAATAGTTATAACATGGTTGATAAGAATTGTTGGCTTATTTAAGCTTGATATGTTTGAACAGGGGGTGAAGGGGGGAGGGGTCTTGCACAGGTTACATCAAAAAGTTCAAATATTGCATCACTAAATATTGGGTAATTAAACAACTTTAAGGTTCACATAATTATTGCAAAAAGCAACAAATTTACAGTTCATGGGGTTTTACCTTCATACTTTCACAGATCGCAAAAATTAAAAACACTCAGTCACACATCAAGCAAAAACCCCTTTCACCCCCTTTATAATGACGATGAATTGATCTTTACTACAGCACATGGCATCAGCTGCTACACCAGCATCTCCTTCTACCAAGGAGACAACCAACTATGCCCGACTCTGTCGCCTTCTGGTGGATGTTGGATCCCAAGCCTTGAGAGACACTTTTGATGCCATTCACCCTCCAGTAGGACTTCATACAGTTTTGGGGCGTCACCCAGAGCATGCAACACTTAAGTATCTAAAGAGCAAGAGGGTCTTGAATGCAACACAATGGGGGAAACTGTATCCAGCTATTCCATCATCTGTTTCATCGGCAGGGTTTGATATCACACTACTGATGGTTTTACTGAGGAACATCTGTGGGATAGCTCCTCCCAGCACTGGATGGGATAGACTTCCCCCGTCTACAGATCTGAGTAAGCAGGCCAACATCGCCAGGCTGAAATACTACCGTAATACTGTGTGTGGCCATGCCAGCCAAGCCTCTTTGGACGATGTTGCATTCAACAACTACTGGCTGGACATTAGCAATGCCATAGTAGGAATGGCAGGAGCGTGTTATGGAGCTGCTATCAGTAAGCTTAAGATTGAGGGTATGGACCCTGATACTGAAGAACACTACAGGCAGCTGCTGAAGCAGTGGAAGGAAGATGAAGACAATGTTAAAGAAAAGCTCCAAGAAATTGAAGGTGCAAATAATTCGTACCTAAGAATGTAACTTCAACCAAGCAAAAGGTGTCGGGAGGAATGACAAAATCAGCCTCGGGCATTTAGGTTTTTATTGGTGTAGTTATGTTTCAGTTACGACTTTTTAACGTTACCCACTGGTAATCTACAGTGGCCATAATCCACATTGGCCAAGAATACTCGAGCAAATCGTCATCTGATCAGAAGCAAAAATAGAACCAATGACGATACAATGGTAAACAGACAGGTTCTGAAGATTAAGAAAAAAAACCCCTTGAGGAATTTATAGTAAAGTTCGGATATAACGCGCGCTGTCATTGGTTGAAAGAGCGTGCTCTATGAGAGTATAGAGCAGAGAGCTGAGCTACAGCTGTCACGCCATCTGCCAATTGTACTATGTTTGACCTTTTCCGGGACTTCTTTTTAGCTTTTTTCCGATAATTGAAAGTGAAATTTCGGAACTGAAGCGAGCCGGCAAGTAGCAACAGAAGAATCAAACAAAGGTTTGTAAACATACCAGGCGCCGTAATTTACGTTATTAAAACGTGAGCAGATACGAAAATCCTCAAAGGAAAAACAAAATAAACATTCCGAGTTTTAAAGATTTTCACGCTCAGTTAGATTGCAAGCTTACGTACGGTAATAAAAATCAAACACAGCTAACACTCGTATAGTATACAAAGTTCAGTGTTCAAAAACAAATCAGAACAAAACAGAAATGATGAAAAATATAACCAAACTGGCATAATTGTTAAAATTCATTCTAATCATGTCGGTGTCTGACCGAATATGATCATGCTGAAGTCCATCGCGGCTCGCTCATCATGGCGATCTCCGGTCATCACAGCAAGCCTCGGAAACTACATCGGCCGCCCTTCGAGTGAAAAAATAAGAGCTTGCTCTGATATCCTTTCCGATGCGTTGAGTGGAAAGTAACATCTGTCACTGCAGCCGAGTTTTGCGGCGCTGTCATCCCGAGCGATCTTCATGTTCCGGTGAATTTGGCTGTCGTTCATTCAAAAAACGCTCGCCCTGAACAGTTTGTTTTCTACCTTGTCATGTGAAAAAACTCGCGTGTCTTTATGAGCCATAATTCGGCTGAAGTTCACTGAACATTTCACTTCAAGATTCTGTATTAGAGACTTAAAAACTTCAGGCAAAAGTGTTAAATTCGACCTACCGAACTATTTTAGTTTGTAAACTATCGCAGAAGGTGAACTTTGATGGTTTTTTAACTTTGATGGTTTGACACTTTTGACAGCCTTAGTCTTGTACAGCCAATCAGATTATTTGAACCATTCGAACAGGGATTCTGATTGGCTTATTGTAGCGTGCTTTATGAGAGTATAGAGCATGCTGACGACACTGTTGTTCGCTTTGGAAATAAATTTGTTTTGAAAATTGAAAGTAATGCTCGGGGAATTCAATGGATTCTTTATTATAAAACAAATAGAGAAGCCTTGGCTGTGCTCTGTTCTGTTATAAAGCACTTAAGAAGCGGCTAAAACACTCAAGAAGTGGGGAGAAACACTCGACTACGTCTCGTGTTTCTCCCTACACTTCTTTCGTGCTCTAGCCGCTTCCTGCGTGCTTTATAACAGAACAGAGCACAGTGAAGGCTTCTCTATTTGTTAATTATCGCTTGGTTAAATCACAGATTCTCAAAAACAGGTTTAGATAAAGAGAAAAATTTTTTCTGGAGAAAGAAATATTCTGATTCCCCATGAGGAATCGAACCTCAGACCTTCGGATTCCGTGCTCCGCTGCTGTATTACTGAGCCACAGAGACGCTATGGTTAGCTAGGCTCATCACGCAGTTCCTATATGAAACGCGTCCTGCATGCTATTAGGATCAGCAATGTCGATAGCAGCCTGTTTTTAAATAGAATAAGAAAGATCGTAAATATTGAGCTCGGCTAAAGAAATAGAGAAAGATGTTTTTCATCTTGTCACGAACGTAGGAAAAACAAAACAAAAAAAGCAAAAGAGAGAGAGAAAAACTCTAGATAGTTACCAATGAGTTCGTGGGAGTGAAAGGGTTTTTGAATGTTATGTTATAAAAAAAAAGATAAGACTGCTGCAGGAAAACTAACGTGATTTTCCACTCTCAGCCAGCACATGGAACATTAAAAAAGATCTTAATCAGGTGAGATGTGAGGTCGGAAATATTGTGGAAAAATTGGATACGATCATGGCTCGACAACAGGAAACAAAGGATCGAGGTAAGTTTAGGATGAAACTCCATCTCTCTCGCTTAATCTCTGATTAGAAAATAAATTATGTTTTGGCATGAGATTTATCAATCTTTAGCACATATCTTTGTTAGCTTTTAACGCTTTTTTGCGCGTTATTTGTACCTGAGAAGACATTTAATCCTTTCAAAGAGGATTTAGACCCGTTTTCGAAGGGAAGTTCTAACTTACGAAATCGAAAAAATGTTTTTACCCTCAGATAAAGTGACGAATGACTTTGACTGGATGAGAACTGAAGTTGGAAATCTACGTGACAAGCTGGACACTTTAATGGCACGACAACATGAAGCACAAGATCAGGGTGAATTCTTGATGCCATTTATAACGTCACTTTTACAATTAAAATTAACCTTTTAAAATTGAGAAGTATAGGAGGTACTTTAAAATTTTCTAACCTATCAACTGTCAAAGCGCAGTGAGGTGCATATTGCTGTATGTGGTTTGATTATTTTAATGGTTGATGAGAATGTACCACAACCCCTCCCCCCCTCCCCCCCCTAAAAAAAGGAAAACAACAGCAAGAAACAATAAAAACGGAAATAAAAGTATTAATGGTACTAATACTCCCAAATAAATTAAAAGGAATGAATGAAGGTTTTTTGGTTTTCCATTGTTCGTTGTTTCATATACGCATGAAATACGAATAAAAAACTTCTTTCAGACAAATATGTGTTTTCAACTTTAGAAAAAATGACAAATGACATTGATCAGGTGTCAAGTTTAATGATGGCCCGACAAGAGGAAACACAGCATCAAGGTTAGTCCCTACAGCAGCTATAAACTCAAGGGCGATTCATCTATTGAAATGCGGAGCTTCGGGAGAGTTAATATTAAGAGGGTGTTCACCGTAAGAATGTTGTATTTTTTGAGTGAACAACGTGAAAACAGATTAAACCTATATAACCTCGTAGAACGAAACATAAAGGCCCGGTCATTTACACAAAGTTTGGCCGTTGTTTAACAAAACCACATCCTAAACTATCTTCAATTTAGCCGAACCTTTTGTCTGAAAAGTCATTTTTGTGAAAAGTGTCAAGAGAGCCTAAAGCTAACTGCGGAAGGACATTTATTTACTTAAATCAACCCTCTTCTAGGGAATGCCTAAGGCTCATTGTGTAAAACCGTGGTTTAGGTTAGACTTCGTTGAAATAACCGACTCAAAGTTTGTAAACTAACGTGGCTCACACTGCAAATAATGAATTAGCCAAATATACGGACACAATTTGGCATACGATCGCACGGAAATTACGGACATTACAGTAAAGATGTACTGTTTCTTTTCAATACACAGTTTAGACAAAAACTTGAAAGAAAAGTCTAAAGATGGGCAACGAATAATGCTTAATTTTCATTGAAAGTAGTCTTGTGTCTTTTGCGTACAAAAAGGTGCTCTGAAGAAGGATTTGCAATAAGACCTCTCATCGCCGTTCGTGTAACCGGCGAGGTTATCGTGTTTGGGTTTTGCCTTACAGCTCTTTTCCGGGCACAGCCGCCTATAAGACCATCGTCACCCGATTATGGAAATAGTTATCTAAACCTCTGCCAAAACCATTTGACATGTTGCACAGCAGAGCTGGGAATTACTGTCGCTCATTAGCAATGACATTAAGTTATTTTCGAAAAGTTTATTGTTTTTCATACGCGATCTATTTTAAATGGAGTGGCTATCAGTTGAGGCTTCTATTCCGCTAATAATATTGAAATGTTCATCCTTAGGGGACGTCAAAAATTACCTTGATCAAATCAAAATTGATTTTGGAAACATGAGTCACAGGTTGGACGATTTGGTAGCACAACAAAGAGAAACAAAGCAGCAAGGTGCGTACTGCGCTAACTAACTAACAATTGGAATACGGGCTCCTGTTGGATTTTGAGTGCGAAGCTTAGTCAACTATCACGCATGAAACTGAGACCGAAAAATCCAGTAGTCTAATTTAATCTAAAAGTCATTCAAGACTTGGAAGAAAGGCAGGCTCGTGTTTTTATCGAATATTAATACAAATGGGCCATCCCCTGTGCTGTTTACATTCCTTTCTATCTGTCACGGAATAAATAGTGAGTAGCTAAGCCAATCAGATTGCAGCATGTGCGATCGAACGTATATTTACACTAAACCCTAATAACATCAGCGCTTGAGGAGAATAATAAAAAAATTAGTTTGAAATATTGGGGTAGGAATCATTTACAGCAATTGTTATTTCATCACAAATTGAATCAGATGCCTCCATGGGAAAGAATAACCCTTCATATTTTGCCTCACATCCAACGTGTGGCTTCGTAGCTCAGTTGTTAGCAGCACGGTATCTCATGAGGAGCTTTGGCCCCGAAAAGAATTCGCAGCCTGCATTTTATAGAGGTGCTAGGATTTCTGTCATCAATGTAGAGAATTACTTTAACGCTTGCAGTCGGTAGGTGTCTATGCGGTTAGTTAAACCCTTTGATTTTAACTTAAAGGCTCATCTGATAATTAATACTTCATCTAAGCGCGAATTTCAATTACAAAAACACAACAAATCTTAGACCGGAATCACCTGGCGCGATCTTATCATGGAGGCCAAAGTCTTCCATCGATCGGCTGAGCTTTCTAGAGTTACGGAATACAATCTCGACTATATGTGCTAACGAAAAGTTAATGTGGAATCAAGCCCAATGCTTTTGCAAAGAACGAAATCTTTCGTCGATTCCCCGATGACTGCAATACGTTCTGTCCCCCCAGCAGTTCTCAGCCGCGCCAACAAAAGCTGTTCGTTCAATACCACGTCACCAAACATATTGTACGTTCATTTGGTCTCTGTGCCGGACTAATTAGACAGCGAGAATTTCCTGCAGATGCATTCGTGAGGATGTAATGTTGGAAACTGTACGATACGTCAATTATTCTTAATTTGATTGACATTTAAAAGTGATTTCGTTTAACAAACAACATGTATGCGGCACGTATTTTATCGCCCCTTATATGGCATTGTTCCACCTGCTTACAGCGGACGTTCAGTGCGTGTTTTTTCGAATAAGTCGAGAGTTGTGAATGGGAGTTAACCAAAGCGTTGAAATAGAATCGTTAAATCAAGTGAATAAACCGTGACTTTATAAGGAAGCGTGGTACAGCCTTTTCACGTTTTGGACAATGATCCCGTTAAATCAAATTGCTCTCGACCGTGCACTTTAGGCGGAAAATGCCTCTAGTCGAATAATCATGGGGAATTGCTGAGATGTCAATCAAGAATGGCCGAGCTTAACAACGACATTCGCGTACTAGTAAAGGATAATGATTATATAAGTTAACGGTGGATGCCTCAGCCTTCAGTCAAAAGAAAGAGTCCCGACAGAGAACGGTCTCCTGCTATTTGTTAGTGTGAATTCAATTTTTTTGTTTCCTACCTGAGGGTTAATTTTTAATATCTTCTATACCCTAAGGGTATAAGGGTTACTTTTAATCTCTTCTATACCCTCTTAGGTAGTGTATATCTAAGGGTTACTTTTAATCTCTTCTATACCCTCTTGGGTAGTGTATACCTGAGGGTTACTTTTAATCTCTTCTATACCCTCTTGGGTAGCGTATATCTAAGGGTTACTTTTAATCTCTTCTACACCCTCTTGGGTAGTGTATACCTGTGGGTTACTTTTAATCTCTTCTATACCCTCCTGGGTAGTGTATATCTAAGGGTTACTTTTAATCTCTTCTATACCCTCCTGGGTAGTGTACACCTGAGGATTACTTTTAATCTCTACTATACCCTCTTAAGTAGTATATACCTGAGGGTTACTTTTATCTCTTCTATACCCTCTTGGGTAGTGTATACCTGAGGGTTACTTTTAATCTCTTCTATACCCTCCTGGGTAGTGCATACCTGAGGGTTACTTTTAATCTCTTCTATACCCTCTTGGGCAGTGTATACCCGAGGGTTACTTTTATCTCTTCTATACCTTCTTAGGTAGTGTATACCTGAGGGTTACTTTTATCTCTTCTATACCCTCTTTGGTAGTGTATAGCTGAGGGTCATTTTAATCTCTTGCATACCCTCTTTAAAGTGTATACCTGAGGGTTATTTTTAATCTCTTCTATACCCTCTTGGGTAGTGTATACCTGAGAGTTATTTTTAATCTCTTCTATACCCTTTTGGGTAGTGTATACCTGAGGGTTATTTTTATGCTCTTCTACACCCTCTTGGGTAGTGTATACCTGAGGGTTACTTTTATGCTCTTCTTTACCCTCTTGGGTAGTGTATACCTGAGGGTTACTTTTATGCTCTTCTATACCCTCTTGGGTAGTGTATACCTGAGGGTTACTTTTAATCTCTTCTTTACCCTCTTGGGTAGTGTATACCTGGGGGTTACTTTTAATCTCTTCTATACCCTCTTGGGTAGTGTATACCTGAGGGTTACTTTTAATCTCTTCTATACCCTCTTGGGTAGTGTATACCTGTGGGTTACTTT
Organism: Pocillopora verrucosa; assembly: GCF_036669915.1. Taxonomy (NCBI): domain Eukaryota; kingdom Metazoa; phylum Cnidaria; class Anthozoa; order Scleractinia; family Pocilloporidae; genus Pocillopora; species Pocillopora verrucosa. Next base: position 3,086,638 of record NC_089317.1, read on the forward strand.
TAATATCTTCTTTACCCTCTTGGGTAGTGTATACCTGAGGGTTATTTTTATGCTCTTCTTTACCCTCCTTACCCGGCAGTCACGATATTTATATTCGTAGATGTGGATTTGCTTTCAACAAACTAAAATGCACTGACGTTGTTTTAGAGAAACGTGAAGCCTAGCTTCTCCCCTGTTATAGTCAATTTTGGCAAGAGTGTTGTCTTCAACTTTCAAGAATAGTTGCAATGTGCCGAAGCATGTAGACGGAACAGGTAGACCATCAGTTGAAAGCGATGTGTATTCTCTGGATTATCTAATCATCAAAGTTTCTGGTCTTTAAAAGTTCAAAACCGTTACCTTTATAAAGAAGGTTTGTCTGAGTTAGCCTTAAGTAGGCCTAGGTCTTCGATCATGGAGGTAAAATCAGCTCTACCAGTGCCGCTTTTAAGGCTATTTTTGAGTTTCTTGTTTTTACGTGTTTTAAATTGTTCCTGTTATATGTTGCTCTAACATTTGGCCAGGACCATCTGTGGACCTTGTGTTAACGATTTACTGTTGTCTTCTTTAAGACATGCATTGTTTCTACAAAGAAAATAAGCTTAACGTACCGCCCCTTGGGTTATTTCGAATTAGATCCGTCAAGTTTCTTCGAGGAATTTCCCAGGACTCTTGTTTCTGGACAATGAGCGAACAAAGTAGTGTTGCATCTGGAAAATGATTAGAAATGTAATTATGGGAAGTTGCAGTTTTTTCCATTTCAGTCGGAAGCACGGGTTCGAATTTCATCGAAGCCTGAACCTTTTCACAGGTTTCTTCCTGTAACTCTTAAAATTATCGCTTACCTGTGGGTATCATGGCTATATTTATGACAGAATGGTAATAAATAACAGTCACTGGCATTGTAGAGGATCCAAGCCTCAAACTTTTCGATTTCGCGGCTGAATATACTTCAATTTTACCAGCTGAGCCAAAGAAGAAAGTTGGGGAATTATCTCATCTGCCAGGTTGATTTTTTGACCAGCATCTTGCATAAAGTTAACATGACGCAAGGAAAGGAAGCGGGCTGATAAATTTTTAAGATTTTTCGTAAAGACTTTGTAAAGATCTCTCACATGGATCCGTTTCGCCCTGAATAACTTCCTTATCAATTTTAAAATCAGAAATTATCATAGGACAGTTGATAATTAGTATTTATGTAAACGATCTACCAAATGATTGTTAAAATTGTTCAACTGCCTGCTATGTGGATGACTAAGCTCCTATTGTCTTTTACCGTGAACGACTCTGCTTGGATCACTCAAAGTCTTAATTCCGACTTACAACGGATTCGCAATTGGCGTTTCGACAATTGTTTAATGCTTAATCCAGATAAGACGAAACTAATAGTTTTTAGCAGCCGAGGAATGTCTTCAAAATTACTGGACTTTAAATTATCCCCACTAGGAAAAGACATTAACCCGGCTCAATCAGTCAAAGACCTTGGAGTAATTTTTTATCCCACGCTATCTTTTGATAATCCTATTTCTACTGTGGTATCGTCTTGCATGTCGAAATTATCTCAAATAAGCCGTATTAAATTCGTTTTCGATAAACAACTGCTTGAAACCATAAAAAACGCGCTTGTTTTCAGTAAACTATATTACTGTTCATCAGTATGGTCATCCACCTCAGCCTGTAATATTCGTAAATTGCTATATGTTCAAAACTTTGCCGCGCGAACTATCTGCAACGTAAAGAAGTATAACCATATCTCTCCTGTATTAAGAAACTTACGTTGGCTCCCTGTAAAAACACAACTGTATTGCCGAGATGCTACTTTAACATTTAAATGTATGACGGATCAAGCCCCGGAATACTTAACATCTATGTATATAACAAGAGGCAGCGTATCTGGACGTATAAACAGAAACTTTCAACTACTAAACATTCCTCTTTGTAAAACTGCAACAGGACAGAAAAAATTTTGTCATAAAAGTGTATCTATCTGGAACAAGTTAGATCCAAGCCTTAAATTATGTAAGAGTTCCGCTTCCTTTAAGAGAGCTCTAAAAAAATCCCCTTTTCAATGAATTTTAAACTGACCATATTTTATTTAAAGACATATAATTCGTATTATATTGTATGTATTTTTGTAATCCAATTTCTTTACTGAAAAGCAGCAGATGGGGATGTGTTCAATACGTGTATGTAAATGTATCTCTACTTTTTCCCGTCTAAAGAAGGTAGCGATGACGTAATTCTTTGGTCATACAGGTTTGAATAGCTTAAACTCTCTAAACTCAAATGTGAAAGAACAAAAACCAATTCTTTTAAAAAAAAGTTCCTTATTAACACGTTGACCGAACGCTTATGAATATGATATCCAATACGTTTTGTTCGCCCTTTTTCGTCACGATACAGAATCATTTTTCAGAATTTAGCCGTTTAAAATTTTTAGAAAATCAATTTGTGTGTTCTTAATGCCCTACCCTGCTATCTTTTCTTTTTAAAACTGTTGAAATCTAAGATTTAAGCATAATTCTGCTGTCACGTTAGCAAAATCACCAAAAGTTTGAAGTCATTAAGACGAAGAAAATGAATATGTGAAAGATGTTTTTACATTTCTATAATTTCGAACATCTTATTAGAAGAGATCCACCGCAGTTTTCTATGGTCTGGTCTGGACTTGAGAAATATCACCCAAGAAAGAAAGAGTACTTTTGACCAATTTTAAAAAAATCGGCTAACGAGTGTTTTTAAATAAATTATGGCTAACCTCTGAATGAACACATATCAAAATTGAATGCCTTCTAAACCCCTTATATATCACAAAATTTAGGAACACAAACGATTTCTTGCTGCATGCGGTGTGTTACGAGGAGAGAGCTTGTCAACTTTTTAAATTCTTGATGTCGCAAGAGGTCAAAAAAGGGCTTTTTGCAGCTTTGACCATTGAGAGCTCTCAAAAAATTTTTTAACGCATTTCCAAAAAGCGACGTGGTTTTATTTACTTACTACCAAAGATAATTTAATGGGCAAAGTTTGAGGCAAAACTTTTCTCTGATGCGAAAGGTCTTGGACCACTCTTACAGAGATCGCCACTTAATTGATACACAGTAGCGTAAGAGATTGACTTGATAACCCATTAAATGCAGCGGATATTGATCATGTCGAGTTCAGAGTCTGCCTAGTTTCCAAGCCCCTCGACCGTGTAGTGTTCGCAAAATTTTGCACCCTCAGAGAGAAATGTTTTATTTTGCAGTTGTTTTCAAAATGAAAAAAATATCTGTTTGATTCCGGTTTTTTTTTTCATTTTATTATGAATTATCAAACTTCTTGTCAATAATATCTGCTTCAGCCTTCGGCTTCGTCAGATAACTCAGACCTAAGTGGTGACATTTCACGATATCATCCTAAGTGGTGACATTTCACGATATCATTCTAAGTGTCATCCTATAATTGCTTATTTTTCCGAGAGTCATGGCGTCATAAAGCGTGTCGGTAAGAATGCCTCATAAAACTAACAGCTAATTCTTTTTCAGATGGATTTGACCCAACTGTAATTATTGATAATATTCGTCAACTCTACAAAAATCGGGAAGGTTGGCTGGCACCGTTTCCCTGGTGTGAAGATTTTCACTTCTCCTTTGACGACATCTATACCAGACTTAAAGTCATCTACAGAAAGAAAACGAAAGGAACAGCAACAGACCGAGTTGTCACGATGTCTGAAATCTTCAACCAGCACGAAGAATGTGAAGAACCAAGAGTAGTGTTAATTGAAGGGAAGCCTGGTATGGGAAAGACCACTTACTGTAAAAAAGTTGTTTTCGACTGGGCCTCAGGAAAACACGCAACCGGAAATTGCTTCGCAAACATCGTAATAGTGCTTTTGATCAAATGTCGTGATGTTCAGTCTGGCCTTTGGGAGGCCATTGAAGATCAACTTCTGCCTCGAGAAGTTGGTGAAGACGAACGAGAGAAGTTCTTCGACTTCATTCGCCACAATCAATCTAATGTTCTTCTGGTACTCGATGGATTGGATGAAGTTTCTGAGAAGAAGCTACCTATGTTTTCACAAATTATTCAAGGCCGTGTATTGCCAAACTGTCGCGTGGTTGCTACGGCACGACACGAAGCTGGAATGAAAGTTCGAAAATACTGCGACACGCTGCTAGAGGTTAAGGGATTTACTAGAAAAGATGTAAAAACCTTCATCAGAAATTACTTTAAAGCACAACAAAACTTGGCCGAGCAGCTTATCAAACACCTGTCGGGTGATTACAAGTTACATGAAATATTGACGAATCCTCTCAACACTGCGCTTGTTTGCCTGGTCTATGAAGATTTGAAAGGTGTATTTCCTGAAAGCAGAACGAAGCTGTACATGGAAATAGTGGAGTGTGTACTAAGAAGGTACAGAACAAAGCAGCAACTGCCAGAAAATGGTGAAGACCTTGTTGACCTTTACGAAAGCCAGTTGAAACACCTTGGTTCGATAGCTTTGAAAGGTTTACTTGAACACAACTTGGATTTTGACGAGAAGGAGCTTAGAGAACATAAAGCAAGCGATTTACCTGGATTTGGATTTCTGTCAGTTCAGTCTGGAGGCAGTAAACTAAGACCAACTAGACGCTATAGCTTTCTTCACAAGACTTTCCAAGAATTCTTCGCAGCATTCTATCTAAGTTGTCAGCTTATCCAGAAAGAAATCAGTACAAACAGCATAGCTGCTGGCAAAAAATATCGCTATCAACTAAAAGAAGTACTTCTGTTCACATTTGGTATGCTAGCAGCACGATGCGAGGAAACAGTGGTGAACCTTCTGAAAAGCATAGCAACACAGTTAAACTGGGAAGAAGGGGAAGACGTGGACGTTATATTAGAGTGTGTTAATGAATCCAAAAAGAAGAACAAAAATGTTGATGAAAAATTGGCTACCGCTCTTGGCGCTTCTCTTCAAACTGAAACTGTTAAAGTTTCAAGTGTAAAAGTGGATGAAACTCTAGCTGTCTTTTTAAGCAACTTTCTGAAAACAAATACAACTGTGACAAACTTAACATTGAATGAATCTTCGCAAGATGGGGTTGCCGCTCTGGCAGAGTGTTTGAAATATAATGCATCGCTGGAAACGTTGAGCTTGAGGGGTAATGGAATTGGTAATGATGGTGCTGCTGCTCTGGGTGAGTGTTTGAAATATAACAAATCGCTGACAACGTTGAATTTGAAATGGACTAAAATTAGTGATGATGGTGCTGCTGCTCTGGGTGAGTGTTTGAAATATAACAAATCGCTGACAACGTTGGATTTGAGTGAGAATGAAATTGGTGATGGTGCTGCTGCTCTGGGTGAGTGTTTGAAATATAACAAATCGTTGACAACGTTGAATTTGAAATGGACTGAAATTGGTGATGATGGTGCTGCTGCTCTGGGTGAGTGTTTGAAATATAACAAATCGCTGACAACGTTGAATTTGAAATGTACTAAAATTTGTGATGATGGTGCTGCTGCTCTGGGTGAGTGTTTGAAATATAATGCATCGCTGGAAACGTTGAGCTTGTGTTATAATGGAATTGATAATGATGGTGCTGCTGCTCTGGGTGAGTGTTTGAAATATAACAAATCGCTGACAACGTTGGATTTGGGTGGTAATGTAGTTGGTGATGATGGTGCTGCTGCTCTGAGTAAGTGTTTGAAATATAATGCATCGCTGGAAACTTTGAGCTTGTATCATAATGAAATTGGTAATGATGGTGCTGCTGCTCTGGGTGAGTGTTTGAAATATAACAAATCGCTGACAACGTTGGATTTGGGTGGTAATGTAATTGGTGATAATGGTGCTGCTGCTCTGGGTGAGTGTTTGAAATATAACAAATCGCTGACAACGTTGGATTTGAATTATAATGTAATTGATGATGATGGTGCTGCTGCTCTGGGTGAGTGTTTGAAATATAGCAAATCGCTGACAACGTTGGATTTGGGTGGTAATGTAATTGGTGATGATGGTGCTGCTGCTCTGGGTGAGTGTTTGAAATATAACAAATCGCTGACAACGTTGGATTTGAATTATAGTGTAATTGATGATGATGGTGCTGCTGCACTGGGTGAGTGTTTGAAATATAACAAATCGCTGACAACGTTGGATTTGAGTATTAATGTAATTAGTGATGATGGCGCTGCTGCTCTGCGTGAGTGTTTGAAATATAACAAATCGCTGACAAAGTTGGATTTGAGTGATAATGAAATTGGTGATTATAGTCTTGCTGCTCTGTGTGAGTGTTTGAAATATAACAAATCGCAGATAAAGTTGGATTTGAGTGATAATGAAATTGGTGATGATGGTGCTGCTGCTTTGGGTTAGTGTTTGAAATATAACAAATCGCTGACAACGTTGGATTTGAATTATAATGAAATTGGTGATGATAGTGCTGCTGCTCTGGTTGTTACGTAGGAGTGTCATCCACATGTGACAATACTTGCAATAAATAGAACCCCTCTAGGACATGGCTACCTTGCCTTATGACCAAGCGTTTACGTCAGGAATGAGCAGCGATTAATGACTCTGACCTGAACAGGGTAAATGTACAGTAGCTTCCATTTATCGATACAGTATTAGTATAAGAGTTACGTAGCATCTGTTTGCCAAGATTATTTACTTTTTTAAGAGCTTTTATAAAAGCGTGTACGTTTAGTCAAGAGACCGTTACACTTTATTACAATCTTATCTACACAACTTTTACCTTGTCACGTTTAATGGATAAAGCTGTTAAAAGAAACTATGCTTCATCTGTAACGCGCGTGCGTGTAAACCACCAGATTATCCGCGCGAGGATAATTTGGAAACATTGGACTGCCTCGGATTTTGTTCTAGTTGAAAATCGGATGTAATATTTTTTGTCTTTAGTAATAAATTCTGCTCATATATATATATATTTTCTAGAGGGACTGCCATAATTGGTTTAAGGTTAGAGTAATTATTCTTTGGTGATCAGTTACTTGATTCTCATAAACTTACTTTAGTGTGATAATGTGCTGACACTTTTAAGTCCTGTGAGAAATTTGAAGTTGAAGTTTTTTTAGAAAAGTTGATACAAGCCATTTTTTAATTTTGTAAAGGTACGTTTACTTGAACCATTTATGTATTTTTTAAGACGTAACTGATATAAATAAAGGTATTTTCAGCAGAATTTCAGTTTTTCTCCTCTATTTTTTGTTGATGTGTATACTTTTTTTGCGTTCTTCCAGAAAGTCCGCGTGATTACGATGTTCCTTAGCCTGCTGCTTCCTTTCTTCAATTCCCTTTTTTCGTTTGATATTTCTTGTAAACTGACCCATGGTCGACGCAATTTGGATGTTTTAGTAGTTGGGTTTTAATCTGCTTACACAGAAAAACTGGGTGAAGGAGTGACTTGACTTGCTAACTGAAATCAGAGAATACCTATGGCCAACTCGTGCATAGAGTTCTTCATCTAGAGATGAAATATGGTTGTGAACCTGTAATTATATTTCTTGTAGCAATGCAAGGTTGCTCTTATCTCAAAAGCCGAGCATGGTAACCATGGTAACCATCAACTCTGCTGAGAAATAAACGCATTTATAGTCTTTAGAAACAGCACAAAATATTCTCCTGCGTTTATCGAATTTCTGTTCGCAAAATTTGGCAAATTTAGATGCTGCAATCCAAGTCTTTCTTCGCCTGCACAAGCCAAATTTTGCTATTTTTCATTCATATGTCACGTTCCGCCTCAGCTGCTCAAGAAATGGTTGAATTGCAGCGCAACAGTCTTTGTTTACAGCCTTAATCCTTTAACTCCCAGATCAAATTTGTAATTCTCCTACTGTCAACCATAGAATTCTAATGAATTTAGTATTGAATCAACTAATTATCCCTAAATTGATATTTCTCTTTATTCTCATCACTTATCTGGTTGATATGGTATTGATATTGTAAGGAGAAATTCTGTCTTTGTTACTCATGGGAGTAAAAGGGTTGACTCCCGCGTGCATCTGATAACAAAACTCTTTAAGTTTTCTGCCTCGGAACGAATTACCTCAGAAGGCATTTTAGGCTATCGCAATATTTTTTTCTGATGGAAAATAAACATATGAGGCAGTGAATTCCACAAGTTTCCTTTTGTCAGAAAAGTCCGCTTCCATCGATTCAGTCGCCAATGCTCAGTTTACATAAGATAATCGAATTTAATCATGGTTCATGTTTGACATCAGATCATAAACAAGCGAAGTGATTCACAGTAGTGGGTTTGTGCCTGAACTCGATAAAATTTTTTCACTTGCAAGATTATATCTAAAGCAATGATGCTTAATAGGTAACAAAGCCTTACTAACGTCACGTGCGGTTACTTCTCCAATGTGGTTTCGTGCTCGAGCGAGTTCGGAACGACTAATTACCAGTGTCTACATCTTAGTGAGTGAGTGACTCATATGCATATCTGAGTCCTCATAAAAACTCTTTTGCACGAGTTAAAAATGAGAAAGGAAAAAGAAAAGAGAGAAAAGATATTGACCATAGCAACAGGTTACCCAGGTGTTCAAACTTTCCCCACCCCCTCCCCTCCTCGGTTGTTTATTTCTGAGAGAGAGGTAGGAGTGGGAAAAGCAAGAAAAAAGGATGAGGGAGAAGTGAATTAAAACCTGGCTCTGTACCACAGGTTCACCAGCCTTTAAACAATATAAAACGAAAAGAAAAAGAATTGATGGAAGAGATATAAAGTGCCTATGTTTTTTTTGCTGGTTAATAACTGTATTCAAAATTTGATATTATCAACCTCAGCACCTTGTGAGTTCTCCTTGACCATTTCTTTGCGCATTAAAAGTACAATTTGGAGGCCAAAAAGTGTCCCCATTTAGCGCGCGGCCAAAACGATCATGTTACGTAGCTGTGACATAGAAAAATGTGCAGAAACTTCGTCGGAGAAAGGAGAAATGAAGAGGAGACGACGAACAGATTTCGTGGACGTAGCGCCAAATGAGGTAATATTTTTCTGTCAACCAAAGTGATTTGAGAGAGAGAAAAGGGAGGATTCATAAGTTATTTATCGGCTTGAGGTAGTGACCGATGTGTTTGCTTAAAAATACTGCCCAGCCGGAAAACGAGGTATATTTATGAAAAATGACAACGAAAGTTGGGATGTACTCGGCGACTCACGAAAGCGTCACCGTGGCCCGTGGGCAGAGATAGGAAAATACCGACCGGGTAAAGAACCAATCAGATTGCAAGATTCGTTACCGTGCCCTCTAAAAAAACAATAAAAAAGAATAATAGATCTACACCGGGTATTTCCATACGCCACTTTCCAAAGGATGTAGCTGTATGGCCAAAATGGACGCGTTTCCATCGTAGTCATAGAGGAGATTTTATTCTTTAAAGTTGTTGTCAGCCTTATGCTCCGTTTCGGCTTCGAAGACGGCTATCACGAACACATGCCACTGGTCAAATAAGGGGAACTTAGATCGCCAGTGAATTCAGCTGAAAAGATTGCTGATTAAGGGGCCTATTCCACATCGGACACGATTATACCACATTCTTTTCGGCTGACATTACGCAAGCGAAAAATGGTGAGCTTCTCAATGTTGCTTATTTCACGCGCTTGAGAGATACTTATACTCTTTGTCTTTCCACATGATTACATTTGCGCTTTTCTGATCGTTTGATAATCCTACCAGTTATAGTTTCCATCGAATTTTACAAACAGAAATGCATCATTTGTATTAAAAGTCAAGCCCTCTCCTGAGCTGAGCGGTATCCTGTTGCCTGGACAGTGCGAAACCTCTGGCGGATACTGGCATAAACACAAGCTCGAAGGGGCCTTGTACTCTGCCAGCCTGGGTTTCCGAAAATCCATCCCACAAGCCATCAATTCCCCTATGACCTCAAGAAACTAAAAGTAGCAAAAATAGCAATGTCAACGCGACGAATTATGAAACACAAATACTATTGAATTTGATAGTAGCGAATCCGAGTGCTGTGTGAAAGTCAATGCATACGAAATATTCATTTACAACACTGATGTCCGCGGTTATTTGCCAGTGAGTGAAATGGGTCACGTGGAAATGCTGCACTCAAACTAAAGAGGTCTTTCTCTATTAAAAGTCTTATTGATGAATATAAACTCACTCGTTTTTCGTTTAAACGGCACGACGACGATCGCCTCCGCCTTTACAATGTCTGAGGAAAGGAGCAACTTGCAATAAAACTGATCGATGACTTTCCGATGAGAATTATCGCGCGTGCTTCGTGATTCAGCTAGTTCTTTCGATGCTGACGTCAAAAGTAAGCTTCTGGTTTACCAAGGGAATTACTCTACAACAACGAAACCCAAGAACACTGACCATGCAAGGCGAACGTTTTCCGCACCTAGTACGAAAGAATAATTTGTTAGGGCAATAAAAAAAAATACAGCTTCCCATTCTTACCATAGAACTTAAAATTTGGTAACGGGAGTTTTTTTGTTCTAATCTTGACCTAAACACCGCAAGCAAGAAATCGTCTTTGTCCCTTTTTCAGTGTTAGTCGAAATCTTTGTTTGATGCACGCGGTTCTTCTTTGAAGCGCTGAACCGTACTTGCAACTGCCATTTCTTCTTTGCTACTTGAGTACGATATATCACAACTCTTTAAGAGCTTGCTGAAGGTAGATAGACATACTTAACGGACATCATTTCTAGAGTTTTTCAAAGCTGACTGATACAAAATTACCAGAGATGTGAGAGATTTGTAATTGACAACTGAGAGTTTTCACACTTATCTACGTTATCGCCGGCTAACTCGTTGCCAGTCTACGGACAAACTAAGAGCACTTTAGGGCCCGAAAAAACCGAGTTTCATTTTTTTGAAATTTTCTTCTATCGGAATTGGTTTGAATATATGATAAGCTAAATAGATATGCATAAAGGAAGTCCCTGTCATAGGTACATTATGAAGAGAAGAAAACACTACGCTTAAATTGTGCATGTTTGAAAAGCTATCCATGTATAATAAAAAAAAAAAAAGGTCATGAATTAATTAAAAAGAGCAGCAATTCGGCACGCTCCCTATGTCCCCCTCCTCCCTCTTCCCCATCATGCACCCAGGAGGGGAGGTCAATTTTAGAAAGAGGGGTTCACAATTCTCCCTACCCCTCTCCCACCGTCTTAAAAACCCTTCATTTACCCTTAAGGGAAGTGAAGTGTACAAAGGGAGGTGCATATTCTCCTTCCGACATACCCCTCCCACTTTCCCTCCTCCAAACACACATACGCATGCGCCAAACCCCTGATACACCCTTGAGTGGAAGTCAAGTTTACATAAAGGGGTATATATGCTATCATCCCGCGCATGATTCGAGGGGGTTGAATTTGGAGCAGGGGCAAGTTTCTAAAGAAACTGTAGTGCTAGCGCTGCGTCGGTGGGGAATATAACAAGATATTTTGGTTTTATTAACTGAATTGAAAACGCAAATTGGCCACCGTAAAGAGTTTCTAAAGATGACGTTTCAAGCGTTAGCACTCGAGGGCTAACATTGCAATTGCCAGCTTTAGAAACTCTTTATGGTGGCCAAGTTATATTCTATAAATTTAGTTGATAAAACCAAATTAAGTTTGCTTTCAAGTCACTTGCGTGTTCGGGCTTGTGGCGATTTGACTGATCGCTTTGATTGGCAGGCTTCGTTTTCTTTTCCTTTCTCTTATATTCTTGATACGCACCTCTGCCGAAGCATACTTTTGTCTAGCCCCCCTCCTCCTCCTCCCCTCCCCCCTCCCCCCCCTACGTCCCCAGGCTCCGCTGTCCCTATGGAATTGTTAGAGTTGAACATATATTTTTACCTAGACACCCAACACGAGATAAAAACGTGGCAAATCTTCCAGTTGTCGATTTTCGTTTTTAGCCGCGAGAAATGCCAACACCAAAGCCACTGAATACGTAACTTTCGGTTTTTCTTCTTCCCCTTCTAGGAGCGTTCGAACGTCACTGTCTGTAAGCGATAAGGTTATTCTAGTGTTTTTCAGCCATTATCCGAAAACATTCCAACAAACGATCTTGGATAGAGAGTGGTGAAGGCTTCGCCGTTCATTTATCAACCTGACCGAGTAAAGGCGAGTGACGTTCAGCAGTTGATTGGCGATATCAAACACACGTCAAAAAATATTGTATTTTTTCACGTTTGTTGTTACTGCTTTTCTCAGGGCTGGAAATCCTTGTAAAACACCGTAGTTTATGTGATAAATTCTTTCTTCGGCAAATAAGTGTTCTTTACGTGTTCTCGTATTCGATGTAACCTTCGTCACAGCTATAAATGGCAACAAGGGAGTTACGCGATATCAGTTTTTTTTCACCCAGGCCGCATTCCGCCTAATCAACCCGTGATCTCATTGCCTGGTATTAAACGCCCACAATTTTTTATGTAAACCCCTTCGATGGGGTTCACTGTCTCTCGCATTCTACAAATCTCCCCCGAATAGATTGTACACGACTGATTACTCGCATCATTTGCGCGCACAAATGAAAAGAAAACGTTGTGTTTTTTAAAGACTTCTTACTACCTGTTTGTTTAAAATTAGAACACATCAAGGGCATATTTCAATCACGCACGTTGTGTGAAAATTCCCTAAGTTGGTTTTCTGCAAAAAAGTGGTATTTTTGAACGCATATCCGTCGCTTGTGATGCCAAAGGTATCACCTTCCTGTATCTAACTTAAGCAGCAGTTTGCTATCTCAAAATCAACAGTTTAATTTAGAAACCTAGTTTCAGCGTGAGAGCGTAAGATTGAATGCGTTTGGGTGAGTCTCGCTCAATGCGTGAGAGCTCTTTGGGCGGTTCAATGCAAAGTGACACTTATCTAGAGGAAGTGTTGGATTTCAACTTGATCTTTTCCAATACCTTGATCGTGACGTTTTCCAAAATATTTGGAATAGAATGAACAAAATCTTGTCGTTGTTATTGTTTCAAATTCACGTAGAACTTGGTATGACCTATCCACGTCGTCAACGTAGCCAAGTTTCGTCTATGGACGCAATTTTTTAAATTCCCGACCGGCCGGCGAATCAGTTCCAGACAAGACGATGGAAACCTCACACACGAGATGTTTAATATTCCCGCTCTAATTTTTCCTGCTTTTTTTTTTAAGCCGAAACTGCTTGGTCGTTACAATGCAATTCGTAACCTATCGGAAGCGACGCTGTTAAATTTCTCTTGCGAATCTCGTCAAATGTCATTTATTATCGTCCTAGGATGGAGGTAAGGCCATATAGCCACCCTAAGTGATCTCACACTCATCTAAGCCATGTCAGAGTGCTCAAACTAGAAAAACTAGTGAGCATGCGCATATATATATATATATATATATATATATATATATATATCACCGACTGGAAGAAATTACACCGTTAGTTACTGGCGTAAAAAATTACATATATAAAAATTACATATACAAATATCAATGATTTGAAGAAGATTTTACGACAGTAACTAAAGGCGTAATTTTTTCCAGTCGGTATTCTTTATATGGACGATTTTACGCCAGTAACTAACGGTCTAATTTCTTCCAGTCGGTATTCTTTAAATGGAAGATTTTACGCCAATAACTAACGGCGTAATTTCGTCCAGTCGGTAGTCTTATACAGAAGATTTTACGACAGTAACTAAAGGCGTAATTTTTTCCAGTCGGTATTCTTTATATGGAAGATTTTACGCCAGTAACTAACGGTCTAATTTCTTCCAGTCGGTAGTCCGTTATATGGAAGATTTTACGCCAGTAACTAACGGGGTAATTTCTTCCAGTCGGTATTCTTTATATGGAAGATTTTACGCCAGTAACTAACGGCGTAATTTCTTCCAGTCGGTATTCTTTAAATGGAAGATTTTACGCCAATAACTAACGGCGTAATTTCGTCCAGTCGGTAGTCTTATACAGAAGATTTTACGACAGTAACTAAAGGCGTAATTTTTTCCAGTCGGTATTCTTTATATGGAAGATTTTACGCCAGTAACTAACGGCGTAATTTCTCCCTGTCGGTGATATTTATATATGTAAGATTTTACGCCAGTAAATAACGACGTAATTTTATTCCAGTCGGTGATATTTATATATGTAAGATTTTACGCCAGTAACATATTTCAACTATATATCAATTCATTATAATTAATCTACCGACTGAGTTAGTGGCGTAAAATGTTACAGTATATAGACTGTGTTAGTCACATATTACGCTGTTATATGTATTACCAAAAATATCTCAAATAAACATAAATTTCGGCCGCCGCATTAAATATTTTCTCAACACTCTTCGGAAACGTCGTCTGACGTCAGTGTTTTGAATATTTAATAAGGTACTTTCGGTTCTCCCTTTAAACCGCACCCGAAAACCATTGCTACAGAAGTCTCCAACATGGCTCAGGGGGCAGGGAGTGGTTGATGTCTATTTCGAAAACCTTGTTTGACGTTTGTAAGCGGACGATTGTCGCTAAGGTAAAGTCATTTGTTTACCATATACATACTTTTCAACTTGATTCATGTCATTACAAGGAAGGGACTTGTCTTAAACCCCTGTGGCGTAGTGCTTCAGTCAGCACCTTTCGCTTGTTTGTTGAAGAGATTCTAGTATTTTTCGGATTGGAGCTCATATTTACCATTGATATCACTATATTCAACAGCTTTTGATGTTGATTCACCTATTCTTTATCAATTTGTCGAATTTAGATGGGTTCGCTCAGCTACTATCTATGAAATATGTGTTTTAAAAGACATATCGTTTAAATATTCTTGAATTAGTGCTCCGGCCATCACTTTTCACATGCTTGTTGAGAAGGTACTTGTATTTTTCGAATCGGAGCTCATAGTTACTCTTGATGTCACTATATTCGGTAGTTTTTGATACTGATTCGCTTCGTCGGTATTATTTTGTCGAATTTGGCTGGATTCGCTCGCCTACTAGCTATGAAATTTGTGTTTTAAAAGACATATGGTTTAGATGTGCTTCGGTCAGCACCTTTCGCATGTTTGCTGAACAGGTAAGCGTATTTTGCGAATTGGAGCTCATAGTTCCTCTTGATATTACCACATTCAATGGTTTTTTTATGCTGATTCACCTATTTGTTATTATTTTGCCGAATTTGGTTGGATTCGCTGAACTTTTCAAATTTAATACGCTCATATGCACACGGTCGAAATAAATGCGCGACTCAAGTGCCTTTGTTATTCAGTGCTACAAGTTTCCTTTGTATTACATTGTTGAGTGAAACAGGGAACTTTTAGGTTTGAAAGAGCGGCGAGTAGACAACGGAAAATTTATATCATAAAAAAGCTATCATGTTACACTCACGCATGTCGCGTCGCTTCGCGAATTTATTGAATAGCGAGCAGTAGCAGTAGATTTGCTTGATTTGAGTTGTTGATGAATCAGCTGGGAAGGAAAATGTCACTTACTTAAGGCATCGAAACACATGTTTCATCGAGCAAGTAACGAAACAAAAACTCACCAATATGCTTCTAAATTTATTCATTCCAATCGGCGCTCCCTAAGATATTTACGTCACGGAATGTAAACAATTTGGTGTTTGCATCGCAGTTGATGATTTCTTCGAAACTTCGAACCTACCTCGACACCTTCGATGAGGATCAGAAGGAAATAAATCTAAAATCTATCATCAACCCATGGTATTGATGTTTTGCCTACATTGCACGCGCAGGCGAGTCTTAAAGAAACTTGAACTACATGTATCCTGCTGTAAAATTTTCCGTTCCCATTTTTCGAGCAATTTGGTGAACATCGATCAATGATTTGACAAATGTCGAAACAAAAAGCAAATACGGTTCTCCTTAAAAATTTGCATACGAGTCAGAGCAATACGTAGTCGTGACAGGTAATCATACTGTAACACAACACCATTAAAATAAACGAGTAGAACTTATCAGTTTTTGAATAAATGGCAAGATGAGTGAACCAGTTTTCGAGAACAGCATGTTCACCGATGACAAAAGCTATGAAATGAGTATTCGGACGTGGGTTTGCATTCAGAACGCGACAACCTGTTACAAACGGGCGCCTTAGCTGATTCTACCGAATTACAATACACTGAGACTAAATTTATTCTGAAGAAATTCCCAAGCCGTTGCGACGGATGTATCTATCTACGAAGTGAGAAATGACTATTTTGATAAATGAATTCCGTAGGAAAATGTTAAATCATTTACATATTCCGATTACGAAGTCCCATTGGTAACAGCATATTGGGAGGGTCGGTTCGAACGGCGATTGCAACGAACAAGTTTTCTTGTCGTTGGTAGCCGTGTAGTATTTTAGTGCTACTACATGGTGGCCTATTCTTTGAAACAATAAACCGCCAACAATAGAAAAACAAAAGGACTACCTCCTACTTACTTATGAGGCCGATATTTCAAGGTCGTGCGCGCACGTGCGATTTTTTGACGCGCAAGATTTTGTTATACGCAATAACATGCGATTTTTGGCGCGTTTGATTCGCGTTTTTCGGTTAACGTATATGTGAGCGGTACTGTACCATTTTGCGAAATCGACTGTTTTCTCCCTGGGGTTACAATGTGACGACCTCTTTTTTTTATGTCACAAAAACATTACAAATTAGTTTATTACCAAAGATTTTGGCCTCCTCTTATTTCTTGAACCATATTAAAATATATTTTATCAAAGATTAATTTTAGGAGAGATACTATTTTACGGAATGGACTATTTTCACCTTTTAATAGCAATGTCTTCCTTTTTGAGTCACAAAAATACATTTAAACATCATATTACAATATTTTATTATGACATAATATTATAATATACTGTATTCCCAAAGATCTTGGTCACCTCCCACTTCACTATCCATATAAAATTAATTTCCCAAAATAGTAATTTTAGGACAATTATCATTTTGCGAAATAGACTATTTCACTGAGCGGGAAAGATGAAGCCATTCTCGTCTAATACATGAAAAGGTCACATTGTCACTGCAGGGTGAAAATAGTCGATCTCGCAGAATGGTAACACTTCTTAAATTACTTACTTTTGGCAATGTATTAAAATCCTTCTTATCATGTTTAACATTTCCTCCAACCTTTACCTTATCGAACAAAATACAGCATTATTCCTTTAGTTTTGCTATATGACTCGCTTAGTTTATTTTTATTTTGTTTCGTCTTGTTTCGCAAAATAGAATAAGCTAAGAAATATGTATTTAAAAGGCAAGTGTTTTAAGTTCGTGGTTAGTGCTTTGGTCAGCACCTTCTACACGTTTGCTGAAGAGATGCTCGTATTTTACGAGTTGGAACTCATAATTACTCTTGATATCACTATAATCGGTAGTTTTTGATGTTGATTCACTTATTTGTCATTGTTTTGTTGAATTTGGGTGGATTTTCTCGGCTACTAGCTATGAAGTATGTGTTTTAATAGTAAAATGGGTTAAATTCTTGGATTGGTGCTTCGGTAAGCACCTTCTGCATGTTTGTTGAAGACATCTTCGTATTTGCCAACCATTTGCTTATTATTTTATATTGTTTGACCGAGTATCTACTATTTTTCTGAATCTGGTTAATTTACTTGGAAAATTCTAGAGTTACAAGTAATCTCTCCTCTGCCTTTTGTAACTTGTGTCGGAAAGACATGCTCTGATTGGAATCCCGTAACAGTCAAGTTTTTGAAGGGCATCAGCTTTTCCTGATGGACCATCTACCTGCAAGTGCCTCATGGCACGAAAATTTATTTTACTTGAATTGATGTTAGCAGAACATTGAACAGTTTTTAAGTTCCAATGGGATGAAATCTATCAAAAGACCGTAGTGGCCTTATAATTCATTTGGCTTCCAAATTGGAAATGTGTTTTCAACACAGTTGTTTAAAATCTACTTTCTATAGTTCACTGCTGGCTTGTTGTGAGTTACATGATACGTTCCTTCATTTTGAGCCTAAGGAACAACTGATACATGGTCCTCCACTCCAGAAATATGTAAGCTGCTGCTTATGAGTCACCCCTCAAGTCTTTCACATCAAGCATGAGACTTGCACAAACAAATTTAATATTATATTTTCTCACCGAAACTACATGTATTGTTTCTCACAGCAAACTGCTTATTTAATGAAGTAACTATGAAATTAATTATCCTTTTAAATATAATTTACTCCTCGTTCCCTTTCAACTTGCCTCACTTTCCAGCAGTGAAAATACTCACTAAGGTTAAAGGACATCGTAGCAACTTCATTTTTAATTTTCACAATTTTTGGGGAAGTATGCCCCTTTCCCCCTGAGGAGGTTGATGCCCGTGGCATCACATTTGAAGGCTAATTTGCAGTTGAAAATATCACTATTTAACAGCAATTCAACTTCAAAGTTCTGAAGCCCACCCAGTTGAAGGTAACAAAAGGAGGTCTTGATCCATTAAAAAATTAAAGCGTCGTGTAAATACTAGGACAAACTTCAATTCTTTCTCCTTGTGTTCAAGGCTTCAAGGAAACCCAGAGGTTCTCATAAAACAAAAGGGGTCAGGTATATTTCACAAGGCAAATCACACCACGGGCTGGTTCATCAATTCATGAATGCCGCTCGCCTTTCGGTAAAATTGTCGCAACACATATTAATTTTTGCCTTACCCATGTGTCTTGTATAAACCATTTGCAACCCTCCTGGTAGTGGGCCTATCGTGTAGTAGTCATGAAGGTAGCAAAGGGAGGTCCTGCAGTGAGGGTTTTATAGAATTGTGTGGGTTCACCCTCCCCCATTTGACTTTTAGCCCTAACACCCTAGGAATCTGGTATTGATATTCTCCACACTGTTCTCTTTACATTTCCTATGGAACAGACAAGGAGAATTTGTCAAAGAAGTATATTTGATAGTGAAACAAATAGAAGAGTCAGTTAAGAACATAGGAGCTACATTAATTATTTAATAGGTGTTTTAGTTGATGAAAATCTTTCTTGGAAAAACCACGTTGACTGTGTTATAGCTGAAATAAGTGAGACCATACAAATGATTGCTACATGTAAGTTAAGATGCATTGTTCCCTCATCTGTCTTCATAAATATTTATAAATCCTTCATTTTACCTAATCTAACCTATGGACTCCCTGCTTAGGGCAATGGGTCTAAAAAGTATATAGTAAACAAAATTTTTGTTCTCCAAAAGCAAGTATTATGTTTAATTTACCTTACTGATAGAAAAGAACATGCCATCCACTTATTTATAAATGCAAAAATCTACCTATTACCATCTTATATTATGAAGCTGTGTGTAAATTAAAGCTCAATGTTCATAACAACAGTGCACATTCTAACATCATTAAACCTTTTGTGAGAACATCAAACAATTGTGCCTAATAGTTACTCGCTCATCAACATTACAACTTGTTAGGATTAAGTACTCTAGGTGTCAAAATTTGGAATGAGATGCCAAATGAATAGAAAAATTTGTCAAAGAAATCCTTCAAAAAAGAAACAAAAAAGGCTCTTTTCAATATTCTAGAGACTGAAGATTTTTATACCAAGCCTGATGAGATAATGGTTAAATTTAAACATGGCAAAATTGAAAAAATTGAACTTGCAGTTGTGCAATATCTTTGGTGCACTTAGATACTCGGGATTTGTTTTTCTTTAAAACCACCTAAACGACATTTAATTTGCCGAAAAAATCTTAAAAAGGTGAGATACAACAGAGAGAATGTTTTAGGAAACCTGTACAGAAGAGCGAAAGGTGTCATAATTAGAAAGGCCTCCAGCAGAGTGTTAACGTTTTCTGTAGGCTTTTGTCCAGGATCTCAATCTGCATATATTGTTTTCATCACATCTTGCACTGTACATTCACTGGGAATCTTTAGCACATTTTTCAAAATGTTGAATAATGAGAGTATTCATCAAATGGCCTAAAAGAGTGGTTAAAGTTAGAGGAACTAGTTTAAACCACTTAAAAGTTTAATTTGCCAAAAAAGTCTAAAAAAGAAGGTGAGATACAGCAGAGAGACTGTTTTAGGAAACCTTTATAGAAGAGCAAAAGGTGTCTTAATTGGAAAGGCCTCCAGCAGAGTGTTAACGTTTTCTGTAGGCTTTTGTCCAGGATCTCAATTTGCATATATTGTTTTCATCACATCTTGCACTGTACATTCACTGGGAATCTTTAGCACATTTTTCAAAATGTTGAATAATGAGAGTATTCATCAAATGGCCTAAAAGAGTGGACTAAAAGTGGAAGAAAGCACAAGCCAAAGAAGTTGAAGTTAAGTTGTTCACTTTCACCAGGTTGCTTGATAACTTTTGGATTATGTTTAACTCATGTTCCCGTTTCACGAAATGACCTTTCCCGCAAATTTCAAAGGAGTTCTTTGTCAGGAGGCTTGCCAGGGGGTTCCATGTTGTGTTTCATTGGTCAGTGGCATGACCGCATTGACACATGCTTTTGAAAAGGAGGCAAGAAAACTGTTAATTTCTTTGGAGGTCAAAAACTAGAGGTTTGTTTTTACACAAGTTACCTCAGTCTGCATTAATAGGTAATGTAGATTTGTTGGGTTTTCATGAAAATTGCCCTTAATGTTCCTCAGATATTATCACACAGAAGCGCATAAGGCTTTAATGAAATTTGAAATATTTCTCTCACAATTTATCGGAGTTTGACATCAAGGGAATTCCAACCTCAATATATTTTCTAAGTAACCAATGGGAATATCGAAATTGCCTGACACGCTTTGTTAGCCTATTATCTGCTGAGTGACACTGTCCAGTTTGTTTCAAGGTCTGGAGTAACACAGAGGCTAGTAGTTCAGTAAAGCAAACACCATCAATGCTGCATTTAAACGCTTACGTGTGCCTACCAAAACAAACAAAAACTGTGAAAAGTTTTGTCATTGACAAAATGCAAGGCATGAAACCATTTTAAATTTAGTGCTCCTGCAATCATCACCATGCGCAAGGTGATTGTAGCGAGATATTACACATCATCCTTGATCAATAAGAGCATGCACGTTGCCATTAAATCACTTGACCAATTATAATAATACTTATTATCAGCAAAAATCTACGAGACTAATTATATCATTGTAATGGTGCAGTCTGCAGAGCAGTAGGGGATTGTAATCATCCTAACAGCATGTGGACTGGTAAACAAAAGTAAAATGTACTGAGCTTAGTTAATTTGTTATTAAGTTTAGGACATAGTGGATCATTAGTAGATTATTATCTTTTAATAATTGATAAGGGTAGAGCCCAACAAGCTCTATATATTAACTGGCTTTGCTCCCACATTAGAGATGAAGACATACTTTCTTCTTGCAATATTGATACAATATAAAGCAGAGAAGCGATGAGAATGAAGGAAAATATCAAAAAGAGGATAATAAGTTCATGTAATACTCATAACATTAGAAGAATTGTATGGCAGACAGTAAGGGGAATTACTAATGAGATCTGAGTTTGGAGGGAAAGAGTTTACTACTTAGTGATAGAAATCCATATGACACTATAAGATGATTTTTAATTATTTTACTAAACAAGTACATAAAGATATTTATAATTCTCATCTGTCCTAATTTCAGGAAGAAGTCACCTCTTCCAGGTGCATGTCTTAGTTTTCAACTGAGGTAAGAATAATGTCTGTAAAATGAACAGATATGCTAAGAATTCTTGATCATTGCAATGATGATAACTCTTTTCATTAAGTATATAAAATCCTGATGAATTAAGTTATATCATGGTTGATAAGTATTGTTGGCTTATTTAAGCTTGATATGTTTGAACAAGGGGTGAAGGGGGGGAGGGGTCTTGCACAGGTTACATCAAAAAGTTCAAATATTGCATCACTAAATATTGGGTAATTAAACAACTTTAAGGTTCACATAATTATTGCAAAAAGCAACAAATTTACAGTTCATGGGGTTTTACTTTTATACTCATCATCACAGATCGCAAAAATTAAAAACACTCAGTCGCACATCAAGCAAAAACCCCTTTCACCCCTTTATAATGAGGATGAATTGATCTTTACTACAGCACATGGCATCAGCTGCTACACCAGCATCTCCTTCTACCAAGGAGACAACCAACTATGCCCGACTCTGTCGCCTTCTGGTGGATGTTGGATCCCAAGCCTTGAGAGACACTTTTGATACCATTCATCCCCCTGTAGGACTTGATACAGTTTTGGGGCGTCATCCAGAGCATGCAACACTAAAGTCTCTAAGGAGCAAGAGGGTCTTGAATGCAACGCAATGGGGGAAACTGTATCCAGCTATTCCTTCATCTGTTTCGTCAAAAGGGTTTGATATCACTCTACTGATGGTGTTACTGAGGAACATCTGTAAGTTGGCTCCTCCAAGCACTGGATGGGACAGTCTTCCCCCGTCTACAGATTTGAGTAAGCAGGCCAACATCGCCAGGCTGAAATACTACCGTAATACTGTGTATGGCCATGCTAACCAAGCCTCTGTGGACGATGTTGCATTCAACAACTATTGGCTGGACATTAGCAATGCCATAGTAGGAATGGCAGGAGCAGGTTATGGAGCTGCTATCAGTAAGCTTAAAAATGAGTGTATGGACCCTGATACTGAAGAACACTACAGGCAGCTGCTGAAGCAGTGGAAGGAAGATGAAGACAATGTTAAAGAAAAGCTCCAAGAAATTGAAGGTGCAAATAATTCGTACCTAAGAATGTAACCTTAGTCAAGCAGAAGGTGTCGGGAGGAATGACAAAATCAGCCTTGGACATTTAGGTTTTGATTGGTGTAGTTATGTTTCAGTTACGACTTTTTAATGTTACCCACTGGTAATCTTACAGTGGCCATAATCCACATTGGCCAAGAATACTCGAGCAAATCGTCATCTGATCAGAAGCAAAAATAAAACCAATCACGATACAATGATAAACAGACAGGTGCTGAGGATTAAGAAAAAAAATTTCTAGAGGGATTTATCGCTTGCTTAAATCACAGATTCTCAAAAACAGGTTTAGATAAAGAGAAAAATTTTGTGTGGAGAAAGAAATATTCTGATCCTCCATGAGGAATCGAACCTCAGACCTTCGGATTCCGCGCTCCGCTGCTGTACTACTGAGCCACAGAGACGCTATGGTGAGCTTAGGCCCATTACGTAATTTCTATATGACAGGCGTCCTGCATGCTGCTAGGATCAGCAATGTCGATAGCGGCCTGTTTTTAAATAGAAAAAGAAAGATCGTAAATTTTGAGCTCGGCTAAAAAAATAGAGAAAGATGTTTTTCATCTTGTCACGAGCGTGGGAAAAAGAAAACAAAAAAAACAAAAACAAAAAAGCTTAAGAGAGAGAAAAAAACGCTAGATAGTTACCAATGAGATCAAGGGAGTGAAAGGGTTTATGAATGCTATCTTAAGAAAAAGGTAAGACTTTGCTGCAGGAAAACTAACGTGATTTTTCACTCTCAGCTAGCACATGTAACATTAAAAAAGACCTTAATCAGTTGAGATGTGAAGTAGGAAATATTGCGGAAAAATTGAATACGATGATGGCTCCACAACAGGAAACAAAGGATCGAGGTAAGTTCAGGATGAAACTTCACCTCTCTCGCTTAATCTCTGATCAAAAAAATAGATTATGTTTTGGCGTGAGATTTATCAATCTTTAGCACATATCTTTCCTAGCTTTTAACGCTTGTTTGGGCGTTATTTGTACCTGAGAAGACATTTAATCCTTTCAAAGAGAAAGTGTACCACAACCCCCCCCCCCCCGAAAAGGAGAAAAACAACAGCAAGAAACAACAAAAACGAAAAAAAAAGTATTAATGATACTAATATTGCCAAATAACAGATTAAAAGAAATGAATGAAGGTTTTTTTGGTTTTCCATTGTTGGTTGTTTCATATACGCATAAAATACGAATAAAAACTTGTTTGAGCTAATTCTTTTAATTTAATTCTTTTAAAGTAAAGGGAAAAAGAAACCTGGACTTATTTCAGACAAATATGTGTTTTGAAATTTAGAAAAAATGACAAATGACATTGATCAGATGAGAAGTGAAATTAGAAACATACAAGACAAGTTGTCAAGTTTAATGATGGCCCGACAAGAGGAAACACAGCATCAAGGTTAGTCCCCACAGCGGCTATGAATTCAAAGGCGATTCATCTATTGAAATGCGGAGCTTCGGGAGAGTTATTATTAAGAGGGTGTTCACCGTAAGAATGTTGCATTTTTCGAGTGAACAACGTGAAAATAGATTAAAACCTATATAACCTCGTGGAACGAAACATAAAGGCCCGGTTATTTAAACAAAGTTTGGCCGTTGTTTAACAAAACCACGTCCTAAACTATCTTCAATTTAGCCGAACCTTTTGTCTGAAAAGTCATTTTTGTGAAAAGTGTCGAGAGAGCCTAAAGCTAACTGCGGAAGGACATTTATTTACTTAATTCAACCCTCTTCTAGGGAATGTCTAAGGCCCATTGTGTAAAAATGTGGTTTGGGTTAGACCTCGTTTAAATAGTCGAATCAAAGTTTGTAAACCAACGTGGCTCCAACTGCAAATAATAAATTAGGCAAATATACTGACACAACTTGGCATACGATCGCACGGAAATTACGCACAATACAGTAAAGAGGTATTGTTTGTTTTCAATACACAGTTTAGACAAAAACTTGAAAGAAAAGTCTAAAGATGGGCAATGAATAATGCTTAATTTTTATTGAAAGTACACTTGTGTCTTTTGCGTGCAAAAAGGTGCTCTTTAGAAGGATTTGCAATAAGACCTCTCATCGCTGTTCGTGTAACCGGCGAGGCTGTCGTGTTTGGTTTTGCCTTACAGCTCTTTTCCGGGCACAGCCGCCTATAAGACCATCGTCACCCAATTATGGAAATAGTTTCCTAAACCTCTGCCAAAACCATTTGGCATGTTGCACAGCAGAGCTGGGAATTATTGTCGCTCATTAGCAATGACATTAAGTTATTTTTGAAAAGTTTATTGTTTTTTTTCTACGCGATCTATTTTAAATGGAGTGGCTATGAGTTGACGCTTCTCTTCCGCTGATAATATTGAAATGTTCATCCCTAGGGGACGTCAAAAATTACCTTGATCAAATCAAAATTGATGTTGGAAACATGAGTCACAGGTTGGACGATTTGGTAGCACAACAAAGAGAAACAAAGCAGCAAGGTGCGTACTGCGCTAACTAACTAACAATTGGAATGCGGGCTCGAGTTGGATTTTGAGGGCGAAGCTTGAGTCAACTGTCACGCATGAAACTGAGAGCGAAAAATCCAATGGTTTAATTTAATCTAAAAGTCATTCAAAACTTGGAAAAAAGACAGGTTCGTGTTTTTATTGAATATTAATACAAATGGGCCATCCCCTGTGCTGTTGACATTTCTTTCTATCCGTCACGGAATAAATAGTGAGTAGCTAAGCCAATCAGATGCAGCATTTTCGATCGAATGTATATCTACACTAAACCTTAATAATATCTGCGCTTGGAGAGAACAACAAAAAAATTATTTTGCAATATTGGGGTAGGAATCAGTTACAGCAATTGTTATTTCATCACAAATTGAATCAGATTCCTCCATGGGAAGGAAGAACCCTTCATAATTTGCCTCGCATGCAACGTGTGACTTCGTAGCTCAGTTGTAAGCAGCACGGTATCTCATGAGGAGCTTTGGCCCCGAAAAGAATTCGCAGCACGCATTCTACAGAGGCGCGATCATTTCTGTCATCAGTGTAGATAATTACTTTAACGCTTGCAGTCAGTAGGTGTCTATGCGGTTATTTAAACCTGTTGATTAATATTGACTTAGGGCCAGTTTACATGGAAGTGGGGGACCCCAGGTAGGTGAGGTGACCCGCCTAGGTGGGGTAACCCGCCTTTCCATATAATCTGTCATTTTATCTTGATCACGTTTACATGATAGGTGGGGTAATCCGCCAAGGCGGGTTGCCCGGTCTGCCAGATAGGGTAACCCTGTATGCCGGGGTGACAATTTGCCATGTAAACGTCTCAAGGTGGGGTAACCCGCCTAGCCGGGGTCGCGTTCATGGCAAAAAGCTCAAAAGCTAAACACGTATATTTTAAAATTTTGTACATTTCTTAACCGTCTCAAGGTAGAAATCACCAGAAACCGCAACGGACACACAAGGAGTGTAAAATGTTCACATTTTGGAATATTTAGCGTTGTAAATCGACCATATTTCGTCTCCCAAATTCTTCTTTATAACGCATTCAGTCTACGATTCCTCGTGTAACCTAACACCGCGTAACACAACGCGTGACGCTTTCATGAATAAATACAAATGTGTCCGAGAATTAATCTTTCGTCTTTCTCGAGATGTGAGCTTGGGACGCGTATGCTGAAACTCAAAACACGTTGACCGATCGCTAATCAATATGATACTGGATACGTTTTGTTCACCTTTTTCGTCACGATACAGAATCATTTGTCAGAATTTAGCCGTTTAAAATGTTTAGAAAATCAATTTGTGTATTCTTAATGCTCTACCCTACCATCTTTTATTTTTAAAATGGTTAAAATCTAAGATTTATGTATAATTCTGCTGTCACGTTAGCAAAATCACCAAAAGTTTGAAGTCCCTAAGATGAAGAAAATTAAAAAGTGAAAGATTTTTTTACATTTCTATAATTTCGAACATCTTATTAGAAGAAATCCACCGCAGTTTTCTATGGTCTGGTCTGGACTTGAGAAATGTCATCCAAGAAAGAAAGAGTACTTTTGACCAATTAAAAAAAACGGCTAACGGGTGTTTCTAAATAAATCATGGCTAACCTCTGAATGAACACATATCAAAATTGAAACGCCTTCTAGACCCCTTACATATCACAAAATTTTGTTACAAGGAGCGAGCTTGTCGACTTTTGAAATTTTTGATGTCGCAAGAGGTCAAAAAAGGGCTTTTTGCAACTTTGGCTATTGAGAGCTCTCAAAATATTTTTTGACGTATTTCCAGAAACCGACGAGGTTTTATTTACTTACTACCAAAGCTAATTTAATGGGCAAAGTTTGAGGCAAAACTTTTCTCTGATGCGAAAGGCCTTGGACCAATCTAACAGAGATCGTCGCTTAATTGATATGCAGTAGCGGGAGAAATTGACTTGATAACCCATTAAATGCAGCGGATATTGATCATGTCGAGTTCAGAGTCTGCCTAGTTTCCGAGTCCCTCGACCGTGTAGTGTTCTCAAACTTTTGCACACTCAGAGAGAAATGTTTTATTTTACAGTTGTTTTCAAAATGAAAAAAAAAATATCTGTTTGATTCCGGTTTCTTTTTCATATTATTATGAATTATCAAACTTCGGCAGATAACTCAGACCCAAGTGGTGATATTTCACGATATTGATCATGCCGAGTTCAGACTGCCTAGTTTCCGTGTAGTGTTCTCAAACGTTTGCACACTCAGAGAGAAATGTCTTATTTTACAGTTGTTTTAAAAATGTATTATAAGATATAATATTAAAAATATATTATAAAACAATTATTGAATTCCGTTTTAGCATGATATCAAACTTCATGCCAGTGTTATCTGCCTCAGCCTTCGGCTTCGGCGTATAACTCAGACTTAGGTGTTGATATTTCACCGTATCATGCTCAACATCATCCAATAATTGCTTACTTTCCAAGGGCCATGGCGTGTCGGTAAGAATGCTTCAAAAACTAACAAACAATTGTTTTTCAGGTGGATATGACCCAACTGAAATTATTAATAACATTCGTCAACTCTACAAAACTCGGGAAGGTCGGCTGGCACCGTTTCCCTGGTGTGAAGACTTTAACTTCTCCTTTGACGACATCTTCACCAGACTTAAAGTCATCTACAAAAAGAACACGAGAGGAACCGCAACAGACCGAGTTGTCACGATGTCTGAAATCTTCAACCGGCACGAGGATTGTGGAGAACCAAGAGTAGTGTTAATTGAAGGGAAGCCTGGTATGGGAAAGACAACTTACTGTAAAAAAGTTGTTTTCGACTGGGCCACAGGAAAACACGCAACCGGAAATTGCTTCCCAAACTTCGTAATAGTGCTTTTGATCAAATGTCGTGATGTTGAGTCCGACCTTTGGGAGGCCATTGAAGATCAACTTCTACCTCGAGAAGTTGGTGAAGACGAACGAGACAGGTTCTTCGACTTCATTCGCCAAAATCAATCTAATGTTCTTCTGGTACTCGATGGATTGGATGAAGTTTCTGAGAAGAAGCTAACTATGTTTTCAGAAATTATTCAAGGCCGAGTACTGCACATGCAAAACTGTCGCGTGATTGCTACGGCACGACACGAAGCGAGAGTTAAAGATCGAATATACCACAACACGCTGCTAGAGATTGAGGGATTTACTGAAGAAGATGTAAACTCCTTCATCAGAAAGTTCTTCAGAGACGAATCAGAATTGGCCAAGCAGCTTATTGAGCACCTACGTGTTGATTACAGGCTATATGCAATTTTGACGAATCCTCTCAACACTGCGCTTCTTTGCCTGGTCTATGAAGATTTGAACGGTAAATTTCCTGAAAGCAGAACAAAGCTGTACTTGGAAATAATGGAGTGTGTATTAAGAAGGTACAGAACGAAGCAGCAACTACCAGAAAACGGTGAAGACCTTGTTGACCTTTACGAAGACCAGTTGAAACACCTTGGTTCGATAGCTTTGAAAGGTTTACTTGAGGACAACTTGGATTTTGACGAGGAGGAGCTTGAAGAACACAAAGCAAGCGATTTACCTGGATTTGGATTTCTGTCAGTTCAGCCTGGAGGCAGTAGACTAAGACCAACTAGACGTTATGGCTTTCTTCACAAGACTTTTCAAGAATTCTTCGCAGCATTCTATCTCAGTTGTCAGCTAATCAAGAAAGAAATCAACACGAATAGCATAGCTGCTGACAGAAAATATCGCGATGAGCTGAGAGAAGTGCTTCTGTTTACAGTTGGCATGCTTGCAGCACGATGCGAGGAAACAGCGGTAAACCTCCTGAAAAGTATGGCAACACAGTTAAACCTGACAGAAGAGCGAAGCCTGTCTTTTATAAGACAGTTTATTATTGAATGCAAAAAGGAGAAAAAAAATGTTGATGAAATATTTGGTTCCGCCATTGGCGCTTCTCTTCAAATTGAAACTTTTCGTATTTCAGAGAGAAAAGTAGAAAAAACTTTTGTTGTCTTTTTAAGCAACTTTCTTAAAACAAATACAACTGTGAAAACGATTTCATTGTGTAACTCTTCGATAGACGGGGTTACAGCTCTGGCTGAGTGTTTGAAATATAATACATCGCTGACACGGTTGGAATTGAATAGTGATGAAATTGGTGATGATGGTGCTGCTGCTCTGGGTCAGTGTTTGAAACATAATACATCGCTGACAACGTTGGAATTGAACTCTAATAAAATTGGTAATGTTGGTGCTACTGCTCTGGGTGAGTGTTTGAAATGTAACAAATCGCTGACAACGTTGATTTTGAACTCTAATAAATTTGGTGATGTTGGTGCTGCTGCTCTGGTTGAGTGTTTGAAATATAACAAATCGCTGACACGGTTGGAATTGAGTGGTAATGAAATTGGTAACGATGGTACTGCTGCTCTGGGTGAGTGTTTGAAACATAATACATCGCTGACAACTTTGATTTTGTACAGTAATAAAATTGGTGATGTTGGTGCTACTGCTCTGGGTGAGTGTTTGAAACATAATACATCGCTGACAACGTTGAATTTGAACTCTAATAAAATTGGTGATGTTGGTGCTGCTGCTCTGGTTGAGTGTTTGAAATATAACAAATCGCTGACATGGTTGGAATTAAGTGGTAATGAAATTGGTAGCGATGGTACTGCTGCTCTGGTTGTTGCGCGGAAGTGTCATCCACATCTGACAATATTTGGAGTGCATTGAACCCTTCTAGAACATGGCTACCTTGCCTTATGACCAATTTTAAGAAGCGTTTACGTCAGGAATAAGCAGGGATTAATGACTCTGACCTTGAACAGGGTAAATGTACAGTAGCTTCTATTTGTTGATATTAGTATTAATATAAGACTTATGTAGCATCTGTTTGCCAAGATTATTTACTTTTGTAAGAGCTTTTATAAAAGCGTGTACGTTTAGTCTAGAGACCGTTACACTTTATTACAATCTTATCTATACAGCTTTCACCTTGTCAAGTTTAATGGATAAAGCTGTTAAAAGAAACTATGCTTCAGCTGTAACGCGAGTGCGTGTAAACCACCAGATTATCCACACGAGGATAATTTGCAAACATTGGACTGCCTCGGATTTTGGTGTAGTTGAAAATCAGATGTAAATGTAGATGTAGATGTAGATTTTGCATCCTAAAAAATCTACCAGAAATACAAATCTGCCGCACGTATTATAATCGGAAATTGTGAAAAATCCCGCGTGTATTTTGAAGTTGTTTCCGCCATTGTTCCAAAGTAGCCCTATACGGTCATTGTTAATCGTTTAACAAAGCCTGCTGTAATCTAAGCTGATCCGCTTTTCTTGATACGTTTTTCTTGAGAGGGACTGTTATAATTGGTTAAAGGTTAGAGTAATTATTCTTTGGTGATCAGTTACTTGATTCTCATAAACTTACTTTAGTGTGATAATGTGCTGACACTTTCAAGTCCTGTGAGAAATTTGAAGTTGATAATTCTTAGGGTGCAAAGAGTTAATTAATAGAGTTGTAGCCATGTTGTATGGTAAGACTCTTTATAATGACTACATGAGGCTTTGTTGTAGGCTGTGAAGAACAATTTATTTTTCAAAATGAACCTTTTTTAGAAAAGGTTTTACAAGATATTTTTTAATTTTGTAAAGGTATGTTTACTTGAACCATTTACGTATTCCTTAAGACGTAACTGAGATAAATAAAGGTACTTTTAAAAAGAATTTCAGTTTTCCTCCTCTATTTTTTATTGATGGGTATACTTTTTTTGCGTTCTTCCAGAAAGTCCGTTTGATTATGATGTTCCTTAGCCTGCTGCTTCATTTTTTCAATTCCCTTTCTTCGTTTGATATTTCTTGTAAACTGACCCATGGTCGATGCGATATGGATGTTTTGGGAGTTGGGTTTTAATCTGCTTACACAGAAAAACTGGTTGAAAGAGTGACTTGTCTTGCTAACTGAAATCAGAGAATACCTATGGCCAACTCGTGCATATAGTTCTTCATCTAGAGATGAAACATGGTTGTGAACCTGTAATTATATTTCTTGCAGCAATGCAAGGTTGCTCTTGTCTCAAAAGCCGAGCATGGTAACCATCAACTCCGCTGAGAAATAAACGCATATATAGTCTTTAGAAACAGCACAAAATAGTATCCTGCGTTTATCGAATTTCTGCTCGCAAAATTTATCAAATTTAGACGCTGCAATCCAAGTCTTTCTTCGCCTGCACAAGCCAAATTTTGCTATTTTCCATTCATATGTCACGTTCCGCCTCAGCTGCTCAAGAAATGGTTGAATTGCAGCGCAACAGTCTTTGTTCACAGCCTTAATCCTCTTACTCCCAGATCAAATTTGTAATTCTCCTACTGTCAACCCTAGAATTCTTATGATGTTAGTTCAGAGAATTTAGTATTGAATCAATTAATTATCCCTAAATTGATATTTCTCTTTATTCTCATCACTTATCTGGCTGATATTGTATTGATATTGTAAGGAGAAATTCTGTCTTGGTTACTCATGGGAGTTAAAGAGTTGACTCTCGCGTGCATCTGATAACAAAACTCTTTAAGTTTTCTGCCTCGGAACAAATTACCTCAGAAGGCATTTTAGGCTATCGCAATATTTTTGTCTGACTGAAAATAAACATATGCGGTAGTGAATTCCACAAAATTTCTTTTGTCAGAAAAGCACAGGATTATTTTTGTCCGCTTGATACCGATTCAGTCGCCAATGTTCAGTTTACATAAGATAATTGAATTTAATCGTGGTTCATGTTTGACATCAGATCATAAACAAGCGAAGCGGTTCACAGTAGTGGGTTTGTGCCTGAACTCGATAAAAGTTTTTCACTTGCAAGATTATATCTAAAGCAGCGATGCTTAATATGTAACAAAGCCTTACTAACGTCACGTGCGGTTACTACTCCAATGTGGTTTCGTGCTTGAGCGAGTTCGGAACGACTAATTACCAGTGTCTACATCTTAATGAGTGAGTGACTCATTTGCATATCTGAGTCCTCATAAAAACTCTTTTGCACGAGTTAAAAATGAGAAAGGAAAAAGAAAGGAGAGAAAAGATATTGACCATAGCAACAGGTTACCCAGGTGTTCAAACTTTCCCCACCCCCTCCCCTCCGCAGCTGTTTATTTCAGTAGTATAGCGCGTCTGACTAGCAATTCCCGCGCGGCCTGGGTCCGAGTTTGAGTAATAATTTATTCATGCCATGTAGGTACACGTGTTAGGGTTATTAGATAATTATATTCATGACGTGTAGGTACACGAGGGTAAAAATTGATTATTTAATGAGCGAGTGTCCATGTCGGTCATCTTTGTTAATAGAGATAAGGGTCGGTTTGATTTATATATGGAACGGTAGCGTAAAATTCATCCATGTGGGATACCTATTTGTGTGATGCGCATGTGCACTCTTCTGATTAAAAATGTACGCATGCGCAATGCTTTAGAGCCAGTCCCTATGTGGTATGAATGTCACGAAATGTCCTATGGCTGGTACTTATGTGGTGTAAGACGTCACAAAATGTTACGTGTGACGTCATCTGCCCAGACTTGCCCACCCAAGCTAAATCCCAAGAGAACATACGGTCTAAACTTAGGACTTGCTCAAGAGTTGTCTAGTATTGCTTAAGACTGTCCGAATCTCTAGGGGTTAGGATTTATTATTTAAAGTGAAGTCGTAAGTAGAAGGAGTCATAAACATGCCTGTTTTTCAATATCCCTACGATTTTACGTGTGCATGCAAAACATGTAAATCGTGTATCAAATATAAAGAAATTATGGAAGAAGCGGCATGGAATGTCAAGATTAGGAACATAAGAAAAGCGTATGTAGAGAAACGTATGGAAGAGAATACAAAAAGATTACGAAATGTAAGTCTAAAAGATTCAGCCCAAACTTGCCCAATCTCCCAAGAGGGACCTGTCAATCAAGATCATATATTTTCCTTATAAAAGTGGAGTCGTTGTAGCAGTCAAATCACATTTCTTACTCCCAGAGTGTAAAGCAAGCATCAAGAAAGCAAGATGGAAGATAACAAGACTAAGAAGACATCAAAGAGGGTTCACCCTTATGCCAAGAAAGAGACTTTGAAGAATAAGAAAGAATGGGCTAAGAACAAGTTGAAAGGTAGTCTCGTTATAGATGCACTGCCTATGAAGAACCCAGACTTTGTTGCTAAAGATGTGAAACTACCCAAGTTCGAGGTGGATTATATGAAACCAGAAGTCAAGTCATCTAAGCAAACATCTCCCCTGAAAGAGTTGAACCAGCTGGTGGAAAGTGTTCAGAATGACCCATCAACCCTGGAGAAGACTGAAGTAATGGAAGAAGGAGAAATCGTACCTGGCGTAGAAGGTACAGGTACGTTTCATTATTCTTCTCTGCAAGAATTGTTGGACAGTGTGGAAGTCAGTTATCCATGTCCGATTCACCAGACCATGATGGACGTATTGAAATCTAAAAAAGAAGATTGTGACGATGTATTCCTACGTTGCTCGTCCGCCCGTTGCCCAGTATTTTGTAATCTCAGTGATTACAACCGTTATTACTATGAATGTCAAAGACAGGGTCACCCCTGGTTCACCCTGGACAGAATCGACAAGATGGTGTGCGAATGTGGAATGACTCCCACATTGTCTTTGACTCAATCAGAAACAAATTATGGCAAAATGTATTTGCGATGCAGTCGACATAACTGTGATCTTTTTACCTGGTGGCGATTTAAACCCAACAAGAGGTCAGTGCAAATTCTTACGGATGGATGTGAATGATTCATTTCAGGACTAGATGTCAAGATGACATTTGCTGATTTATTAGAAGCCCTTTTTCCTTTACCTCAAAGAAAGTAATAAGAGTCAAATGTATTAATTTTTTAGGCATAGTGTTCATTCAAACTTTTCTTTCACCAGATGTAAAAATACACATGTTTTTTAGTTGTAATTCCAAGTTTTGTTAATTTTTTTGTAGATGGGATAAGTACAGACCATCTTGAAATCGCACGGTTGATGGGTAGAAACACAAAGCTAGATACATTGTCTATGGACGATCATGTTGAAATCGCTTGGTTGATCGGTATGCCTAAGTTTAGAAAATTAGCTAGACGCTTAGGATTGTCGGATAAAGACTTAGAATGTATTAATCATCATGTACAGTTTTTAGAAGATAATATGGATAAATAAATAAAAGTTGTATCACCGAAAACACTGTGTCATTTGTCTGTGTCAATCATGAGGCGTGTAAGACGGTCACTGATTAAAAGAAGAAAACGCAATCAACGTGGGGGTGCTTCTGTGAGTAGGGTTAAGAAAATTCTTTGTAGAGGTCCCTCTCTTACCGATAAATTAGCTTACGCAGCAAGTATGTTGTTATCGGGTCCTGCACCAGGTTTTGGAACACTTGGTAAACTTCTGGGAAAACAGGCTTTAAAAGGCATTATGGATAATGTCAAGCATTATAAAAAGGGTCGGCGATGAAAAAAAATCACCAGTTCATCATGCTTACCTCGTGGAGTCAATGGCTATGCTACTTGCATTATCGAGTGGTGTCGTGGCTTTGTGATCGCATCCCACATATCGTCTTCGAAGAGGATGAGCCGCATAAAATCCCTTACCATTGGGTTCCCGAAGACATGGAAGTTGAGGTGTTTAAATTTGTCGTGAAACCACACCTACATCCACTACACGACCGTATCTTTCATTTGATGACGTTTATGAGATACTATGATGGGAAGTATGCATATAAGACGTGGAATCAATTGTATACGCAGTACCTTCATAAGTATTGGGTCACCTATCATTGTTTCAAACTTTGGTGTCATTTATCATGGTTAAGAACATTAAGAAAGATGTCAAGGACGACTTGTATGACGAACCCGGTGTCGTCGGTAGTTTGGGTGGTGTGGCACCGTATGCCAAAGCTCAAAAGATCTCTATTGCTCAAGGTAAAAAAGAATTAGAGAAAAAATTGGCGTACACGCTTCACAAACCCAGACGTCGACGAGGAGAATTTTTACCTGTGGTGGTGTTCGACATTGATCAACAATGGGTAGCAGATTTGATCGAAGTACAGACCCTATCCAAACAGAACAAGGGATACCGATACGTATTGGTCGTGATCGATGCCTTTTCCAAATACGCGTGGGCCCGGCCGATTAAAAAGAAAACAGGAAAAGATGTGACGGATGCGTTTGCAAAAATACTCAAGGAAGCCAAAGGAAGGAAACCTCAGACGTTACAGACAGATGCAGGCAAAGAATTTTACAATCAGACCTTTCAATCATTGATGAAAACACAGGAGATTCATCACTTTTCTACTCATGGAGATGCCAAAGCCAGTATCGTCGAACGATTTAATAGAACCCTTAAATCGAAATTGTATCGCTATTTCACGGCTGCCAACACACTCAAATATGTAGACATATTGCCCAAACTTGTCAATCAATACAATCGCACCTATCACAGGAGTATTAAAACCACACCAGCTAAAGTCACCACATTCAATGCCAAAGAAGTGTGGAACAATTTGTATGGGAAATATCAGACTAAGAAAGAAAAAAAGCCTGCATTTAAAGTAGGCGATAAAGTCCGATTGAATAAAAAATTTAGACCGTTTAAGAAAGGGTATCTACCAGGGTGGACGGAAGAAGTGTTTCAAGTTCGTAAAGTCGTACCCGGAATGGTAACGACCTATAAAGTGCAAGAATTGGATGACACGCCCTTACAAGGCACATTTTATGTGTGGGATTTGCAAAAAGTACATGTAGATGAAGCGACTTATTTTCGAGTGGAAAAAGTATTAAAGAGACAAAAGGATAAATTGTTTGTCAAGTGGAAAGGGTACCCTAGCAAATATAACAGTTGGATTAATAAAAAAGATTTAAAGTGAATTGTGTGTTTGTGGTGATCGCATCATGAGAGGAGGAAGTTTGAGACGCTTTAAAGTGTATGTGCCAAATGAACAAGGAGGTGGTGGTCTCATGCGCTGGCAGACCCCCTCACCTTATGCCCCACCACCTTTTATCGGATCCTGGGGTGATCCTCAAATAGGTGCCGGAGTCAAAGACATGGCTAAAGATTTTTTGAAAGGTGTAACAGGAGGCCTTAAAAGCAGTGTCAAAAAGCGTTCGTTATCAGAAGTGCCGCGAGGTATAAAGAGAGGGGCTTCCCAAGCGCTCAAGAACGAATTGAAGAGAAAAGTTGCCAAGAGGTTGAACGATATTTTTGGAGAATAAAACATGGTCCGCATCAGCACCGTACGTCAAAGTGATCCTATCATTGGTGTAGGCACAACATCACCGACAGATCCTGTGTCTTCCATCTTAAAAAGGTATAAAGGGAGAAGAAGAAAACAACAGCAACGAGGAGGATTTCTCACAAGTCGTATAAAGAAAATAGGAACACGACAACGTGTGCATAAACGCAGAAGACGTTGAAACAGACACATCACCATGTCTATCAAAGGGGCAGAGCAGAATTCAAGTCTAGATCTCTTTAGAATACCACCTACAGATCTTTCTACGGTAAAGTACCGATATGTCAAAATACCACCTCAGACATCTAGTATTACTCCTATCCAAGTGTACGTGGAACGACAATCAGATCTCATCGATCTTTCGAGAAGTTTTGTCCAACTGGATTTGGGTTTCAAAACCACAGAAAATGCCAGTCTCACAGCACGCGCAAACAATGTGGGTGTGATGACTTCACCAGCCAACAATATTGCACACACCCTCTTCAAGCAAATCAATTTCAGAGCCAATGGTACCTTACTCACCGAACAAGTAGACATGTACCATCTTAAAGCTTTCATACAGACCATCCTTAATTATGACAGGAATGATGGAGAGACGATACTCGAACCAGCTGGATGGCGGAACGAAATTGATTCTCCTGTAACCTACACCGCTGCAAATGTCAAGATGGATGATGACGCGTATACAGCTCTTTCCATAAATCATCAAGAAAGCATCAAGAGACAGAGAGCAGATGCAACAGATTACTATGCAGGAGGAAAGAGGAGAATCTTGAGAATGAAACCGTTTATAGACGCGTTTCACCAAGGAAAATGGATCGTCCCCAAAACTCTTTTGGAATTGGAATTTTATCTGAATCCAGCAGCTTTATTCATGAATGGAGAAGCCAATCCACCCAGTGAGGAAGTCCGAGTCAACCCGGAGGATATTAAACTTACCTTCTTTCTATGTCTGGTGTCCCTAAACCCAGCCGTCTACATGAGCATGATGAGTATGATGACCAAAACCCCAACCAAGTATCCCATGATCCGTACCGAGATGAGACAGTTTCCCTTAGACAATGGGGCCACTTCTAAAGAAATCAACAACCCATTCAATGGAAAGGTGCCCCAAAGAGTCATCATTGGTATTCTGAAAACTACTGCATTCAATGGTCAATACAACGAAGACCCCTTGGCCTTTGGAAAATTTGGGGTGGAATACATCAAACAAATTGTGAATGGAGAAGAATACCCATACGAGACTTTGGAACTCAACACGGCTAATGGTCAAAAAGACTTGGTGGGTTATCACCGATTTCTGGATGCTACTGGCTGTCTGTACAGAAATGCAGGAAACATGGTGCGATTCAAAGACTGGGGTCATGGAAAAAATTGCACGCTGTTTGCGTTTTCCAATGTGGCCAATGGAAGTCACGATGACCCGGTTCTTCTACCTAAAAATGAAGGCTTCATCAACATTCACATTAAATGTGCAGGGCAAGCAAGTCAGAAAACGGTGATCGTTTATGCTGAATATGAAGGCATTATGGAAATTGATGGCATTAAAGGAGCTACCACGATGGAAGTGCATTAGTGATGGAGTTTGTGTGGCTTACTACGAATCAACTCAACGCTTTAGCGGAAAGCGATCCAGAACTCCGCAAGTACTTTGTGAGTGCTTTAGCCTGAGACGAACTACCCGAGTCGCCTGAACGTGTGAAACCGAGAGCTTACATTGTCAATACCCACCCTGCAGACAAACCTGGGGAACACTGGATAGCTGTGTGGACCGAACACGATAGCTGTGAAATTTTAGATAGTTATGGTTTAGATTTAACCACCTATGAATTTCTGGCACCATTCATTGTATGGTTAAACCGATGGCCTTACGTGCGTAAAAATACTCGAGCATTACAATCTGTAAAAACCGCAAGTTGTGGAAACTATGCCATCATTTATTTAATGTGTAAAGCAAGACGCAAGAGTATGGATGAGTTTTTTTCCATGTTTTCTAAAAAGGATTATGTAGGCAACGATGATAAAGTAGGCGACATGTTAGAAGACATCATTCAATCGTTAATAAAATAAAAGGAATGAAATAAAATCGTGTCACTTTTGTGTAACTCGCTTTTAGCAATCATGTTCAAGTGTGTGGAACCAGGATTTTCGTTCAAATCCCCTTCCAATATTTTGATTGTGGGCCCTACAAGTTGTGGAAAAACCACCTTTCTCCATCACCTACTTTTGGAAAATTTAGACCTCTTTGACCAAAGACCGACCCGCGTGCATTACTGTTATGGATCCTGGCAAAATAAGTTTGACGACATGCAACGCCATGGCATAGAATTTTTTAAAGGAGTGCCTACCCACGACGATTTAACAACATGGTTTGGAGATAAACGAGGGGGTATTCTTGTCTTGGATGATCTCATGTCGGAGGGAGGAGATGACAGAGAAATACTAAATCTTTTCACACAATATTCTCACCACATGAATGTCACCGTGTGTTATCTCTGCCAAGACATGTTCCCTCAAGGAAAATATGCCAAAACCATCTCTAGGAATGCGCAATACATTATTGCCTTTAAAAATCCTAGAGATAAAGTGGCGTTGCGCACCTTTCTGCTACAGATATACCCGACCAAGTGGCTACCTGTTATGGATATATATAATGCATGTACGGACAGACCCTATGGTTATTTGTTATTTGACGTACACCCTGCAAGTAGAGATTCTACGAGACTTTTAAGTCACTTGTTACGACACGAAGGGTGTGTACGCTGTTACAGAGAGAAATAAATAAGAAAGATGCCTGGTTATAAGCGCAGTATGCCCACAACCCGAAGGAGAAGAAGAGTGAAAAGAAGACTAACCAAAAGAAGACAAAAAGGAGGTATCCTACCATTAGCGGCACTCATTCCAGCCCTCATTGCTGGAGGTAAAGCATTGGGTTTAAGTGCCCTTGGAGGAGCTGCATCGTTTGGGGCTAAAAAAGGCCTAGAAGCTCTTACAAAGAAAAAGCGATGATTAATAGTTTCAAGAGAAATGTGGATTTTTTAAAATCTATTTTACAAGAGAAAAATAGAAAGCGTCGTATGGAAAAATTACTTCACGCTAGTAAAGATCAAATCAATGCCGTCAGTGAATTCACGTTGAACATGTTGAAGAAAAAGATACCTTTATCACCGCCCACCGTTGCCAAACTCAAGAAATATAGAGTGATGTTGAGAGAGTTGGGTAAACGGAGGAACTCTTTAAGAAAGCGGCGTCAATTACTTGTGAATCAAACAGGCGGTAGCTTTTGGAGTGGTATGAACGACGCGTTCTGTCAGTGTTTCAAGAGATCATGACTGTCACCGTGCAAGAGGGTATAAACGAAGTGGACACGGGTATAAAGTTTGATTTGCAACTCAACTACGACGACGACGACAGTGACTATAAGGATTCAACCGAGTGTAGACTCACAATAACTCAACTGTTTCGGTGGTTGCGTATGCGTGTGGTGGAACCCTTGTGGCGATTATGGAGACGTTCTTAATGGTGAAACCCGATGAGTTTCGAGCTTTGGTAGATTATTACAAGGGAAAAATTACTGAAAGTACTCTTCTAGACAAAGCCGCACGCGTGGCCGCCGAAGCAAAACTGTTATTAGAAGATACATCTACTCCTGCTGCTTTAAAAGAACCTGTGGTAAAAGAATTGTTAATGCAAGAACGCAAGCTTACTGACAAATTGAGACAGATTCCTATCGCCGGTGGTGTAGAACCTCCACCTCGAGACGATGATGGTAATCTCATGGAGGGGTTGCAAGAGGGATTGTTAAAAGAACTCATTAAATCCATAAATATGAGGGGACAAGCCGCCGTACCTCAGATGACACTCAAGAGGGAACCTGTCACACCTGTGGGGATCAAGAACGAACACGTCACCCCTGCGAAACCGGGAACGTCCAAGATTCCTTTTCTCACAGCTCCATCCCAAAAGATACAAAAAACGAAACGAAAACTTCCTGTTCCCACACCGCAAAAGCATCGCACGGAGTTGGAACGACTCAAAGAATTTGGTAACTGGGAACCTTGGGAAAAGAGAGGTTACGACCCGTATCAAGTGTTTGAAGATGACGAAACGCCAAAGTCGAAGAAAGGCAAAGGGAGGGGCAAGAACCGTCCTAGTTAAGGCTAAAAGGAAACGACAGAGAGGAGGAAAATTTGATATTCAGAAATGGATTTCAAAGTTAGGTGTCGAGTTTCATTGGCCCGGATACCAGTATATGGGTCCAGGTACAAAATTAGCCAAGCGATTAAAACGTGGTGATCCAGGAATTAATCGTCTTGATAGATTAGCCAAACAGCACGATATTGATTACAGTAAAGCTAAATCACTCGCTGACAAACATATTGCAGATCGTAAGATGGTAGCCGGAATCGATAAGTTTCCAGGCAAGAAGAGTTTAACCGAGCAAATTGTGAAGCGAATCATGCAAGCTAAACTTAAAACAAAATTGTAACGCCTCTACAATGATGAAATAAAACTTGTGAAAATGCAACACAGTGTGTGTCTCCGGTTCATATGTAGTTTGTCGTTATCGAGAGCACATCATGTCAGGTGATACTTTTTACTTGACGTTACCCAGTAACGATGGGAGTCTGAAATATTTTCCAGACAACAAAAACAATTCTTGGAAAAATCGATTAGACAAACGCATCGATTTAGAAGGAGAGTGGGAAGTGGGATTGAGTAGTATTTCGCTTCCACACGATTCTAAGGTGTCCAGTTACCTCAAAGGATTAAAAGACGATGATGTCTTGCTAACCACAGGACGAATTAAAGTAGCCACTGGGGATATACAACATAAAGTGACTTACAATGTCACGTATGGAGACATCAAACAACATCGTATCGAGACAGTTCACGATTTACTCAAATCCTTGTTTGATGAAGAACGTTTAAAATGTATTATGAATATGGGCTCGGCGTTTGGGAGTCATTTTTCTTCAGGACACAGCGCACAATTTGAAGTGATTGCGGATGAGGATAAAGAAACGATTACTGTAACAGCAGACAAGGTAAAATCGACTGATATAACTCATCAAGAAGTTCGTGACGGTCTCTATTTTGAGTTACCTCGAGACATGTGTGAGTTGTTTGGTTGGACGAAAAAAACAACAGTTCCTTATCGTCGTATTGTTAGTGGTCCTATTGAAGAGAATTGTAATGTATCACGACCGGCGCATAATCTCACAGTGACCAAACGTGGTACGGTGTGGAGTTATGATAGGAGGCTTACTACATCCAGTTTGGCGTATTACAGATATGAGATCCCATGGAAAGACCGATTTGCGGAGAAATATCATAGATTTCTTCTTAGCGATCTGAACTGGACCTTTATCAATACTAAGAGAAGTACCTACTTAAATTTACCTTACCCACGAACCTTGTATATGTATTCCTCGCTTTGTGCTCCAGTACGCGTGGGAGATCAGACGACTGATCTTATACGTCAAATACACTACCAACCAATCTTGGAAGGAAATTATTATTACGAACCCAAGCAGATTCATTACATCAAGTTACGTAAGAATCACATCGATGTGGTGGAAACACAGATGAGTGAGTCGGAAAATAATAATTTGGCTCAGTTTACAGACGGCGCTTCTATAGTCACCATGCATTTTAGACGAGTGAGATAACATGTTTAACCAAAAAGAGGCAGCCAGAGGCTGTCTGTCTGAAGCCGCCGCCGCCAAAAACCGAAGCCCAGGAAAAGAAGAAGAGAAAGAAACGCAAACGGATCATACATGGGAAGAAAAAAAAAGAACTCCAATTAAAAGAAATGATACGTAACGTGGAGGAAAGAACTTATTTTTCAAAGAAATGGCTTGATAATATTGAACAACATAGAAAACGTTCAGTGTAGTGTTTTTTGTTAAGTTGTAGACACT
This sequence comes from Pocillopora verrucosa, assembly GCF_036669915.1. Classification (NCBI taxonomy): domain Eukaryota; kingdom Metazoa; phylum Cnidaria; class Anthozoa; order Scleractinia; family Pocilloporidae; genus Pocillopora; species Pocillopora verrucosa. Next base: position 3,128,911 of record NC_089317.1, read on the forward strand.
AAAGATGCCGCGAGTGTATTCATGTCGATGCCGCAAATATAAATTATGCATGATTTCTCAAGAAAAACAAATCGAAGAAACATGAAGGGATTATTATGAAAATTTACGAAAAGTAGTACGCCTCACCGAAATGGAAGTGGTCACCAAAGGGATTCAAGAATTAACCGTTTACTTAAAGAATTAACAAACACGTCATGAAAACTTTTTTAAAACTTTGTTTTATTAAAAAAATAATTTAAAAAATGTTCGCTTTGAGTGTCAATGTTTTTTGTTTTGTTTTGTTTTTATAAAAGCAACAAGTCCATGTTCTCCAAATCTTGTGCATCCAGTCGCGAATATCCGTAAGGATAAGACTTAAAACCGTGCGAATGATCTAAAACTCGCTTGTCGAACACGAGTTGATACGACTTAGTCTGAGTCTCAGTCTTGATTTTTTTTCAAAGTGGGGTTTCTGACAAAGTGGGTCGGGTTGACTACCAGCGTTTTTCTTTGTTCATCTAACGGGTGAAGAACCTCATCCAAAATATTTTGGCGGATGATGTCGTAATTTAGCTGTTTGGCACCACGTACATTCAGCGAGAATCCCTTTACTTTGCACACCACTTTACCATTCTTTGTTTGATACCCATAGTTCTTCGCACCTGCGGAGATGAATTCTACAATAAAGTCGCCATTGTCAAGCTCGTTGGTCATGTCGCCGAGGTAGTCGCCAAGCTCGATTTCTGTCTGCCCGGTTTCCATGTATATATGACCGAGTCTGTATCGTAATATAAGACTCGGTCACCCAACTTCTCCAACGATTCGTACAATTTAAGGCGGGCCAAACAGGTGGTAAATGCTGCGATGAAAATATTAGTATTGCTCCCTTTGTAAGGATCTTCTTCATCGCGTTTGTATGATACTTCTATTACTTCGGAATTAAGAATACGGATGTCTGTCACGGTGAAGAGAGGGTCGTCAAGCAGATCTAGGAGTTCGTAGGGTGCGTGCATTGTTTGGTCTTCGATTTATTGTTTTGTTGGCCAAATTTCCCCAGAAGGAGTTAAGCATGAGTTTAGCCGTGGCTTTTCTTCCGGGGTTCTTGACGATCTTGGTAGGGTCGAGTCGGATACCTTCTTTTTCTTCATAGCAATGAATGTATTTTTCTTTTGAGTATCGGTCCGCACCCAGTTTGGGTAGCCACCGCTCTCTTGCTTAATTTTTAACCAGGTGTCCACGTACGGCTGGAACAGACCTTTTCGACGCTGCGGGAAGTCCCATACTTCATGAATTCGGACGAGTCGGTATCCTTTTTCGATCGCTTTATTTATCTCTGGGGTACACCAGGTGCCTCGTAACATTCGTTCTTCATCACTGTGTGGGCAGTGATAGTCCCGTTCCAGCATGTGTTCTTTCTGTGTCTCTATTTCTACACACTTACGGCATAACGGGAAGGTCAGCTTGTAGGAGTTTCCAATTTTATGACGGTAAGGTAAGACTGGGTTATACATGTCAGCGGGTGGGGTGATGTCCACAGTCATCAAGCCAAAGTAACTTCTAGGGTCTTGATTCTCTGGTTCCAAATAGATGTCCGGGTGGCCTACAGGGTACGTACCATACTTGTTTACGTAGGGGTACTCAGACGTTACGTCGATGTAGCGGATTTCTTCTCTTCTTCTTCATTTACTTTATGGTACGGCAGGCGGCGCCCGTTCTACCACCGTAAAAACCTTCTCTTGGGTTCAAAGGAGGGACGATATCCAAATCTTTTAGAAATTCGGTAATGGCTGGTGTTTCTTTCTTCTCTTTCTCCCATTCACACCCCCAGATTTCCACCACTCGATACCCTTTACCGCGGAGTTTTTGAATTTTCTGACTGGTCTGTTGGCGTAAGGCTTCTACGGTCAACCATTGGAACAGAAACGGAATTTGTTTGCGATTGGTGTAACAGGTACGACAACCATGATAGAGGCTCCCGTAAATTCGTAGACTGTGCGGGTCTGTGCATCGTAACCATCCACGAAGTACGAGTAGGGCCAACAGGGATACGATACTCTCACCGTTACGTGCGTGGCTGAATTCGACTTCCGGTATTGTATTCTTGCCACATCAACCATTCAAAGATGCTTTGGAGTGATTCATACGGGCACCTCGCCACCCCGATGAAGGTTCTACTGCTATGAGATCTAAGTGTAAATGTTTCCTCCTCCAATAACGGTTACACGCTGCGGCGATCGTAACGCATTTTTCCATAGGATTGAAACCGGCGATGCTTTTAAATTCTTGGATGAATTTGTGACATCCAGCTTTCAGTAACGCAACATCTGAGTGAACAGTATGCAAGCAGTTCTTTCTTTGAGATCAAATGGGTGTTGTTTGGCTGCTTCTCTATACCACACTTCGAATTCTTCTTTTTTCTTACGCGACATTCCTCCGGATCATAGTAAGAAACTTCAGGTAACGGACCCACATAACTTCGATTTTCTTGCGTATGAAACTTGTGTGGGAAGAAGCCTTTTTTCAACTCGGTGAGACCAAAGGTGTCGGTAAATGCAGACAGAGCCATGGGAAGAAAAGCCATGGAATCTTTAAATGTGATTTTACCAGCTTCCAGAGAATCATCTTTGTGCCGTTAGGAATCATCAAATCGAATTTTTCTTCCTTCTATCACAAGCTGATGCTGTATGAAAATGGAAAGATACCCTTTTAAATTATGGAATATGCAGATGACTTCACGCGGTTCTTTGTACTGATCTTCGTTAAGGTTCGTCAAGAATTCCAGAATCTGTTTACTGCAATCGTCGCCATAAAACGTGTAGGAGGTGTTGTTTTCGGAAGTTTGAGCGCAGACGCAAATGGGTAGGTGTGTTCCGTCCTCGCTGATCATGGCTTCATAGTCCGCGTAGACGAAGATGATGGTTCTTCGTACACGGATGCCTCGGGGTTTTATTTTTAAATGCTTCTTGATTTTGGGCTTTCGTTGTCCGTTTGGGTGAATCTTCTTGTTCAGGGATGGGTTTGAATGTAGCATTTTGTGTCCTCTAAGGTCCACGTACTCCTTACAGTTAGAGCATTTTCCAAAAAGTAACAACGGTTTTTTGACAGCTGTTGGGGGTCTGGCTGAAATTGTTTGCAACACCGAGTTACCGAATCGTATAGGGTCATGCAGATGTTTTTTGCGCGGTTGTAAGGCGAAGGCAGTTCTGACTGTAAAAATGGCGGTTGCAGGCTGAGGCAGTGGAGCGAGGGTTCGTGAGGTTTTGTTACCACATTCGGTCTGCTTGCATGCTTTTACAGCGACGGCCCTCGCATGGGTTGGTTGCGGAAGTCGTCATGGTCAAAGCCTTTGTTGCACGTGTCACATAAAAATACGATCTTTCAAGGAATCCGAGGTAAGACGTAAATCCATGGTAATGACCCATATCGCTTTCGTACTCTGGTTGATACAGGATGGCGGAATGGTGTACTTTGGCGATTATCCACGTTTCCTTGAAACGTAATGCAATATGGATAGCATGTGGTCATCACTGCAACGGGTAGTCGGGCGCACCCGGTACTGTTGAAACTTTTCTTAAGTCGGCACGCCCACAAGAGCCTTCGGGCACACCAGCTTGCTTGGTGAATGAATTTGGCGCATCGGGTGCGCACATTAGGATTTAATTTCCCCGATTTCTTATAGTAACGCTTTCCCTCTACACCAATCGTCATTTATGCAAGTGGGCTTGGTTAGACAAATGGCTATTGCAAGGCAAAGGTTGTCTTCTGAATTTTTAATCGGTAACACACCATGGTTGTTGTGGAGAACAATATTCAATATTATGTCTTCCCTTTGGTAATTTAGATTTACCACGTTCCTTTGGTTTTGGCACGATGGTGAGGTCGACGGCGAAGTTATCCTCAGGGCCTAAAAGATTCATTCGAGTTATAGTGATTGGCCAGTGAGTTAATATATGCACCAAATCGCTCTTCGCCATTGCCATTCATGATTTCACCGACAGTAAAGCGTTGTGTTTGTACATTGGTGGGTCAAAGTTCTCGGCTTTAAAATTTAACAAAACATCATCTGTATCTTTCAATGTGTGGTTTTGCCACTGGTCGGGTAACTTTTTGCGGATGGACTGTGGTTTCTTTCATCGATCTAAGAAATAAAAAGGTCCGTAAGGATCTAGCAGTTTTTTTCGCTTTCATTTTTGATTTCTAACGAAAAGTTGTGATATTGCTAGGTAAGCTTCTCAGTATATCGAAAGGACACATGATGATTTTTATCTATTGTCGGTTTCATAGTGCTCGTAGCAATTACTTAACGACAGAAAAATTAAATCCGATCATCTTACCTGACTAAAGCCTCAGTGACTTCTTTCTTTCCAAATTATAGTTCTTTGTTGGGTTACGCCTCTGTGTTAATGTGGCGCGATATCTTGGTTTGACATCGCCGCTGATTTCTTCCAACGTTGGGGGAGACCAAATTTTTGAAAAATCAAATTCAAACAAGGGCATACCACCACCAATTTGCTCAGGGTGTTCATCCAAACCAATGTCTGAGGGCCATAATCTAATTGTTGTTGCATCCAATTCACGACACAAATTGAACCATTTGCGAGTATGTCACATCGTTGCCATATTGATTTTCAAAGACTTCTCCAATGTCGTGTTTAAAAAGTAATCAGAAATACCATCAGCCCCATATTCCACTTCGTCAAGACCTTTCGTTTCGCACATCGCTCGATCAATCAATAAATCTCCAACTTCACACTTACTACTTCTTCATCTACATCTGCCGCCTTTGAGATGATGGCGCAAACGCTTTGTCGTAGTTTTTTATGGAATTTGCATTGCAAAATTTTCAGGCTGTATACAACGACTCTGATTGGCGACGATTTCCGTAGGGGTTGGGCAGCCTCCAGGCAGCTTCAAATTTGTTAATTGTTCTCCCTACTGGGCATGTTTAGTCGAAAACGTTAGTTGAAACGCTTCCCAATTTTCAACTTGCGTTTAAAGCAGAATGCGTCTCAACTGATAATTTGGTCAATTTCAAATTTTTTTCAGGCTGTATACAACGACTCTGATTGGCGACGATTGCATTAGGGGATTGGGCAGCCTCAGGCAGCTTCAAATTTGTTTAATGGGTTTTCCCTAAGGGGCTCTGTTTTATGGTCGAAAAACGTAGTTGAAACGCTTTCCACTTTTCAACTTGCGTTTAAAGCAGAAGCGGCAACTGTTGGTTCAAGGTTTTGACTACCGATGTGACTACTTTATCAGTGAAGCAGAAGTTGTGACGTGTGGTGTGTGATCTATCTACGTGAAACTACAAGTGTGACACAAGGTTAAGTTTGTGATTGCGATTCGTTTTTTATGTGCCTAGCTTTGCTTTTTAAACATTTTACTTCGCTTTCTCTTTTAGATGGCCGCCTTAGAAGATAACGACGATTAAGACGTCAGGAGGTCGAAGAAGACGGGATGCGCCCTACGATTTGCTTCATCTGTTTTGAATTCAATTACCTGTAAACAGGTATAATGCTACAGCGGACCACAATGCTGTACAAGGGGGACCCGAGTTCACCGTGCATGTTAACAGCAACCTGTCCATCAATCGGCTGAAATGTGGGACACTGCCGACGACCATTTGCTCGCCCAAGCCGCCATCGAGCCAATAAGAAATTCCCACGCGATAAACGAGGATTTTGGCAAGCGAGAGAAGCACAAAGAAAACAGGCCATCCAAGAAGTTTGGAAGCATTGCTTCAACCTGGAGCGCTCGAAGACCAGGATGTCAACGAGTTTTGTGTGTGGTTTTTGATTTACGAATCGTGTTTGCGTGAACATTTCAAAAAAAAAAATTTTAAAAAAACCTAAGACAACCTTTTTTCCATTCATCTTTAGGGCAGGACGTATTTGAAGCATAGTATTTTATCGTCGATCGGAGTTTATGAGCAAATATACTTGTGTCGAGATCACGATATGCGTAATATTATACTAGAGGGATGTGGAACATGATTTGATTCGAATTGAATAATTTATAAACCTCCAGATTTTAACACGTATTTGAACGTTATATCGATGAAATCGTTTATCCAGATCATATACGCAGAGTGTTTGTGGACTCACACTTTCCTTTCGCTTGAGTTTTTAGTACGCTTTTTTGCATCACATTAGAAGGAGTACTATACCAATTTTTTAGGGTTTCAATGGCGTTACCTGCGGCATTCAAAATGCGTGATTCTATTCGTTATTGCCACGATAGGTTGCGTGAAAAGTTTTACTAACCTTTTTTTTTTGCTCTTTAAATTTATTTGACATGTAGAGAAGAGTAGAATTTATATGAGAGCTCATTTTTCTGTTATTACGACATTTGACACAATAGCAAGCAATTAGAATTTTTTTAATGATTTCAGATTCCGTCCACATGCTTACATGTCAACTTTATGTTTGCTCTATTGGGATCTGATCAAGAAAACAAGTTCATTCGAAATTATTTAAGAGCTCTGTGCAAGCTCTAAGAATTCGAATAAAGAGACTGGAATATTAGTTGATTCATTGCCAATTTTGTATATGGAATTGCAAATATAGTTTTTTTCAAGCGAAATCAGTTATTTCCCGATACATTTATTAGCAATTACTGTTGGATGTTCTTTTAGAAAAATACTGTAATAAGCAAGGTGATAGTTTAGGACTACATGCGGGTATCTACGAAACAAGAAGATTAAACGATCGTATTGTCATAGCAATTTATTTATGCGAGTACGTATATTCTATTTTATAGATACCTCAAGAATCACCAATCTGTATACTTTGTAGTTCAGATTTCCGATTATAAAGACTACCACATAGAATTTAATTCGTTTATTTACGAAGACATTTTCAACGATCTCTTCCCAGATTGTATTTTTCAATACAAGCATGTTTTATGAGAAATTTTTTACCTCAGGTTACAATTAGTTGCGGAAGGAACGACACGGTTGGGGTTTTTTTACGCCAAGACCATTATGGAATCATTATTTACATTTGTATATTAACTAATTCCGTGTTACCGTTTGTTGAACAATCTGTAGTAATCGCATCAGCCATGGAATTCCTGCAAAATGACTTTGTGTGGTCAACTTTTTCCATATTCGTGTATATGGGTTTCTCTTTCGTAGATACATCAAAAGATGTGGATACAGATGCCCTCTATTGGTTTTTTTCAGCAATTTAAAATTTGAAATTATCAGTCATGGAAAACTTTAATTTAGCTGTTTATTTTCAAGATGTTGATTGTTTTTAAATTGTGTTCTGTAAAGTATAACATAAACCAATTCATACATTGGTTTTGATGACTTCCAAGAAAAGAGAGCTCCATAGGTACGAGTGGCTTGGATACGAACGTGCGTACAGTAATGACCTGAAACTTAAATTTTTTACATTTTTAGAATGAATTACCTTTGGATGATTTCCCTCTGGAGGATGTCTGACGCGTTTTTTTTCACACATATGGGGTCTTGTTAGATATGGAAGTTGATGAAATTGTTGTAATTTTTAACCAATTTCCCTTTGTTAGGGTTGTGAATAAGATTTGTAATGTCACACCAGGCATCAGTTGGGGTTTTGTAGATTATGAGGAAGATGTAGCAGCAACCCTTATAGAAGATTATCTTTGGTTAACTACTAAACAAATTCAAACAATTATAATATTACACATTTGTAGCAACACCCCGTAGCGTACTTTTGTAATTAATAAACTTTGACATGTTTTTACATTTGTCTCTCTTATCTGTAATCTATTTCGTGCGTAGGCAGAATGGAAACCATCTGCGGACCTCTTATCCCGTTTGGTCTAGTAGATACATCTCTGGTTTCCATAGGGGTGGTGGTAATTTAGCGTAAGGCATCGCGAAGATAATGTCACGATGTCTTTCCATTAGTTTACTTTCATGTATTCCAGATCTTTGCCTTCCAAAGAATGAACATGTTTCGGCTGCTTGCTGACGAATCTTGCGTTTGAGATTGGAAATTTTTTTTGAGCCTTGGATCATCCCATCCCGAAATTGGATGTAAACAACACACTTTGCGCGGCCTTTTTTCTTGCTCTGGGCAATATCGAAGTTGTACTTCGAGATGGGGAGCAGAGATAACTACGATAGATTAATTTCTATAGGACTCGCGAGAGCTCCTGTCACAATCAATGGTAATGGAGACTGGCTGAATCTCTTAAGAATACCTCGGTTTTCTGGCGGTAAGCGATACCATTGTAAAGAGGTGCTTAAATTCTTTCATAGCATCGATGTCAGTAACAGACAAAGTAATACATTGGATGTTACAGTGATCAACCAAGTGCAAAAGCGTTGTAAGCAGACATAGTGTTGCATGTACAGTAAAATCGTAGGGATAATGAAAAACAGACATGTTATGACTCCTTCTACTTACAACGACGTCACTTTAAATAATAAATCCTAACCTCTAGAGATTCGGACAGCCTTAAGCAATACTAGACAACTCTTGAGCAAGTCCTAGACAAGTTTAGACAACATCTCTCTTGGGATTTAGCTTGGGTGGGCAAGTCTGGGCAGATGACGTCACACGTAACATTTTGTGACGTCTTACACCACATAAGTACCAGCCATAGGACATTTCGTGACATTCATACCACATAGGGACTGGCTCTAAAGCATTGCGCATGCGTACATTTCTAATCAGAAGATTGCACATGCGCATCACACAAATAGGTATCCCACATGGATGAATTTTACGCTACCGTTCCATATATACGTTTTCTGGTTAATAACTGTATTCAAAATTTGAAGTTATCGACTTAGCGCCTTGTGAGTTCTCATTGACCATTTTTTTGCGCATTAAAAGTACAATTTGGCGGCCAAAAAATGTCCCCATTGAGCGCGCGGCCAAAACGATCATGTTACGTATTTGTGACATAGAAAACTGTGCAGAAACTTTGTCGGAGAAAGGAGAAATGAAGAGGAGACGACGAACAGATTTCGTGGACGTAGCGCCAAATGAGGTTAGATAAAAGAATAATAGATCTACACCGGGTATTTCCATACACCACTTTCCAAAGGATGTAGCTGTATGGCCAAAATGGACGCGTTTCCATCGTAGTCATAGAGGAGATTTTACTCTTTAAAGTCGTCGGCCTTATGCTCCGTTGTGTCCGTTTCGACTTCGAAGACGGCTGTCACTAACACATACCACTGGTCAAATCAGGAGAACTTAGATTGCCTGTGAATTCAGCTAAAAAGAATACTGATTAAGGGGCCTATCCCACATCGGACACGATTAAACCACATTCCTTTCGGCTGACATTACGTTGGCGAAGAATGGTGACTTCTCAATGTTGCTTATTTCACGCGCTTCAGAGATACTTATACTCTTTGTCTTTCTACATGATTACATTTGCGCTTTTCTGATCGTTTGATAATCCTACCAGTTGTAGTTTCCATCGAATTTTACAAACAGAAATACATCATTTGTATTAAAAAATGAAAATTAGCGCGTGCTCGTGATTCATCTGATTCTTTCGATGCTGCCGTCAAAAGTAAGTTTTTGGTTTGCCAAACAGCAACGAAACCCAAGAGCACTGACCATGCAAGGCGAACGTTTGCCGCACCTAGTACGAAAGATAATTTGTTAGGGCAACAGAAAAGAATACAGCCTCTCATTTTTGCCATAGAACTTAAAATTTTGTAACGGGAGTTTTTTGTTCTAATCTTGACCTTAACACCGCAAGCGAGAAATCGTCTTTGTCCCTTTTTCAGTCTTGGTCGAGATATTTGTTTAATGCACGCGGTTCTTCTGAACCGTACTTGCAACTGCCATTTCTTCTTTACTACTTGAGTACGATATATCACAGCTCTTTAAGAGCTTGCTGAAGGTAGATAGACATACTTATTGGACATTATTTCAAGAGTTTTTCAAAGCTGACTGATACAAAATTACCAGAGATGTGTGAGATTTGTAAGCGACAACTGAGAGTTTTCGCAGTTTTCTACGTTATCGCCGCGGGCTAACTCTCGTTACCAGTCTACGGGACACTTTTAGGACAAAATAAGAGCACTTTAGGGCCCGAAGAAACCGAGTCTCATTTTTTGGAAATTTCCCCTCTATCGGAATTGGTTTGAATTTATGATAAGCTAAATACAAACGCAAAAAAGTCCCTGTCATAGGTACACTAAGAAGAGAAGAAACACTAAGCTTAAGTTGTGCATGTCTGAAAAACTATCCACGTATAATAAAAAAAAGATCGTGAATTAATCAAAAAGCGCAGGAGAGGAGGAGTCCTACCCTAAAACTATTAATTTTCCGCACACTCCTTACGTTACCCTCCCCCCTCTTCCCCATCATGCACCCAGGAGGGGAGGTCAGTTTTAGAAAGAGGGGTTCAAAATTCTCACCAACTCTCTCCCACCATCATCAAACCCTTCATGTACCCTTGAGGGAAGTGAAGGTTACAAAGGGAGGTGCACATTCTCCTTCCGACATCCCCCTCCCCCTTCCCCTCCACACACACACACGCATGCGCCAAACCCCTGATACACCCTTGAGTGGAAGTCAAGTTTACAGAAAGGGGTATGTATGCTATCATCCCGCGAAAGACTCGAGGAGCGGGAGCAAGTTTCCAAAGAAACTGTGGTGCTGCGTCAGTGGGGGATATAACAAGATGATTTGGTTTTATTAACTGAATTGAAAATATGAATTGGCCACCGTAACAATTTCTAAAGAAGACATTTTGAGCGTTAGCACTCGAGGGCTAACATTCCAAATGTTAGCTTAGAAACTCTTTTTGCGGTGGCCAAGTTATATTGCACAATTCAGGTGATAAAACCAAATTCATTACGTTAAATTTGTTTCATTTTTTTTTTTAATTAGTCCCTATTTTCAATTTTACCACTTTTGAGCGATAGAACATTCTTATTGACCGGACATTATTTTTCGTCTGGGCGGGAAGGGGGGGGGATTTTTGTACGTTTTACTGTAGTCAATATTCTATAGTCCCCCCCCTCCTCCTTATACTCTGTCGGAGACGACTGGTTCCCCCTCTGTTCCCTCCTGAAAATCAGTGTGATATCTCCCCTTCATAATCACCCACCAACCCTCCCTCCCCCCGCCCCCCTCAGGCGATAACTAATGGCTGGTCCGTATCAAAATCTTGCTTGATCTCTACGTTGTCTTCATTATCATTTATATCTCAATCTTTTGACCTACACTGTTCAATTTTGTGATAGGCGATCGTGAATTGCATAGCATGACATAAATTATTTTATCATAAAAAGTTTCGTGCACGCGTTATGATTGGTCAATTTAAGCAGGCCGTTTTTCACTAAACGGCCCGCTAAATTCAAATGTCTGCATGAATTGAAATCTTTCCTTTCTGTTTGAACCCAGAGATATATAAAAATCCTACTAAAACCTCTTTTTCCAGGTCCTTCCTGAAGTTACAGAACTTCGTTTTCCCCTCGGAATTATGGCTCGCACACTTTGATCTTGCTTGCATTGGGCCATAAATCCGACCAGAAAAAAGCTCAGTCCGTAACTCAAGTACAAACCCCGAACTCGGTTAGTAAAACGCACATGCATGTTTTACTTAGATCCGTGTTTTTTAGAGCCTTTCACATAGACACGAAATTTAGTGTTTTAAAGCGACTGACAAGATATTCCTAAAACGAATCACATGCTTAAAGCGTATGTATATCTAAATTACCAACTACAGTATAAACTATAATTATTTTTATATACAACTGCATTTTTCTTGAACAAACATACGGTTCTCCTTATAAAGGCATTTATCAATTCCCACCGGCACACTGTCACACTTTCGTTCCCAGAACCTCAAGCATATGAGTAGAGAGAGCCTAACGACGAAATTGTTATGGTTTGATTTCAAAATCAAATCATCACCTAGACAGAACGTCAGCGTCCCTATACAGCTTCAACGCAATTAAACGAATTCGCAATATGAAAAATTTTCTCAATTTCTCGACATCCAATGCTATGGAAACAAATGTCGTCGAACGTCGAAATATTCCATAAAACACAAATTAGGAAATATCACGTCGTAGAATCGGTCTCGTAGTGACGTCAGAGAGCTGTACCAACACTATTAAAAACCTGTTGTGCTTCATTCATCTTACACACGAAAAGAGTCTAAGAAGAAGTTTACTGATTGGTAAAAAAATAAATTGATGTGCCCTCCCTAAGGAAAAACGTTAGCTTGATCAAGAAAAAATTTCTGAACCGTAACAACTTTGAATACTATATATATATATCTATCCTACATCGTTAATGCTCTAGTCTTTTCACTGCTATGACATTTTATCCGAAATCTGCAGATCTAAGGCCCTTGAAAAAGATGAGCAGGTATCTTGCTCAATGTGAATGAAAATTGTCTCATCTCTTCGTCAAGCGCCATTTTTTCTCTTATTTCTGCCAAATTAATCTCTTCAACTCCCATAAGTGATCAAGAAGGAATTTCTCCTTACAATATCAATACAATAACAAGCAGACAAGTGATAAGAATGAAAGAGAAATATCAATCAGGGGATTATCAGTTGATCCAAAAACAAATTCTCCAAACTTCACGTCATAAGATTTGTATGGCAGACAGAAAGGAGAATTACTAATGAGATCTGGGGAGTGAAAGGGTTAACCCTTTGCACCCTTACATCATTATGCATATTCTCCATACTGTTCTCTATACATTTCTTCAAGTGCCGACAAGGAGAAACTGTTTAAACAATCAAGAGCTTCTCCAGTTGTGATCATTTCCTATATTCTCATGACCTTATGCATGATCCGTAGGTGATATTGTGGGGAGAAATTAGATGCTAGTCACTCTTAGGGTTTAAAGTGTTAAGTGTTAAGGCACCAAATGTGACAGCGGTTGCCACTGGTGTTTTTTATTTCCCACTTTTTTTCTCTTAACTTTCTTTCTTTTTGGTTGATGCCTACAAGAAAAAGGCCAAAACCTTCAAACAACTCAGCCAAACTGAAAGCCTTGATCCCAATAAAACATGACCTTAATTTTATAATGGGTCGAAATAAAAGCCGGTTACCAGTGCTCTACTGCTACTTATAACGGCCGATTTACACGGTGCAACTATGACGCATGCAACAAGCTTGCAACACTCCATACTCCCTTGGGGCCATTGCACGTGCACAAGCCAAAATCGCGTAAAAAATTCTCTCCCTCTCACAAAAACTTGCCGGCTTTCGAAAAGGAATTCTTCTTCACTCCTGAGCGAAATTAATTTCTGCCTCCTCTTCTGAAAGAGTTATCTTCGCTTTGTATTCGAACTAATTTTTGCTCTGTATTCGACAACTAACGAACAGCAGCAACTTCGTCCGTGATTATGATGCAAGAAAACTTCACTTTCCTCCCCCTACTCAGTAGAAATTTTTCACAATATAATTCATATTCATCGATTTCGGCTACGGTTGTCGCAGCGGTTAAAAAATGTTTTTCAGAACATGTTTTAAAATCCTACGACATTTTTGAGACGTATGCGACAGTCGTAAGCGAGTTGCAGGTTTGATTTAGACGAAATAATTCGTTTCGTAGGCCTGTCGTGGGCTTGTTGCACGCGACAAAGTCGTACGGCGTAAATCGGCCTTAAAAGATTTTACCACCCGCGTCGGCGGGGGCGCTCGTGTTAAAGTTTCGCTTTGTGACTTCTTCTCGCGCACAGACATCTTTTACACCATCGGAAACCGCTCATGGAAAAAAAAGGAACAACAACACCTACCTTAATTACAACACGAACAAAACAAACGACTTAATAACCTTTCATTCACGACCAAGACTCTGCGTCCATTTAACATTGTCCAACTCAAGTTTTCCGCTTAATCCATCTCGATAGTAGAGAGCTCCACCTTCGGGCGACTACCTGAGAGAAACGCCTTTTCTCCTCGCTTTCACGTACAGTTCCTTCTGCTTCATCAATTATCCCACGGCTTAAGAACTTGCACGCAGTCATCCCTCTTCATTTTCTTCAATACATTGATAAGGAAATCCACAGTGGAACTATCTTTTTGTCCCCATTGAAAGCACGTTTTGAGTAGCCTCGTTGACCTCAAGTTCAAAGTTTTTTATCTCATTCGTAGTAAACTCGAGGTATCCCGCAAGTGTCACCCAGTTTTTGCTTGACTTGGGGTTTAAAAACTTTCCAAGTTCGATGAAAACATGAGCGGGAAGGTCCCGAACCAACGTTTTACCTGTGGTAGAGAAATCAAAAATATTATTATCATATTCTGAGACTTACAAAAAGTACCATTTTGCTGGTAGATACGGGAGGTCTGAGGAGAGGTCGCAGGGTGCCCATACAGTTATGAGATTAGCTTAGGTAATTTGCAGACTTCAGGGGGAGAGGGGTGAGACATGCTACGGTTAGCCTTCGCCTTGGAAGGGTTAAGGTTCGTTTCCGTTAAAAATCAATAAATGACACAAGGTCCAGTCTCTAGCGTGGAGTTCAAATAAAAAAAAACGACTTTCACTTCGAAAATCCGAAGGTTGGCACCACTCCGCAGGTCAGCGGTACACGTTCGAAGTTAAGGAGTTTTAATCTCCACCTTGGTTTCTCGTGTTTTCTCATTAAACTAAACACCAAGAGACCGTCATTTTTTTGTAATCGGTGGAGTTGTGGCCGGGGCATAATTCAATTTTTGCTGTTGCTCAATGAAGCAGTTTTTACTCCTCGCCCCGCCTCAGAGAATTGCAGTGTTTAGTGGTGAAGGTAAGTTTTAACCCTTTAACTCCCAAAATCCTTATTGTCAATTCTTCCCTCTAGCTGTAACAGATTTCCTTGTTATTAGTTTTGAGAATTTGGTGTTAGATGGGGATAAAAAAATCTACTCGATAAGTTTCAGAATTCTCATGACCTGTTTGCTGGATGATGTAGAGATATTAGAGATAGGGAGAAATTTCATGTTAATCTCTTCTGAGAGTTGAAGGGTTGACAACGAGAAAATGGTAGCGAGCCGAGACAAAGAACTTGCCGAAAGAAAGGAACTAAACAGTGAGAAGTGAAAAATAAACAAAAACAAAACAAAACAAAACAAAAAAAAAACAACATAAAAGACAAAAAAAAAAAACAAAACAAAACAAAAGAAAAAGGTAGAAAGTATTGAAAGTATGCATCATAAAAGAAACCAAGAATTTAAAATAGAAAGACGCTCTGACATTAAAAGAGACCATCGATTAGGCATACAGCGAGTTGAACAAATTTCTTGATCCAGCTGCCCATTTTATGTGAAAAAAAAATATTTTAAACCTATTCTGTGTCAAAGTCATGATACGATTATACATGACTCTGTCGGAATAGAGTTGAATTATTGTTTTTTCACATTAAATCTAGCGTGAACTATAACTTAAGTTTTGTAATAATTTCCATTCTCGGTTCTTCCTTATTCCTTCTTTATTCAATTTCTGCAGATGTTCTGGATTGTGGATGATGCCCATGCGTTCTTCAACAATCCTTTAGTTTCACACATTGTAATATCCAGGTAGAACTAATGCAAAGTATGAAAATTACTTCGATCACGATTGGGATGCTAAATAGCAACAGGCCTTGGACAAAAAAATATCTGAACTATGGAAAATAATCAACTAAAAATTGTCTAGTTCAAAGATGTCACACACACAGAGCGAATCGTCACGAAAGTGTCACGCGGCCACGCGCGCTTCTTCTAACTCCTAAAGGATTATTTTGAACACAGACCGAATTCTTCCCTATTTAAGACATACTTACTTTTTCCGTTGCTTACGCTGACGCCCTGTAACGAGCCACTACTGCCCTGAGAGTCAGAATCTCGTTGATGACTATTTGGTCGAGAAAACTTGCGTAATCCTCTCAGTCAATAAGGAAGCAAAACTCAAATCAGCATTCTGTCAACATCGCGACATCCTACAGTTTTAAATTGCGTCCGATCTCCTCTTCGAGCGTAACATGTGTAGGTGTCAACGAGTAACAGGTGTCATGCATAATATTTGCTGTCAGGATTCTCGTTCGCGGACTACGCAAAATTTGTCTTTTGTCGTTTTCCCGCTAAGCAGATGAGAATTAGGAAATCTGCGAAGTGTTTTAAAAAAAACTCACGTGGGGTGCTATTTTCCTCCTCATTAAATCGTTTGATTCGCAACTTTCTCAGCTTTTCTCGTTATTGTCGCCGTTCTGTTTGGCATATGAGCGCTAATCTTTTTTCTGATAGCAATCCCTTTTGAGACTTCGCTCAGCCTGACGATCTGACCTCAAAAAAAATTTTTTTTTTCTTACCTTGAGGGTCATAAGCCTGGTTTCCTCCATGCCGATTTTTTTTCCTCCAGTAACAGTAGAAAAGCCACAGCAATTAGAACGAGGAGCAACACAGCGACAACGATACCAATGATATATGTTATGGAGTTAGATGTTACTTTCTCTACGGGGCTTAATGAACTCGTCCAGCATTGGTTGGTACGAAGGCGCTCGAGAGACTGCAATGATTGAAATAAAGCGTAAGTATATATCTGCGTTACTGACCAAATGTGAGGTCAAGATAGCTGGATATTGGTCAGTTAAGGAACTCAATGGCCAATTTTATTCTTAAAAATACCTCCAATCCAAACAACATTTTTGGGAGACCTTATGAGGTGATTCTCAAAGAAAACTCTTTGAAATTCAACGATTAACACTCTTTACAAACACTCGCAATAGCTATGGGAACAAAAATGACGGTAGCTTTTGCAGTCATATTCATGGCTCACATTGAGAAACAACTACTAACTAGCTGCAAGTCACATAAATCATTTCTTTGTAAAAGATACATTGATGACATCTTTTGTGTGTGAACCATTCCCGAAACCGAAAGCAACAACTTCATTGATTTCGCTGACTCATTTTACGCCATTTTTAGATTCACGCACGAAATTTCATCAGAAAAAAATTTTTTCCTCGATACTGAAGTTTTTACAGGACAGAGATTTACCGATAGGAAAATCCTTGATGTTTAAACATAATGCGAGCCCACAGAAACGTTCTAATATACACACTTCTCTTTACGCCACCTTCTCAGTGCTAAGAAGAGTTTTGTAAAATGAGAGGCACTGCGCTGCGCTTATTAAGAACAAACTCGGTTAAAGAATCTTTTGAGTTAAAGAAGAAAGAATTTGTTAACTTGCCTTGTAGAACGAGGCTACCCTCAGGACCTTGTCGAAAAGGTCTTACCCAATGCACAATTCTCATCACGTAACACGGCTTTGAAAAACAAACCGAAATCATCTAAAAAGATTTTGGTAGTTGTTAGGACTTTCAATCGTGCTTAGTAGAATCTCAAAAAGATTCTTATGAAACACTGGCACCTTATTTCAGGCAACAATAACCTGGCGCAAATATATCCTAATCCGCCAATTGTTACTTATCGGAAGGACAGGTCTCTGAAAGATTATCTTGTTAGAGCACAACTTCCTTCACTTTAATTACACAACGGAATTTTAGAAGTTGTACACAGTAAGGGTTTAGTGAAAATACTACAAGAAAAAGCAATAATTTCATCCCTTCCATTCTAATACATCCTACTTCCTCCGGATAACTCTCCTGCGCCCCTATGCAACACAGAATGCGCAGGCCTACGCTTGAATTTCTCATAGGGACTTTTTTTTTTCGTCGTGAGCTCATTACAAGACGGAAAACCATCTATTTTTGCTGCACTTATTTTTCATGCAGCACAAGGCGCTAATGAGCAGGAATTTATTAAAAAAACTGATTAGATAATGTACACGAGCAACACCGCTCTTTTAACATGAGAGTTCGATGCCTTGGGGTGGGGGGTAGGGATTTATGGTGTGTGTGAAAGGTGCTAAAAACGGCTATGAAATGATACAGAGCTTAATAGCCTACCCCTTTTTCAAAGATTGCAGAATTAATTTATGACAAAAGGAACCTAAAGTGACTCTAAGTCGCTCGGTTACTGATCAGAAATGAAAACTGAAATTTCCAACTCCGATGTATTGCTCCCCGTCATTCATAGCGCACAAAAGTAAAAACAAAAACCTTAACCCTTTTACCCCTTGGAGTGATTAGCATCGAATTTCTCCTTACAATATCACCTCTGAATCTAACATTAAGTCATGAGAATAAAGGAAATGATTATCAACTAAAGAAACTCCTTCATTGTTAAACAAATTCTCCTTATCAGCACCTTGAAAAATGTATAGAGAACAGTATGGAGAATATGCATACTGATATTAGGGTGTAAAGGTTAAATTATTGAGTAAAATAAAAAAAAGAGTGAACTGTGAACTGCCGATAAAAAAAGTGAATAATAAAAGCGATCTTTGCAGTAATAAACAGTACTTGAGCAGTAGTGAAAATAAGGCATGACCTCTGCGATACCGGTGCAGTGCTCTACCAACTGAGCTGACGAGCCAACTGGGAGTTGGTTATATGTTGGTTCCAAATAAACCCGAGAAGGGATGAATAAATAACTGTGAATATCCCTTTCACTCCCAGGAGTGACCAATAAATAATTTCTCCAATATCATTGCAGACAGGTGATGAGAATCAGGAAAAAATCAACTAAGGGGATATTGTTTGATTTAACACCATATTCTCAGAACTAACACTATAAGCAAAGTATGACAGAGAGTGAGGAGAATTTATATTGAGATCGTGGGAGTGAAAGGGATGTATATGAAAACATTTTGTTAACTTCAAACCAAAGTTTAGACACAGCGATTTCGATCAGTCTCACATGACTCCTGGTTGTTAATCTGAACGTAACTCTCTCATTGTAAAGGATTGTGAATCCGCAAATGGAGAACGGAAAAAAATGAGATACTTTGTTCGAGAGATTCAGAAGCTAATAGATTTTTGTCTAATTAAAAACTGTCCTTGTTACTGCCTGCTTCTGATGACACGATTTTCAAAGGCAAGTTTGTGCTGTTGACAAGCTGCACACCATATAGAGGACAATCGTATTTCTCAAAATGAAGACGGACACGCTGCTTTGAAAGTGTCATAACTGTATTCTGAACGACATTACTAGAAGACACTAGAGACAAGTTTTAGCTGCGCCTAGCCTCCAAACGTCTATCCCTCCCTTTTTTCTGGATCAAGATCTTTGTTGATTTGCCGGAGTGAACAGCAAATTCATTGTACTTTTTAGGGGACTCACAACAACAACTCAGTGGGGCGATGCAGTTTTGTCACTTTCCGAATCATGTTTCATGTCAAATCCCGTCGGAAAAAACGACCAAAACGTTTCTTTTTTTAAGCAAGTGATTCTGCAGATGCATTTCACCTGCTTTTCCTTTCAGGATTGAGGTCAGTAAAAATTTGAAGAGACGAAATAAAGAAGCTGAAAATTTGTTATTCACTCAGGCAATCGCCAAAATCGGCTTCGTGTTTTGAAATTGCACCGGAGTCAGATGCGCAATCACATACCGACACTCGGATAATTTGAAAATTTCATGGGAAAATATAGATGTGCAAAGTGACCCGCTCTGTAGCTGTCCGTCTTCAATAGCTGTCTTAATGGTCGGTAGGTTAAAATTGGCGATTCATAAAGTGGTATGGCTCTTTCAGTATTAAGTATATCTATATTATTATATATTTGTTATATTTGTGCCGATTTCACTTATTTTCTTTTATTTTTTCCTGAGCATACGGAGATCTTGACTGAGTCAGTAGATGAGCAATCAATCATGCCCATTAATTTATTTATTTAATTTATTTAATTCATTTTGAACCGATCCTTGATCCTTGATTCTTGATCCTCGATCCTCGATCCTCCTAATCCAATGATCCGGTGATCCTCGATCGAGTTTTTTTCCAGGAAAAATTGACTGTTGATATAAAATTAAATAGTCCGCCCTAGTTTCTAGTCTTCCTCGGTTGTTCTTTTCGCAGTAGGAAAAGCCCGGAAATCATTCCTACAGAGGTTTCCAAAATTGCGGTTTTTCTGTGGTTGACGCCTAATTCGAAAAGACTTCTTGGACGTTTCTAAGCGGACGATTGTCGCTAAGGTAAAGTTATTTTTTACCAGAAACTTTTCAACTTGATTCCCATGTTATGCAAGGAAGGACTGTGTGTTGACCCCTAGCTTAGTGCTTCGGTTAGCAATTACTGTTGAAGACGTTCTAAGCGGACGATTATCGAATTGGCTCATAGTTACCCTTTTTTTTACCAGTAGACATTGATGATTTCACTTAGTTGCCATTTTTGTCGAATTTGGCTGGATTCGGGCTAGTAGTTAACCCTCTTTTGAGACAAATTAGCTTTAATTCTGGATTAGGTTAGCACTTGCTGTTTGCGAGAGAGAGGGTTGTATTTTTCGAATTGGAGCTCATAGTACCCTTTATGTCACTTTATTCAGTAGTTTTTTTGATTATTCACTTAGTTGCCATTATTTTGTCGAATTTGGCTGGATTCGCTTGGCTAGTAGATATTAAATATGTGTTTGAAAAGACAAATGGCTTGAACTCATGGGTTAGTGATTCTGTTAGAACCTTCAGTTTGTTTGCGGAAGAAGAGATGGTCATATTTTTCGAATTGGAGCTCATAGTTACCCTTTATGTCACTTTATTCAGTAGTTTTTGATGATGATTCACTTAGTTGCCATTATTTTGTTGAATTTGCTGGATTCGCTTGGCTAGTAGATATTAAATATGTGTTTGAAAAGACAAATGGCTTGAATTCATGGGTTAGTGGTTCTATTAGAACCTTCTGTTTGTTTGCGGAAGAGATGGTCATATTTTTCGAATTGGAGCTCATAGTTACCCTTTATGTCACTTTATTCAGTAGTTTTTGATGATTATTCACTTAGTTGCCATTATTTTGTCAAATTTGGGCTGGATTCGCTTGGCTAGTAGATATTAAATATGTGTTTGAAAAGACAAATGCTTTAAACTCGTGAATTAATGCTTCGCTCAGCACCTTCTGCATGTTTGTTTGAGACATCTTCGTATTCGCCAACCATTTGCTTATTTGTGTTGAGACCAACACATAATGTTTTTAGTTTCGTTATTAATTTATATTGTTTGACCGAGTATCTATTATTTTGCCTGAATCTGGTTAATTTACTTCTACTACTACCTCTACCTACTACTACTACAATCTACTCTATCAATTGATGAAGCGTATTGATCAACGCATCACATTAATATAAATATAATAAAGTAATAAATAAATAATAAATAAACACTAATAAGAATATATATATGTGATAAGAGAAATTTTTTAAAACCGCTTCCCAGTTTTGACAAGATGGTCACACAGAGCAGCCTTAAATTTTAAATTATCATCTATATTTACAATGTCGCCTGGAAGTCTATTCCATGGGTTGACTGACCACAGAAAAAAGCTGTATGCTTATTGATTGCAATTTGAATGTGCTTAGTCTTATGAAGGTTTTGGAGATACCACTCCTTGAAGTACGAGGTAAAGGAGTAAGATATGAATCTTTGTCAATATCAACAGTTTGATAAACAATCTGATGAAACATTGATAATCGAGAGAGAATTCAACTTCCTTTGAGAGATGGCCACTCCAATTTATGTAACATATCAGTTACTACTCCTGGTTCCTTGGAATAATTATTGAAACAAAGCCTAGCTGCTGATTTTATGTTGGATCATATCAAGACAATGTACAGTATGTCTTTTTGTAAATAGGGATACTAACCAAGCAGAATTTGCATATTCAATCTTAGGCCTTACTAAACTATGATATAGCTTGGATTTACAGTCTACAGAGACATTTCTAAAGTTCCTCCTTGTGATACCAAGAGTTTGTTTGGCACTTGATGTTATAATTATGCACAATATCTGACCATTTAAGGTCTTCAGAAAGTATCACACTAAGTAGGAATGGTGATGGACTTGAGTTAGAACATGATTATAAAAACATATGTTGTATCTAAATTAGATTTTTTAGTGGAGAAGCAGATGGTGTGGCATTTATCAACATTGAATGACATTTGCCAATCTTTCTCCCATTTGTTGACATATTGACTGGTACAAACAGGGTTGAGTGGCCATCTGTTAAAGCTACGATTTGGAAAGGTTGTGGTGAGTAAAAATTGCGATATTCGTTACGTGATCAAAATCGTATAAAGAATAGATTTAGCGTGGTTGAATTAAGGTTACCATAACGCGCGGCGCAACGAAAACTAGAATAATCTGAGAATCGAATCGGTAACTTGCATGCCGCAGTTCTTAAGCTTATTGCCTTACAATGAAACTAAAACCTATCAGTAAGGTTTCAAGATTCCTCAATCACGTTTGGAACATTCAAGATTCATAATAGGAAAATGTTATTAAACAAAACTTAGTACATAGAGAAGGCCCTACTTGGTATAAAACAAAACAAATAATGTATTCAGCACTTGGTTCGTAAAATCTAGGAGAGAGATGTACTCTAACTCCGATATAAAGTCAGCAGTATAACAGAGATTTTCTCCAATTTGAGATCAATGAATGCCCTTTTCAATCATAGCCATCTTGAAAGGGCCTGGTCTGAGCTTTAAATTATAGATATTTAAATTTTTTTTTTTTTCAAATTCAGATGTCAGGGAACCCAGAGATACAAAAATGGTCAAGTCTTCGTGTAGGACAACCTCTCAAGGCGTACTCATTGTGAGCCAGGAACAAGATACATACAGCAAAGCTAAGTTAGCAGGATTTAGGTAAACTCGAGTCTAAATGGGATTTGTTACCGTTACAACAAGATTTTAATCAAAAAATATCGCATTTATTTGTCTGTAAATTAACACTGTCACGCATAAGAGGGGCTTGGCTTCCAAATATAATTTAAGAGATTGTATTTATGGAAAAAGAATCAACTAGAGTTACTTCACAATTTGTGTCAAACCAAATTTAATGATTGCTTAGGACTATTTTATATGAATAGCTGTAAGTGAGGATTTAAGCGTATGGAAGTTTCAAGGAAGAAAAAATGTCAGGATTCCCATCCTAATATTACAAAACATTGATGTTCATAATGATCTACAAAAAAATTATCTTTACATGTAGAGCCTAATTAAGCTTCTAAATAATTTCATTGAATACTTGAATTTTAGCTGGGTTTTTTTAATTTAAAGTATTTATTTGAATATCAAAGCCTCACATTTTTGCTTAACATTACCAGTAATTACTTAAACATTCCATAAAAATTCCCAAAATTCCCTGAAAACTCCAAGGAATTTTTTTAGATTTACAGCTTTTCATGGAAAGACATTGGTTCTCTAAGTTTGGAATTCCGAGGAATTCCAAATCCTGTGTAAGCAATAAACTTGGAATTTCTGGGAATTTTCTAGGTTTTTAGAACCAGAGTTGTTATGGTTGGGAATTCCTAGGAATTCCCAGTCCGAATTTACCATGAAAATTCACACCTTTATTCCTAGGAATTCCTAGGAATTCCAAAAGCCATTTTGCAAGGGCATTGCTGGCTTGTTGTGAATGACATAATGCATTCCTTCATTTTGAGCCTAAGGAATAACTGATACATGCCTGTACCTCTACTCCAGAAATACTGAAAACTGCTGCTTATAAGCTGCCCCACTTAAAAGCCCATTCAAAGCTCTCAAGTCTTTCACATTCATCATGACACTTGCGCAAAAAAATTTAATAGTATGTTCTCAAGCTGAAAACTATTGTTTCTTACAGCAAAACTACTGCTGTCATTAAGTAACTATGAAATTATTATTGTTTTCAAATATAATTTACCCCTTGTTTACTTTGAACGTGCTTCAGAGTTTTTTTCCAGCAGTGGAAATGCTCACTTTAAAACTAAAGTATGCTATAGAAAATTCATATTTTTTCACAATTTTCAGGGGAAGTATGCCCCATTCCCTCCCTAAGGATGGTGATGCCTGCAGCATCCCATTTGAAGGTTAAAATGCAGATGAAAATCTCAGTCACAAAGGTAGCAAAGGGAGGTCCTGCAGTGTGGGTTTTATAGAATTGTGTGTGTTCCCCCTGCCTCATTTGACTTTTAACCCATAACACCCTAAAACATTGGTATTCATATTCTCCACACTGTTCTCTTTACATTTCCTATGGAACAGACAAGGAGAATTTGTCAAAGAAGTATATTTGATAGTGAAACAAATAGAAGAGTCCGTTTAGAACATAAGAGCTACATCAATTGTTTAATAGGTGTTTTAATTGATGAAAATATTTCTTGGAAAAACCATGTTGACTGTGTTGTCACTGAAATAAGTAAGACCATACAAATGATTGCTAAGCTGAGATAGATTGTTCCATCATCTGTCCTTATAAATATCTACTGTATAAATCCTTAATTGTGCCTGATATAACCTATGGACTCCCTGCTTAGGCAATGGGTCTAAAAAATATAATTATAGTAAACAAAATTGCTGTTCTCCAAAAGCGAGTTTTGTTTAATTTACCTTACTGATAAAAAAGAACATGCTATCCCCTTATTTATAAATGCAAAAATTCTACCTATTACCATCTTATATCATGAAGCTGTATGTAAATCAATGCTCGATCTTCATAACAACAGTGCACCTTCTAACATCATGAAACGTTTTGTGAGAACATTAAACAATTATACTTATATACTACTTGCTCATCAACATCACAACTTGTTAGGATTAAGTACTCTAGGTGTCAAATCTGGAATGAGATGCTAAATGAATAGAAAATTTTGTCAAAGAAATCCTTCAAAAAAGAAACAAAAAGGATCTTCTGCAGCAATATTCTAGAGACTGAAGATTCTTACTTCAAGCCTGATGAGATAATGGTTTAATTCAAATATAGCAAAATTGAAACAAATTGAACTTGCAGTTGTAAAATATCTTTGGTCTACTTAGATACTCTGGACTTTTCTCTTTTACAGTGAATGTCTTTCATTTCCATTTTCTTTTCTTGTGTATCTTTTGATGCTTTTTTTCCATATATTATTTCATATTTATTGTCAACAAAATCTGCTCAAAATTTTCAAAATTTCATTTTTTTCTCTTAAGTCAGAGAAACTAGTTTTAACCACATAAAAGTTTCATTTACTGTAAAAATCTTAAAAGAAGGCAAGATACAGTAGAAAGAATGTTTCAGGAAACCTGCACAGAAGAGCAAAAGGTGTCATAATTGGAAAGGCCTCCATCGAGTGTTGACATTTTCTGTGGGCTTTTAATTGTGCAGGATCTCAATTTGCATCTATTGTTTACATCACATCTTGCACTGCACATTCACTGGGAATCTCTAGCACATTTTGCAAAATGTTGCATAATGAGAGTCTTCATCAAATGGCCTAGAAGAGTCAACTAAAAGCAGGAGAGAGCATAATGAAATTGAAGTTAAGTTGTTCACTTTCATATACCAGCTTGCTTGATGAATTTTGGATTTTGTTTAACACATGTTCCCATTTCACGAAATGACCTTTCCTGCAAATTTCAAAGAAGTTCTTTGTCAGGAGGCTTGCTAGGGGGTTCCATGTTGTGTTTTATTGGTCAGTGGCATGACTGCATTGACACACACTTTTGAAAAGGAGGCAAGAAAACTCTGAATTTCTTTGGAGGCCAAAAACTCGAGGTTTGTTATTACACAAGTTACCTCTACATTAATAGGGTATGTAGATTTGTTGGGTTTTCATGAAAATTGGCTTGAATGTTCCTCAGATATTATCACACAGAAGTGCAGAAGGCTTTAACGAAATTTGAAATATTTCTCTTGTAATTTACTGGAGTTTGACATCAAGGGAAATCCAACCTCATAATAGATTTTCTTAGTAACCAATAGGAATATCGAAATTGCCTGACACTCTTTGTTAGCCCATTATCTGCTGAGTTATACTGTCCAGTTTGTTTCAAGGTCTGGAGTAACACGGAGGCTAGTAATTCAGTATAGCAAACACCATCAATTTTGCGTTTAAATGCTTACATGTGCCTACCAAAACAAACAAAAACTGTGAAAAGTTTCATTTCCACAATCTGTACTTTATAAGCTTTACTGTATATTTTTCTAAGGTTTCTGTTTTAATCTAATCATGTGTTTAGCATCAAGTAAACAGATATCAAATATTGTGCAACAGAGCACATGTAAGTTTCCCCTGTACCTTTTGACTTTATCTTTAATTAAACTCACCATGATCTACTAAAGATCTCAGTTTATTACAGTTTCTTTAATAGTAGCATGAGTAGGATAATTTTTCTTGAATGTTTTTTTTTTTCTAATGTTGCCTTCCATGTATTAATTACAAGCATTTATTTACAGAGGACTTGATTTCATGGCTTCTCCCACCCCATTGCAACCTTCTGCCAAGAGAGCTTAAATTATGCTCAGCTCTGTTGCCTTCTTGTTGAAGTTGGATCACTTGTGCTAAGGGAGATCTTTGACCGGGTATGTCCACCAGGAAACCTTCATGCAGTTCTGACTGATTCCACAAACCATGCCAAACTGCAATCACTGCGAAAGAAGAGAGTCCTGCGTACTTCCCAGTGGGAGAAACTGTATCCTACTTCCAAATCTTTAGTTTCCTCAAAGGACTTTGACACCTGCTTACTGTTATGTCTTCTGAGGAATATCTGGGGTCTGACTCTCCCTGCCTCTGGCTGGAATAACCTTCCTCCAGGATCAGACACCTCTCTGGCAGCTGATATCACTCGCATCAAGTTTTTCAGGGACAGAGTTTTCAGTCATGCTGCTAATGCTTCAGTTGATGATCCAACTTTTAGTTTGTACTGGAACAGCATCAAAGATACCTTTCTTCGCATTGGAGGGACCTGCTATGAGGAAGTCATAGATGATCCTACATTCTATTATATGGATGCTGATCTTGAAGAACACTACCAACAGCTTCTGAGAGAGTGGTTCAAAGATGATGATTGTATCACAGACAAATGGCATGAAGACAAAATTGTGGAAAAGGCCAGGAAAGGAGGGGACATGGAGGATTCCTTTGACATTTCTGAACAAAATTCATGGGAGAGAGGTGTGTAATTTCTTTTTTTTTAAAACCTGAGTTTTAAACTAACTTTGTAGAGTCAATAATGTACAGCAAGTCATACTAAATTGTTGGATGAAATGAATTTTGTGCAGATTTTTCTTTAAAAGTCACAATTACATGTGATTGAAGTTGTGAATCTTTATTCCTTGATACATCAACTGTATCCATAATTTGCTTTTTTTTCTTCATCTTTCCTATCTTTTGATTTCCATTTGGGTAAGCTATTTAATTGTCACATACAAATGTTAAAAAAAACTACAACCTTCTTTTTCAGAGACAGTAATAATGCCAGGGGAAAATACATCAGCACAGACTGGCTATAGCAGCCCGCCAGAGCTCAGTGTGAAACTTCCGAAGTTGAGTGATCTCCCAACAATCTCTAATCCTTGGGAAACTGTTGAACTTCCTGTTGATATTCTTTTATTAACAGTGGAAGACTGTGAGTTCTTAAGCTGCTTTGCCTACCTGAAGAAACCCTTTAAGAGTTACCACATCAGTTCTGGCCCTGTGTACTTTGGGTTCATGGGTGATGATCAAGGAAAGAAAATGAAAATCGCATTGATGAGGTGCTCCAAAGGTCTTGATGCTCCTGGGGGTTCTTTGTCTGTTTCAAAAGATGCCATATTGCTACTGAGACCCAAGGCTATTTTTTCTGTTGGTGCCTGCAGTGGTTTGAACAGCAAAAAGGTCAAGTTAGGAGATGTGGTTCTTTCAGCAAAGCTTATAACAGCTGTATACAAAACTCCCCCCAGCAGAGATATTGGTAACCTGATCAAACATGTGGCTGATGGGTGGAAGGCACCTTTACATAATGCTGATGAATATAATGCCAAAGTGCACTGTGATGGGGTGGTTCTGAGTATCTCTGAGGCAAACAGAGACATGATTAGGAAACATCCTGAAGCAATCGCAGTTGAAATGGAAGGTGGAGGTGAGAATCATAATAATTCAAATAATTGATGAGCCAAGCACTTTTGCAGTTGAAGGAAGTGTTTTGAAAAACACTGCTCTGGTATTGTCTCTGTTGGTTCAAGAAATAGCATGTACCATATAGCATGCCAAATTTGCAGGAATATTATATATTGGATAATAATAGTGATTTTGTGTTTGGGTGGGGTTGGAAGATTTTTTTGCAGGTGAAGGTGACTGAATACTTCTTCTGGCTAAATTGAGTGTGCTCCTTCAGGGTGTTGTGAATTGTCTCACATTTGTCAACTGAAAAATGTAGAAAGTATTTTGTTGAATAATTTGAGAGTTGAGGAATAGTATCACAGTCCCTGTTAACACTTAAACTCCCATGAGTGACCAAGATAGAATTTCTCCTTACAGTATCAACATGATACCAAGCCGATAAGTGATGGGAAAAGGAAAACAGGTCAATTAGGGGATTATTGGTTGATCCAAAACCAAATTCTCCTAACTTACATCACAGGACTTGTATAACAGACATTAACCCATTAACTCCCAAGATCTTACTGGAAATTCTCTTTACTGTATGCGAAATGATTCTCATTATGTTAGTTTGGAGAATTTGGTATCAGATAAAGTAGTAATCCAATAATTGACATTTTTCTTTATTCTCATCACTTGTCTGCATGATATTGTATGGATGTAGTAAGGAGAAATTCTCACTTGGTCACTCATGGGAGATAAAGGGTTAAAGAGAATTACCAATGAGATCTTAGGAGTGAAAGGGTTAACTCTATCTGACAGAAGTTTGTCTTTTGAGAAATGTTGAAATTTACTTATGAAACAAGGTGAAGCCTGGGCCGAATTGTTCAGAGCTGGGTTAAGATAACCTGGGGTAAGTGTGAAATCTGATTTAAGATCTGAAAGCTTGAAGAGCCAATTCAGTTTATTTCTTTTTTACTACAATTCGATAATTGAATGCTCTAAAAACAATGGGTAAAATTATTCCAAACGGCTTTTGAACATAGAAATATAGAAACCTGGATTAAAATTTAACCCTGGGTTTGCGCTAATCGGCCTTTGAACAACTGGGCCCGAAGAATAATTTTACAGTCTCAGTGTACAATTTTTTGTGAATTAACGGTTGAAAAAAATTAGATTTCGGAACTAACTAACGTCTTTCTGCGATTTGCATGTTTACAGAAAGGCTAGAGTGTGAATCTTTTTGAGTTTTGATTGAACAATTATTTTAAGGATGCTAAGAAAATAAGCTTGATATATAGTTAACAGACACGAATGTTTTTTTTTTCAGGAGTGTATACAGCAGCTCACGATTTTAAGACAGAATGGGTGGTAGTCAAGGGCATCAAAGACTTTGCGGATGAAGTGCAGTCTTCAAGTAAGAAATGGAAACAAATTGCCTGTGTGATGGCAGCATCTGTTGTGGCCAACATTTTGAATGATCCAGCCATATTCCAAGATTGGCCTCACTTTCATGCAGGTATTGCTTTCTGTCTCAATCTCCTCTTTTTACAGGGATAGGTCTGACTTAGATCTAAGTTCCCATCGCATATTCTGGAATGGATTATAAATCAAAGTGATTGATTCAGTAATAGTTCTCAAATAGGAAATGAAGTTACCCTTATTTTGAGTTTACATTCCAGTGGGTTTAACAAGGTCTCTGAAGGTGGTGGAAGAAAAAAACATGTGATTGAATTGAGTGATGTAATGATGAATAACAATTTACTCCATGAGCCAGGCGAACTGGCCTGTATTCTATAGTTAGCGTGGTTTAACTAACACAACCAAAATATGAAAAATTCAGAGGCTAATGACATCTACCAAAGTGATCTGAAGTGATTTGATCCATGTTCCTGGACCACTAAGCAACACAGAGACTGTATGGTGAGCTGGGTCCCTTACGAAGTAGCGTATAAAATTGACATGATAACTTATCTGCACCGGATATTCATCATGTCGAGTTCAAAGTCTGCGTAGTTTCCAAGCCCCTCCTCCGTGCAGTGTTCTCAAACTTTTGCACACAGGCAGAAATGTTTTATTTTGCAGTTATGTTAAAAATATATAATAAAACAATTATTGATTCTGTTTTTGCTATAATGAATTATTAAACTTCGTTCACGATATCATGCTCAACATCATCCAGTAATTCCTTACCTTTCCGAGAGTCATGGCGTTGTATGGTGTATCGCTAAGAATGCCTCAAAAACTAATAGCCGATTCTTTTTCAGATGGATTTGACCCAACTGAAATTATTAATAACATTCGTCAACACTACAAAAATCGGGAAGGTTGGCTGGCACCGTTTCCCTGGTGTGAAGACTTCCACTTCTCCTTTGACAAAATCTACACCAGACTTAAAGTCATCTACAGAAAGAAAACAAGAGGAACACCAACAGACCGAGTTGTCACGGTGTCTGAAATCTTCAACCGGCACGAAGAATGTGAAGAACCAAGAGTAGTGTTAATTGAAGGAAATCCTGGTATGGGAAAGACCACTTACTGTAAGAAAGTTGTATTCGACTGGGCCACAGGAAAACACACAACCGGAAATTGCTTCACAAACTTCGTAATAGTGCTTTTGATCAAATGTCGTGATGTTGAGTCTGGCCTTTGGGAGGCCATTGAAGATCAAATTCTGCCTCGAGAAGTTGGTGAAGACGAACGCGAGAGATTCTTCGACTTCATTCGCCACAATAAATCTAATGTTCTTCTGGTACTCGATGGATTGGATGAAGTTTCTGAGAAGAAGCTACTTACGTTTTCAGAAATTATTCAAGGCCGTATACTGCCAAACTGTTGCGTGGTTGCTACGGCACGACACGAAGCTGGAGTCAAAGTTCGAAAATACTGCGACACGCTGCTGGAGGTTGAGGGATTTACTGAAGAAGATGTAGAAACCTTCATCAAAAAGTACTTCGAAGCTAAAACAAAATTGGCCAAGCCGCTTATCGCACACCTACGTGCTGATTACAAGTTATTTGAAATTTTGACGAATCCTCTCAACACTGCGCTTCTTTGCCTGGTCTATGAAGATTTGAAAGGTGTATTTCCTGAAAGCAGAACGAAGCTGTACATGGAAATAGTGGAGTGTGTACTAAGAAGGTACAGAACAAAGCAGCAACTACCAGAGAACGGTGAAGACCTTGTTGACCTTTACGAAAGCCAGTTGAAACACCTTGGTTCGATAGCTTTGAAAGGTTTACTTGAACACAACTTGGATTTTGACGAGAAGGAGCTTGGAAAACACAAAGCAAGCGATTTACCTGGATTTGGATTTCTGTCAGTTCAGCCTGGAGGCAGTAAACTAAGACCAACTAGACGTTATAGCTTTCTTCACAAGACTTTCCAAGAACTCTTTGCAGCATTCTATCTCAGTTGTCAGCTTATCAACGAAGAAATCAGCGCGAACAGTATTGCTGCTGACAGAAAATATCGCCATGAGCTGAAAGAAGTGCTTCTGTTTGCATTTGGTATGCTAGTAGGACGATGCGAGGAAACAGTGGTGAACCTTCTGAAAAGCATAGCAACACAGTTAACCCAGGAAGAAGAGAAAGACGTGGACGTTATATTAGAGTGTGTTAGTGAATGCAAAAAGGAGAACAAAAATGTTGATGAAAAATTGGTTACCGCTCTTGGCACTTCTCTTCAAACTGAAACTATTTTAGTTTCAAGTGTAAAAGTGGATGAAACTCTAGCTGTCTTTTTAAGCAACTTTCTGAAATCAAATGAAACTGTGACAGAGTTCGTATTGTGTCGCTTGTCGCAAGATGGGGCTTCCGCTCTGGCAGAGTGTTTGAAATATAACAAATCGCTGAAAATATTGGATTGGAGATCTATTGAAATGGGTGATGATGGTGCTACGGCTCTGGCAGAGTGTTTGAAATATAATACATCTCTGACAGAGTTGAATTTGGATCAAAATGATATTGGCAATGATGGTGCTGCTGCTCTGGCAGAGTGTTTGAAATATAATACATCGCTGACAGAGTTGATTTTGAATAGCAATGAAATTGGCTATAATGGTGCTGCTGCTCTGGGTGAGAGTTTGAAATGTAATACATCGCTGACAGAGTTGAGTTTGGATGAAAATGAAATTGGCTATGATGGTGCCGCTGCTCTGGGTGAGTGTTTGAAATATAATACATCGCTGACAGAGTTGAGTTTGGCTGAAAATGAAATTGGCTGTGATGGTGCCGCTGCTCTGGGTGAGTGTTTGAAATATAACAAATCGCTGACAACGTTGTTTGTGCAGAACAATAAAATTGGTGATACTGGTGCTGCTGCTCTGGGTGAGTGTTTGAAATATAATACATCGCTGACAGAGTTGAGTTTGGCTGAAAATGAAATTGACTGTGATGGTGCTGCTGCTCTGGGTGAGTGTTTGAAATATAATACATCGCTGACAACGTTGAATTTGTGGGAAAATAAAATTGGTGATGCTGGTGCTGCTGCTCTGGGTGAGTGTTTGAAATATAATACATCGCTGACAACGTTGAATTTGTGGGAAAATAAAATTGGTGATGCTGGTGCTGCTGCTCTGGGTGAGTGTTTGAAATATAATACATCGCTGACAACGTTGAATTTGTGGGAAAATAAAATTGGTGATGCTGGTGCTGCTGCTCTGCGTAAGCTGGAGCTCAAATGGTGTCCATATCTGAGAATACACTTGTATTAAATTTAACCTTCCTAGAACATGGCTACCTTGCCTGATGACCAACTTAGAGAAACGTTTACGTCAGGAATGAATAGCGACTGTTGACTCTGACCTTGAACAGGGTAAATGAACAGTAGCTTCTATTTGTGGATATTAGTATAGGTACTTGTCAAGACTTATGTAGCATCTGTTTGCAAAGATTATTTATTTTTGTAAGAGCTTCTATAAAAGCTCGCACGTTTATAGTTTGGAGACCGTTACACTTTTTTACAATCTTATATATTCAGCTTTTACTCTGTCATGTTTAATGGATGTAGCTGATAAAAGAAACTATGCTTCATCTGTAACGCGTGTGCGTGTAAACCACGGGATTATCGGCGCGAGGAGAAGTAGGACTGCCTCGGATTTTGTTGTAATTAAAAAATCGGATGCAATTTTTCTTTTGTCTTCAGCAATAGATTTTACTCACTTTCCTCTTTTGCAAGGGACTGCCATAATTGGTTTTAGGTTTGATTAGAATTATTTTTTTTTTTTAGAGGGCACAGTAACGAATCCTGCAATCTGATTGGTTCTTTACCCGGTCAGTATTTTCCAATCTCTGCCCACGGGCCACGGTAACGCTTTCGTGAATCGCCGAGTACATCCCAAATTTCGTTGCCATTTTTCATAAATATATCTCGTTTTTCCGGCTGGGCAGTGTTTTTAAGCAAACACGCTGGTCACTACCTCAAGCCGATAAATAACTTATGAATCCTCTCTTTTCTCTCTCTCAAATCACTTTGGTTGACAGAAAAATATTGGTTTCAGAATGAATTTGTGTAAGCAATAGTGTCATTACGTTGGTTGACAAGCGGCTTAAAAACCGTCTGTAATTAATTTTAATCGTTCACAAAAAGTACCTAGAAAGATAAAACGTGAGATATTTGGTCACAGTTAAATTGAGCGATGGTTTTTTTTTATCCATTTAATATCTGAATTTTCTCCAACAATTTGTTCGTAGTGAAAGAGCGAGCGAAGTTTTAAATTCAGTTATACAACAAGTCTTTCCGAGTCCGTTTAGTTTGGACATTTGTACCGTAAATTGCACAACAGAAACTGAAGGAATTTATTGAGAAAAGGCCGCATTTAATCCCCTTGTGTCTTGTTGGAGTGTGCTATTCGAACTTAGTTTTTGTGGAGGAAAGACCAGATTTACACACGTCTTTGTGGCAAACAAACGAGCAAACTCTCACAACTTCAAAATAAAAAAATTGAATTTACTCATAATTACTTTCCTGGCCTTTTTCTTAATGAACAGAGGTAAATCTTCGTACATGGACGAATCGTCGATGAGAGTGAATAATACTTTCCGTTAGATCATTGAATGTTTTTGAAGAAGGCATTGTTGTGACAGTCCTTTCTAAACTAGTCTCGTTGTTTTTCAAATATTCTTGCGCTTTTTTTTTTCTTACGCACTCTCTAATTGACAGTTGTCAGATTGTGACAGATACTTGTAAAATCAATGTTTCAAAGTTTTTTTGGAAGCGTTTTAAATCACCTTTATCCTTACGCAAATGAAAATGTTTCGGTGAGGCATCTCTCTTTGATTTGCATCACCTCTATTTTAACTACCATTTACTCTCTCAAAAATTGTTCAGTTTATGGAGGATCTTGCCGCATTTACAGCCCTAAATCATTTGGGTTCTTTCGGAAAGAATTTCGTCAAGTTTAAAAAAAATAAAAACGTTATTTACCGGCTACGGGTCGGACCGTATGGTGAAAACTGTGATCGAGGTCTTACCGTAGGTCTCGGGCAGCATTTTCAAGACCTCGATCACAGTTTTTCACCATACGGACCTCCCAGCCGACAAATAACATATATTTCTTTGGTGATCAGTTACTTGATACTCTTAAGGTGCGACTACTCCAACCAAGGCCATCCCGGAAAATTTTTCGCAAATTAGCGTTCGAGAGATGGAACAATAGATTTCTCACAAAGTACGGGTAAGCAGCATAAGAAAATTCAAAACAACATTTAATTCTTTCATGTCGTACAACGGAACAGCACATTTTTCCAAGAACTTCGATCAAATCTATGTGAATTCGCTAGTTAGTTCCATGTAAAGGTAAACAGTTATGCGTAACGATTCACATGCTGTCTACGCTCGGAAGACCTCTCCTGTAACGCTCAATAAGGAACGGCATTTCCCAATCTCGCGAGGTATCAATTGGAATCTTATTGTTGAGAATTTTCTTCAAGAGTATCAAGTCCTTATCTGAAGAAAACCTGTCGACATAACGGCCTTCGTTTTGCCGCCTCAGTCGGGGACGCATAACCGCAAAAAAGCTATTGACTGAGCGTTCCTTGGCAAGCTTGAATGACTGAAGCTCTTCTGATGCTCTAGCTTCTTTCTTCTGCAAATCTTTGATAAGCTTTCGTAGTTCCGTGATCTCATTTTTGCTTTCTGGGTGTTTCTCGCTCGCGCCACAATTGTTCATGTCCATAGAAGTCGGGTTTGAACAGCGAGCTCTGTAGTGGCCCGGCTGATGGCATCGGATGCAAAGTTTTCCCGCTCTCCGTCCGTTAGCTTTGCTCGATGCTTGTTCATACTGATTACGAACAATTTCAAGCTGGTCAGTAGCACTTTTGATCTGTGTTTGTATTATGGAGAGATTTTCCGTTAGTTCGCCGCTTTTCTTCTCAAGATAGGTTGTTGACTGCTCGTTGCTTTTGGCCAGTAAACGCCTTTTGAATTTTCATGTTGATAGGGCTCTGCCGCCTCATTCGGATGCTCGGATGCTAGCAAATGAGATGGGCGAGTATTTTGTCCACAAAATCACGGCTATTCGGTCTGCGCTGGATGCGGATGCCAGTGGCGCAACTTCGCTTGCTACATCAGCCTCAACGTGTAGTGAGTTTTCTGAATTTTCTCCACTGTCTGAGGAGAGTGTACGGAGAATTGCTGCCTCATGTGCAAAGTCGTGCGCCTTTGATCCCCTACCATCGTCTATTCTGTCCTTCTGTTTGGATGAACTGCTCCCTGTTATTAGGAAAATTGTCAACTTGTCTCTTGAGTCTGGCGTCTTTGCAGAGAACTGGAAGAATGCTTTAGTTCACCCCTTGCTTAAGAAAGCAGGACTCAAACCTATTAACAAAAATTTTCGACCGGTGAGCAACTTGCAGGTTACATCAAAGATCACGGAAAAGTCCGTGGCTATCCAATTACAAGATCATATGACAGCCAACAACTTATTTCCTGTCCTCCAAAGCGCATATCGGCAGAATCACAGCACTGAGACGGCGTTATTAAAAGTTAAAAGCGATCTTCTGCTAAATATGGACAAAGGTCACGTCACATTGCTTGTTATGTTGGATCTCAGCGCTGCGTTTGACACCGTAGATCACGGTATTCTTCTGCACAGGCTGCAGTCCAAGCTTGGCCTTCGGGATAAGGCTTTATCATGGTTTAAATCTTATTTGGCGGGAAGAACGCAGCAGGTCTCAGTTAACGGATCGCTCTCTGATAAATTTAATCTGTCTTGCGGGGTCCCACAAGGTTCTTGTTTGGGCCCCCTCTTATTTACCATCTACGCGAGTTCGCTGTTTGACATCATGAAATCTCATCTGCCATCCGTTCACACCTACGCGGACGATACACAGCTATATATATCGTTTAATCCCGTTGATAAGACCAGCGAGGCTGATGCTGTGATTGCGATTGAGAACTGTATTCGTGACGTTCGCGCTTGGATGAGAGATGATAAGTTAATGCTAAATGACGATAAAACTGAGTTCCTGATCATTGGCACGGAACGACAGTTATCAAAGGTGTCCGTTGACAAGATCAAGATCGGCCAATCTGAGGTATCGCCTGCTTCTTCAGTGCGCAATTTGGGCACCTGGTTCGATTCTCATCTGGACATGTCGACTCATGTGACTAAGACTTGTGCTAGCGCGTTTTATTATTTGTACAATATCCGGCACATTAGGAAGTATTTGTCTCGTGAGTCCACCGAGAGGCTTGTTCACGCGCTCATCACAAGCAGGCTTGACTACTGTAATGGTTTATTGTACGGTGCTCCTGAGTATCAAATTAAGAAACTTCAAAGAGTCATGAATGCCAGTGCTCGATTGGTTTACTGTGCACCTAAGTATTGTCACGTTACTCCTTTGCTAAGAGAACTCCACTGGCTACCAGTGCGCTTGCGCGTAGATTTTAAGATTCTCCTTGTTACATTTAAGATTCTTCACGGTGTTGCGCCTAGCTATCTTAAGGATCTTGTCTCTGTCTTACCGGTCTCACGTTACCAACTACGCCGTAACAATAATGGTATATTGTTAGAAAGACCTCAGCTAAGAACGAAGAAGACCTTGGGAGATCGCGCGTTATCGATGGCTGCCCCCTTTTTATGGAACAGTCTTCCTCTGCCAATTAGACAGGAAACATCAATCGACTCTTTTAAACGCTCTGTTAAAACATATTTATTTAAAAAGGCTTTTAGTTAGATTATTTATTTATTTATTTTTTATTTTTATTATTTTTATTTTTTTTAATATTGTAATGTTAATATAGTGATATTGTAATTTTACCGAGTAATTTTACTGGTTTTAATTTAGTTTTAATAATATTGTAATGCGCTTTTGAGTATTTTTATAGAAAAAGCGCAATATAAGTATTAAATATTATTATTAAATATTATTATTAAGCGCGCTTTGTTGATACATGGTTCCACTTACAGGCACGTTGGATGAGCTCGAAGCCGGGCCTGAGCTGGTCGTTCTGACGAGCACAGGAGAGTTAATGGGACTAACGACTTGCAGAGACCCAGTGTAAGGAGATGGAAAAAGTTCCTTGAGCTGTAGAGACGGCTACTTTATCTCCTCTAGCTCCTTCTCGAGAATTCTTCTCTCTTCCATTAACAACTCGTGTTATGTTTTCGCATGCCTCGAAGATCGTGTAGGCTGTTTCTTCCTCTGCTAAGCGCCGATTTCGTCGCAGGAACTCTTTGATGTCATGAAAACACAGTTCGCAAGTGTTGAACTCGGTTGAATATGGGGGTTGGAATAACAAGCGTACACCAAAATTTGCTAGCAAAGCAGAAAGAATAGGCTCCACGAAGTGGCCATGGTGGAAGCCACAGTTGTCCATTATTACTGTATCGCCTCTCTTTAGCACAGCCGATCCATCTGCTCTTGTGAGATTAACTGCTTCCTCGAAAAATAACAGGAGCTCTTGGCCATTGGACGGACCTTCAAGTACGTTCATAAAGTCTACGCCGAATGGAGAATGCAGCAGATTAATAATGTATGTAGCACTTGAAGCGTACCGTTGGATTTCGAATGCAGGCTCACCTCTGGGGGCATTTCCTTATTTTCGGTTACTAGTTGTTTTCCCAACACTACTCTCGTCAAAACAGCGAACGGTGCCTGGTTCCAAGTCGGATATTGCTTCAAGGAATTCATTTCGACGATGGATATTGTCACTCCTTTGTGATTCTGATGGTATTTGCTGTATTTTCTTTTTTGTCATGTAGAGATCCTCCCTGATACTCTTTGATATGGCAGACTTCGACGGCAGGTCCAGAAGATGAACCACTCCGTCGAGTAACAAACGATCTTGCAGTTCCCTTACGTATACGCTTGGTTTCATAAGTTTCTCCGTTTCACTACAACTGATTACTTCAGCATTCATTATTCTTCTCTCTGGTGGATCTCGGGGATGCTGGAGCGAGGAACCGGTGTGATCGTAGTCGGCAAACACATTCTAGATGAAGCAACGGCTTGTTTTGAGCTCTCTAGCAATTGTTCGCTGTGACATCCCATCATGGTTTAAGTCAAGAACTCGCAAGAGTTTGGGATAATTTCGACCGTTTTCATAGAGTTTTTCATCTTGATTCCTGCAAAGCTGCATTTTGAATTAGACTGAAGCTTTCCAATCGTTGAAACGGAAGGTTTCAAATTGTGACCATTCTATTGTTTCATCTCTCGAAAGCTATTGGTCAATTTGCAAAAAAATTTCCAGGGTGGCCTTGGTTCGAGTAGCCGCACTGTAAACTTTACTTATGATAACGTCCTGACACGTTTTGGTCTTGTGAGGAGAAATTTGAGGTTGATAACTGTTAGGGTGCAAAGAATCAATTAACTGAGTTGTAGCCATGTTGTATGGTAAGACTCTTTATGATGACTATATGAAGCTTTGTTGTAGGCTGTAAAGAACAATTTATTTGTCGAAGTGAACTTTTTTTAGAAAAGTTGTCACAATATGGTTTTGAATTTTGCAAGGGTAAGTTTACTTGAGCGATTAATGTACTTCTTAAGACTTAACTGATATAAATAAAGGTATTTTCAGTACAATTTCAGTTTTTTCCACTATTTTTTCTTAATGTGTTAAATTTTTTTTGCATTCTTCCAGAGAGTCCGTTTGCTTACGATGCTCCTTAGCCTGCTGTTTCTTTTGTTCAATTCCGTTTTTTGCTTGATTTCTTTTGTAAACTGACCCATGGTTCGATACATTTTGGACGTTTTAGAAATTGGGTTTTACTCTGCTTACAAAGAAAAACTATGTGAAAGAGTGACTTGTCTTGCTAATTAAAATCAAAGAATACCTATGGCCAACTCGTGCATAGAGTTCTTCATCTACAGAAGAAACATAGTCGTGAACCTGTAATTATATTTCTTGTAGCAATTCAAGGTTACTTCTATCTCAAAAGCCGGGGTATTCCGGAAAGTCACAGAGAGATCCAGCATTATGGTAACCATCCAACTCTGTGAGAAATAGACGTTTATAGTCTCCAAAAACAGCACAAAATAGTATCCTGCGTTTATCGAATTTCCGTTTGCAAAATTTGTCAAATTTAGACGCTGCAATCCAAGTCTTTCTTCGCCTGCACGAGCCAAATTTTACTCTTGTCCATTCGTATGTCACGTTCCGCCTCAGTTGCTGAAGAAATGGTTGTATTGCAACGCAACAGTCTTTGTTTACAGTTTTAACCCTCTAACTCCCAGATCAAATTTGTAATTCTTCTACTGCCAATCATACAATTCTTATAGTGTAAGTGCGGCGAATTTAGTATTAAATCAATTAATTATCCCCGAATTGATGTTTTTCTTTATTCTCATTACCTATCTGGTTGATATTGTATTGATATTGTAAGGAGAAATTCTGTCTTGGTCACTCATGGGAGTTAAAGGGTTGTCTCCCGCGTGCATCTGGTAGCAAAACTCTTTAAGGGCCTGTTTACATGGGAGTGGGGGACCCCAGGTAGGTGAGGTAGCTCGCCTAGACCTGGTCGAAAAATAAAACGCGTTTACACACAATCTTACAACCCCGGGGTGCTGGGGTGAGGTTTCTTGAGGTTGTTGTTGCATTTGCAGTTAAGGAGTTTGAGCAGAGGCGTCCCAGGCTCACATCTCGAGAAAGACCAAAAATCTATTCTGGGACACATTTATTTATTCATGAAAGCTTCACGCGTTGTGTTACGCGTTGTTAGGTTACGCGAGGAACCGTTGACTTATTACGTTCTACGGAATAGTTTGGGAAACGAAATATGGTTGATTTACAACGCTAAATAATCTGAAATGTGAACATTTTACACTCTTTGTGTGTCCGTTGCAGTTTCTGGTGATTTCTGCCATGAGACGGCTAAGAAATGTACAAAGTTTAAAACATACATGTTTCGCTTTTGAGCTTTTTGCCATGAACAGTCAGGCGGGTCACCCCACCTTGAGACGTTTACATGGCAAATTGTCACCCCGGCTGACAGGGTTACCCTACCCGGCAGACCGGGCAACCCTCCTAGGCAAGTCACCCCACCTACCATATAAACGTGATCAAGATAAAATAAGAAATTTTATGGACAGGCGGATTACCTCACCTACCTGGGGTCCCCCACCTCCATGTAAACAGGCCCTAAGTTCTCTGCCTTGGAGCTAAATACCTCAGGAGGCATTTTAGGCGACCGTAATTTTTGTGTCTGATTGGAAATAAACATGTGCGGCAGTGAATTTCGCAAGTTTTCTTTTTTGTCAGAAAAGCACAGAATTATTTTTGTCCGATCGATTTAGTCACCAATGATAATCGAAAAAGACAATTGAATAAGATAATAAGATAATTGAATTTATTCATAGTTCTTGTTTGACATCAGATCATAAACAATAGGTTTGTGCTTGATCCCAATAACGTTTTTTTCACTTGCAAGGTTATACCTAATACAACGATGCTTGACATGTAACAAAGCCGTACTAACGTCATGCGCGATTACTTCTCCAAGGTAGTTTCGTGCGCAAGCGAATTCGGGACGACTAATTACCAGTGTCTACATCTTGGTGAGTGAGTGATCATTTGCATATCTGAGTCCCATAAAAAGGAGAGAAAGGAGAGAGAAAAGACATTGACCACAGCAACAGGTTACCCAGGTGTTGAAACTTTCATCAGCCCTCCCCTCTCCAGCTGTTTATTTCTGAGAGAGAAGTAGGAGAGGGAAAGAAAGAAGAGAGAGGGAAGAGTGAATTAAAACCCGGCTCTGTACCAGAGGTTCGCCAGCCTTTAACAATATAAAACGAAAGGAAAAAACAATTGATGGAAGAGATGTAAAGTGCCTATGTCTTTTTTTTACGTTTTCTGGTTGATAGCTGTATTCATTGACCTTAGCGCCCTGCAAGTTCTTCATGGGAATGTTTTTGTGCATTGAGAGTACGATTTGGCGGCAAAAAGGTGTCCCCATTTAACGCGCGGCCAAAACGATCATATTACGTAGCTGTGACATAGAAATGTGAAGAAACTCTGGTAAAGAAAGGAGAAATTAAGAAGAGAGGACGAACGTATTGCGTGGAAGGAGCGCTAAATGATTTTAGCTACGAGAATGATACACATACACCTGGTATTTCTATACAGTACTTTCCAAAGGATGTAGCTGTACGGTCAAAATGGACGCGTTTCGATCATCGTCATGGAGGAGATTTTCCTCTTCAAAGTCGTCGGCCTCATGCTCCATCTCGTCTTCGAAGACGGCTGTTACGAACGCATACCACTGGTCAAATCTGGGGAACTTAGATTGCCAATGAATTCAGCTAAAAGAATGCTAATTAAGAGGCCTATTCCACATCGGACACGATTATTCCACAAACTTTTCGGCTGACATTTCGCAAGCGAAGAATGGTGAGCTTCTTAATATTGTTTATTTCATGTGCTTTAGATGTACTCATACTCTTTGTCTTTCCACATGACTACATTTGCGCTTTTCTGATCGTTTCAAAATCCCACTTGTTGTAGTTTCAATCGCATTTTAACAACAGAAATACATTTGTTATAAAGGTCAAGTCTTTTCCTGAGGTGACCGATATCCTGTTGCCTGAACAGTGCAAAACCTCTGGCGGATACTGGTATAAACTCAAGCTCGAAGGGGCCTTGTATTCTCCCAACCTAGGTTTCCAAAAATCCACCACACAGGCCATCAATTTGCCTCTACCCTCAAGAAACTAAAAGTAGCAAAAATAGCAATGTAATTGCGATAACAGCACTGCAACGCGATGAATTGTGAAATAAAAATATTATTGACTCTGATAGTAGCGAATCCAAGTGCTGTGCGAAAGTAGATGCATACGAAGTATTCATTTACAACACTAATGTCGGTTATTTGCCAGTGAGCGAAATAGGTCATGTAGCAATGCTACACTTAAACTAAAATAGTCTTTCTCTATATATTGAAATCCTTATTTGAGATAAACTTGAATCAGATGGCTATAAACTCACTCGTTTTCCATTTGTCCGGCTCAAAGACGATAAGCTCTGCCTTTGCAATGTCTGAGAAAAGGAGCAACTCGCAGTAAAACTGCCCGATGACTTCTCGGTGAAAATCTTTTTCGTTCTAATCTTGACCTTAACACCACAGGCGAGAAAACGTCTTTGTCCCTTTGTAAGTCTTTGTCGAAATCTTTGTTTGATTCACGCGGTTCTTCTTCGAAGGGCTGAACCGTACTTGCAACTTCTATTTCTTCTTTACTGCTTGAGTACGATGTCATGTCAAGAGATCCTTGAGAACATGGCTGCCACGCAAGCGCATCGATGACGAACTCGGTCTTACTTTACAAGCGTGTCGCAAAATTCATAACAAGGGAAACAGTATAATGTCAACTAACCTGCTTTTAATAATTGCTCCTATGTTACAACCGCTGGAGGTGACAGTTTCTTCCAGATCACAAAATGAAGTCGACTTTTAGTACAATCTTTCGCTGCATATTCTATGCGCTTTTACGTGTGTTTAAGAGGTTCCCAAAGTGATTTCTGTGTAAGCGTAAATCCTCGCACTCCGCCTTACATTTTCTTATTAACAGTCCAAAGGGAGTATAAAATGTCCAAAATTACCCCACTTCGCAGGTTTACAGGAATATTCTTCCAAATCGAACTGTTTTGTTTACTTGCTAAACTTCATCTATGATGTAAAAGTAGGAATCATTTAAGACACTAAATTGGTTCCAAACTTGGACGAAAAACAGCCCAAATACTACTTAAGAATCCTCAATGCTACGCCATTTTTAAAGCCCCAGAAAAGTACAAAAAAACGCGATGTCTTGAGGCCGCCGTAATCTGTTATTCTATCAGTGTTTTTCCCTCACTAAACAAGATCTGAAGAGGAAGCGTTGTGCATCTGCACATACAAACCACGGGTTCTTCTACTCGAAGCTCGAACACCGTCCGCCATTTTACGAAGAGAACCCTAGGAAAGTATGATAAGCAAACTAAATACGCAAAAACCAAACACCAAGCGTAAGTTATGCACGTCTGAAAAGCTATCCATGTCTGATAAAAAAAGATCGTGATTTAATCAAAAAGGGCAGGGGGGGAGTCCTACCCTAAAACTATCGATTTTTCCGTACGCTCCTTTCGTCCCCACCCTTCTCTTCCCCATCATGCACCCAGGAGGGGAGGTCAATTTTAGAAAGAGGGGTTCAAAATTCTCCCTACCTCTCTCCCACCATCATCAAACCCTTCATGTACCCTTGAGGGAAGTGAAGCTTACAAAAGGAGGTGCACATTCTCCTTCTGACATCCCCCTCCCCCTTCCCCTCCTACACACACACACGCATGCGCCAAACCCCTGATACACCCTTGAAGTCAAGTTTACATAAAGGGGTATATATGCTATCATCCCGCGCATGACTCGAGGGGGTTGAATTTAGAGCGGGGGCAAGTTTGTAAAGAAACTGTGG
Organism: Pocillopora verrucosa; assembly: GCF_036669915.1. Lineage (NCBI taxonomy): Eukaryota > Metazoa > Cnidaria > Anthozoa > Scleractinia > Pocilloporidae > Pocillopora > Pocillopora verrucosa. Next base: position 3,172,582 of record NC_089317.1, read on the forward strand.
TGTCGCACTGGTGGGAGATATAACAAGATAATTTGGTTTACTGAACTGAATTGAAAATGTAAATTGGCCACTGTAAAGAGTTTCTAAAGATGACATTTCGAGCGTTAACGCTCATTCCAAATGTCAGCTTTAGAAACTCCTTATTGTACAAATTCAGTTGATAAAACCAAATAAAATTGAATTTGCTTTCGAATCACTTGCGTGTTCGAGCTTATGGCGATTTGACCGATCGCTTTGATTGACAGGCTTCGTTTTCTTTTCCCTTCTCCTTTATTTTTGGTACGTAGCTTTACTAAAGCAAACTTTTGTCTAGCCCCCCCTCCCCCCCCTACCGTCCCAAGCTCCTCCGTCCCTATAGAATTGTTACAGTTTAAGATATATTTTTACCTAGACACCCAACATGAGATGAAAACGCAAACGATCGACAGACATTGTGCAGTCAGAGCGCGGGAGGGTTGAGTGAAAAAGTTGTGTTCCCTTGTCATAACAATCAGAATACTTGGTGTCATTTTGTCTGATTTTTATTTACTTGAAATTGCAAATCACTGTCATATGAATAAAAAGGTACTCTCTTCAAAAATCTCTCTCTCAGTCAAGAATCAAACATTAAACAAAGCCCTTTTACAAAAGATTCATCGATCCGCCAAAAATATTCATACGTCCTTTTTTTATGCAACCACATATTACACTCCGAATTCGCTGTACAAAAATAAACGTCCTTTGGAACTTTACATCTATAACTATGACTCTCTTTTCCATTACCTTAAAACTTGTTTCATTTTTTTGTCTTAATTAGTCCCTATTTTCATTTTTATTTCAATTCTTACCACTTTCAATAGAACATTCTTATTGACCAGACATTATTTATGGCCTGAGCGTGGAGGAGGGAGGGGAGATTTTTGTTCTGTCCCCATAAAATTCACTTGATCTCCCCGCTAAGGCTCTGTAAGATTCTTATCATACCCCCCTTTCTCTCATTAGCAGTTAACTGGTAGCGGATTTTCTATAGTCCCCTACCCCCTTTATATTCTGTCGGCGACGACCGATTCCCCCTCTGTTGCCTCTGAAAACCATGTGATCATTTACCCCCTTCCTCCCCCCGCCAGGCGATAACTAATGACTGGTTCTGGTTGCTTGATCTCTACGTTGTCTTCACTATCATTTATATCTCAAACTCTTTTGACCTACACTGTTCAATTTTGCGATAGGCGATCGCGAATTGCATAGCATGGCATAAATTATTTTATCATATAACTTTGTTCGTACGTGCGTTATGATTGGTCAATTTAGGCAGGCCGTTTTTCACTACACGGCCCGCTAAATTCAAATGTCTGCGTGAATTGAAATCTTTCCTTTCTGTTTGAACCCAGAGATATGATAAATATCGTACTAAAACCTCGTTTTCCAGGTCCTTCCTGTAAGTTACAGAAACTCGTTTTTCCCTCGGATTTATGGCACGCGCACTTTGATCTTCCTTGCATTGGGCCATAAATCTGAACAGAAAAAACTTGGTCCGTAACTCAAGTACAAACCTCGAACTCGGTTAGTGAGACGCACATGCATGTTTTACTTAGATCCGTGTTTTTTAGAGCCTTTCGCATAGACACGAACTTAAGTGTTTTAAAGTGACTGACATGATATTTCAAAGGCGAATCGCATGCATACAGCGTATGTATATCTACATTACCAACTACAGTATAAACTATGATTCTTTTTATATACAACTGCATTTTTCTTGAACAAACATACGGTTTTCCTTATAAAGGCATTTGTCAATTCCCACCGGCACTGTCACACTTTCGTTCCCAGAACCTCAACCAAATGAGTAGAGAGAGCCTAAGAACGAAATTGTTATAGTTTGATTTCAAAATCAAATCACCGCCCAGACAGAACGTCAGCGTCCCCTATACAGCTTCAACGCAATTAAATGAATTCGCAATATACAAAATTTAAGCTCAACTTCTCGACATCCAATGCTATGGAAACAAATGTCGTCGAACGTCGAAATATTCCATAAAGCACAAATTAGGAAATATCACGTTGTAGAATCAGTCTCGTAGTGACGTCAGAGAACTGTACCAATTCTATTAAAAACCTGTTGTGCTTCATTCATCTTACACACGAAAAGAGTCTAAGAAGAAGTTTACTGATTGGGTAAAAAAATAAATTGATGTGCCGCCTCACTAAGGAGAAACGTAAGCTTGATCAAGAAAAAATTTCTGAACCGTAACAACTTTGAATACTATATATATATCTATCCTACATCTTTAATGCTCTAGTCTTTTCACTGCTATGACATTTTATCCGACAATCTGCAGATCTAAGGCCCTTGAAAAAGATGAGCAGGTATCTTGCTCAATGTGAATGGAAATTGTCTCATCTCTTCGTCAGGCGCCATTTTTTCTCTTATTTCTGCCAAATTAACTCTTCAACTCCCATAAGTGATCAAGAAGGAATTTCTCCTTACAATATCAAGACAATAACAAGCAGACAAGTGATAAGAATGAAAGAGAAATATCAATCAGGGGATTATCAGTTGATCCAAAAACAAATTCTCCAAACTAACGTCATAAGATTCGTATGGCAGACAGAAAGGAGAATTACTAATGAGATCTGGGAAGTGAAAGGGTTAACCCTTTGCACCCTTACATCATTATGCATATTCTCCATACTGTTCTCTATACATTTCTTCAAGTGCCGACAAGGAGAAACTGTTTAACAATCAAGAGCTTCTCCAGTTGGTGATCATTTGCTATATTCTCATGACCTTAATGCATGATCCGTAGGTGATATTGTGGGGAGAAATTAGATGCTAGTCACTCTTAGGGTTTAAAGTGTTAAGGCACCAAATATGACAGCGGTTGCCACTGGTGTTTTTTATTTCCCACTTTTTTTCTCTTAACTTTCTTTCTTTTTGGTTGATGCCTACAAGAAAAAGGCCAAAACCTTCAAACAACTCAGCCAAACTGAAAGCCTTGATCCCAATAAAACATGACCTGAATTTTATAATGGGTCGAAATAAAAGCCAGTTACCAGTGCTCTACTGCTACTTATAACGGCCGATTTACACGGTGCAACTATGACGCATGCAACAAGCTTGCAACACTCCATACTCCCTTGGGGCCATTTGCACGTGCACAAGCCAAAATCCAAACTTGCCGGCTTTCGGAAAGGAATTCTTCTTCACTCCTGAGCGAAATTAATGTCTGCCTCCTCTTCTGAAAGAGTTATCTTCGCTTTGTATTCGACAACTAACTTTGCTCTGTATTCGACAACTAACGAACAGTAGCAACTTCGTCCGTGATTATGATGCAAGAAAACTTCACTTTCCTTCCCCTACTCAGTAGAAATTTTTCACAATGTAATTCATATTCATCGATTTCGGCTACGGTTGTCGCAGCGTTTAAAAAATGTTTTTCAAAACATGTTTTAAAATCCTACGACATTTTTGAGACGTATGCGACAGTCGTAAGCGAGTTGCAGGTATGATTTAGAAAAAAATAATTCGTTTCGTAGGCCTGTCGTGTGCTTGTTGCACGCGACTAAGTCGTACCGCGTAAATCGGCCTTAAAAGATTTTGCCACCCGCGTCGGCGGGGAGACGCTCGTGTTAAAGTTTCGCTTTGTGACTTCTTCTCGCGCACAGCCATCTCTTACACCATCGGAAACCGCTTATGGAAAAAAAGGAACAGCAACACCTACCTTAATTACAACACGAACAAAACAAACGACTTAATAACCTTTCATTCACGATCCAAGACTCTGCGTCCATTTAACATTGTCCAACTCAAGTTTTCCGCTTAATCCATCTCAATAGTTGAGAGCTCCACCTTCGGGCGACTACCTGAGAGAAACGCCTTTTCTCCTCGCTTTCACGTACAGTTCTTTCTGCTTCATCAATTATCCCACGGCTTAAGAACTTGCACGCAGTCATCCCTTTTCATTTTCTTCAATACATTGATAAGGAAATCCACAGTGGAACTATCTTTTTGTCCCCATTGATAAAGCACGTTTTGAGTAGCCTCGTTGACCTCAAGTTCAAAGTTTTTTTATCTCATTCGTAGTAAACTCGAGGTATCCCGCAAGTGTCACCCAGTTTTTGCTTGACTTGGGGTTTAAAAACTTTCCAAGTTCGATGAAAACATGGGCGGGAAGGTCCCGAACCAACGTTTTACCTGTGGTAGAGAAATCAAAAATATTATTATCATATTCTGAGACTTACAAAAAGTACCATTGTGCTGGTAGATACGGGAGGTCTGAGGAGAGGTCGCAGGTGCCCATACAGTTATGAGATTAGCTTAAGTAATTTGCAGACTTTAGGGGGAGAGGGGTGGGACATTTTACGGTCAGCCTTCGCCTTGGAAGGGTAAAGGTTCGTTTCCGTTAAAAATCAATAATTGACACAAGGTCCAGTCTCTAGCGTGGAGTTCAAATTAAAAAAAACGACTTTCACTTCGAAAATCCGAAGGTTGGCACCACTCCGCAGGTCAGCGGTACACGTTCGCAGTTGAGGAGTTAGTCTTCAGCTTGATTTCGCGTGTTTTCTCATTAAACTAAACACCAAGAGACCGTCATTTTTTGTAATCGGCGGAGTTGTGGCCGGGGCATAATTCAATTTTTGTTGTTGCTCAATGAAACAGTTTTTACTCCTCGCCCCGCCTCAGAGAATTGCAGTTTTTAGTGGTGAAGGTAATCAACAATTATTGTCAATTCTCCCGTCTAGCTGTAACAGATTTCCTTGTTATTAGTTTTGAGAATTTGGTGTTAGATGGGGATAAAAAAATCTACCCGATAAGTTTCAGAATTCTCATGACCTGTTTGCTGGATGATGTAGAGATATTAGAGATAGGGAGAAGTTTCATGTTAATCTTTTCTGAGAGTTCAAAGGTTGACAACGAGAAAATGGTAGCGAGCCGAGACAAAGAACTTGCCGAAAGAAAGGAACTAAACAGTGAGAAGTGAAAAATAAACAAAAACGAAACAAAACAACATAAAAGACAACAAAACAAACAAAATAAAGGAAAAAGGTAGAAAGTATTGAAAGTATGCATCATAAAAGAAACCAAGAATTTAAAATGGAAAGACGCTCTGATTTTAAAAGAGACCATCGATTAGGCATACAGCGAGTTGAACAAATTTCTTGATCCAGCTGCCCATTTTATGTGAAAAAACAATATTTTAAACCTATTCTGTGTCAAAGTCATGATACGATTATACATGACTCTGTCGGAATAGATGTGAATTATTGTTTTTTCACATTAAATCTAGCGTGAACTATAACTTAGTTTTGTAATAATTTCCATTCTCGGTTCTTCCTTAGTCCTTCTTTATTCAAATATGCCTGTAGATGTTCTGGATTATGGATGACGCCCATGCGTTCTTCAACAATCCTTTAGTTTCACACACATTGTAATATCCAGTTAGAACTAATGCAAAGTATGAAAACTACTTCGATCACGAATAGGATTACAGGAAATGCTAAATAGCAATAGGCCTTGGATAAAAAAAGATTTGAACTATGGAAAATAATCAACTAAAAATTGTCCGGTTCAAAAATGTCACACCACACACAGAACGAATTGTCACGAAAGTGTCACGCGGCAACGTGCGCTTCTTCTAACTCCTTAAGGATTATTTTGAATACAGACCGAGCTCTTTCCCATTTGAGACATACTTACTTTTGCCGTTGCTTACGCTGAAGCCCTGTAACGAGCCACTACTGCCCTGAGAGTCAGAATCTCGTTGATGACTATTTGGTCTCGTGGAGTAGGCCGTCCGCCTTCCTCCAAGTCCGTACGAAGATCGCGCGTGAGCTGGTGTCTCCGATGAGGTGGGCGGCACAAAGTCATATTTCGCTTCCTCCATTTCTAAAACAATTACAACGACAACAGCGAATTTGTTAAAGATTCTGTCTCTCAGACCCTCTCAGGATAACAGCCAGAGGAAAGAAGAAAGAGATTCTAATATAGCGTTAGTTTAGTTTTCAACGCTGTTGACTGTCAAATTTTATTTCTGTTCTATTCTGGAAAACGTGATTTATTTAGCAGAGATCGCGTGGTGCACGTAAATGAGTGTATGGGCGATTTTTATCGGTAAACTTCGAGCCAGAATTGAACAAATGTCCATCATTTAGCATACTTCACTAGCTACGCGTTGTAAAAAGTTTTCATTGCATTTTCCCAGGATTAAAATTCATACAGAGTTATATTCCGTAGAGGCGAAAACAAGGGATTGCATTGTTTCTTCATGGTTTCGCAAAGCGTTTGGTCGAAAAAGCTTGCGTTATCCTCTCAGTCAGTAAGGAAGCAGAACTCAAATCAGCATTCTGTCAATATCACCACGTCCTACAGTTTTAAATAGCGTCCGATCTCCTCTTCAAGCGTAATATGTGTAGGTGTCAACGAGAAACAGGTAAACATACAAAATATTTGCTGTCAGGATTCTCGTTCGCGGACAACGCAAAATTTGTCGTTTTCACTTTGTTGCTAGGCAGATGAGAATTTTAAAGAAATCTACAACGTGTTTCAAAAAAAACACGTGGGGTGCTATTTTCCTCCTCATTAAATCGTTTCATTCGCAACTTTTTCGTTAGTGTCGCCGTTCTGTTTGGCATAAGAGCCCTAATGTTTACTAAAAGCAATCCTTTATGGGACTTCGCTCAGCCTGACGATCTGACCTCAAAAAAAATTTTTTTTTCTTACCTTGAGGGTCATGAGCCTGGTTTCCTTCATGCCGATTTTGTTTCTTCCACTAACAGTAGAAAGCCACAGCAATTAGAACGAGAAGCAACACAGCAATAACGATACGAATGATATATGTTATGGAGTTAGATGTTACTTTCTCTACGGGGCTTAATGAACGTCCAGCATTGGTTGGTGCCGAAGGCGCTCGAGAGACTGCAGTGATTGAAATAAAGCGTAAGTATATATCTGCGTTACTGACCAAATGTGAGGTCAAGATAGCAGGTTAAGAACTCAATAGCCACTTTTGTTCTAAAAAACCTCCGATCCCAACAACATTTTTGGGAAACTTTACGAGACTGATTCTCAAAGGAAAGTCTTTGAATTTCAACGACAAACACTTGCAATAGCTATGGGAACAAAAATGGCGATAGCTTTTGCAGTCGTATTCATGGCTCAAATTGAGAAACAGCTTCTAACTAGCTACAAGCCACATAAACCATTTCTTTGGAAAATATACATTGATGACATTTTTTGTGTGTGGACCATTCCCGAAACCGAAATCAACAACTTCAATAATTTGGTAACTCATTGCACGCCAGTTTTAGATTCACGCACGAAATTTCATCAGCAAAAATTGTTTTCCTCGATACTGAAGTTTTTACAGGACCGAGATTTTCCGATAGCAAAATCCTTGATTTTTAAACATAATGCAAGCCGACAGAAACATTCCAATATACAAACTTCTCTTCACGCCACCTTCTCAGTGTTAAGAAGGGTTTTTGTAAAATGAGAGGCACTAAGCTTACTGAGAACAAACTGAAAACAAATGCCCTAGAGGGCATTGTAACTGTTTTCAAGAGCAGCATGGCTCAGTCCAGCTTCCCTAACACATGGAAGATTGCTAAAGTTAATGCAATCTTTAAAAAAGGAAACCCAGCAGATGTTTCAAATTATAGGCCAATATCACTTTTAAGTATCCCCAGCAAGCTGCTCGAAAGTCAGATCTGCAACATAATTGATACCCATCTGAACAGCTGTGGCATAAAAAGCTGTAAACAGTGGGGGTTTAGCAAGGGACTATCGACTGAAGGAATGCTTACCTCTATGACTGAAGGATGGAAGACAGCAATTGACAATGGTCTGACAGTTGGAGCAGTCTTTATTGACTTCCAGAAAGCTTTTGACACTGTCCCCCATTATATTTTATCGCATAAACTACACGCCATTGGAATATCAGGATCTCTTCATGAATGGCTAATGAGCTATCTTACTGATAGATGTCAATTTGCTGAAGTTAATAATTGCAGGTCGGTCACTGACTATGTGCGATATGGAGTCCCTCAAGGCTCGCTTCTTGGCCCCCGGCTCTACACCATATATGTTAATGATCTCCCTGACCACATCGACTCGGGAGATCTATACATGTATGCAGATGACACTACAGTTTACTGTATTGGACCAAATGTTGACCAGGTTATGTTGTCACTAAATAAATCATTGGAGCAAGTTCTCCTGTGGAGCATTAAGAATCAGCTAACCATCCACCCAATTAAAACTGAAGCAATGATACTAAGTAAAACCTCTTTTGTTGGGCCTATACCTCCCCTCCACTTTAACACTGGCCATATCGACCTGGTTAATTACACCACTTGTCTTGGAGTTAAAATTGACAATAAGCTGACATGGTCTGTGCACATTGACTCAGTGAAGAAATCTTTTACGCAGAAGGTTGGAGCGTTGAAGAGAATGAGAATCCTTCCGAAGAAGGTTCTCGAGGAAATATACTTTAAAACAATTATCCCCAGTGTAACGTATGGAATTTCGGTATGGGGAAATTGTTCTCCTTCCGCACTGAACTCTCTAAACCATATTCATGCAAGAGCAGCTCGTATTGTGAATAACCTCGACTCAACGATGGCAGATGACACATGTCTCATGAAATCCGACTGGCTGCCCATCTCTTACTTCTATAAAAAATCTGTACTGTTTCTCTTGCACAAAGTATATTTTGGAACAACGACCCAGTCGATATGTGAACTGTTTTCTAAAAGAGTTTCTTCTAGATCTTCTCGTGTTCCTAACCAATTTAATGTCATTAGATTTAGATCAGAGACCGGCAGGAACTCCCTACGATACAGAGGTCCTGTTATTTGGAATTTTGTAAATAGATTAGTTAAAGTACCTGAAAGTTTTTATTCTTTTAAACAAATTTTACGTAAACATGTTAAGACTATTGACAATTTTTCATTTGAGAAAGAGGCAACAGTAGTTGCCAACAGAAAGGACCATTTCATTTACTTTTAGATTTATATGTTAGTCTTAGTGAACACCATTTTATTTGTATATAGTAGTTCTAAGTTATTATTGCAATTTTTATATATATGTAATTCTTAATATTTAGTATAGTAGGTCCACATCAGCCCTTTGGCTGCCTTTCACACAACCTACTTATCAAATAATTAAAAAAAAAAAAAAAAAAAAAAAAAAAAAAAAAAAATCGGTTGAAGAACTTGACTTGCCTTAACTTGCCTTGTAGAACGAAGCTACCCTCAGGACCTTGTCGAAAAAGGTCTTAGCCGATGCACAATTCTCATCACGCAACACGGCTTTGACAAACAAACCGAAATCATTTAAAAAGATTTTGACATTCTTTAGGACTTTCAACCCTGCTTACCAGAATCTCAAAAAGATTTTTATGAAACACTGGCAACTTATTTCAGGCAACAATAACTAGGCACTAATATATCCTAATCCGCCAATTGTTGCCTATCGGAAGGTCAGGTCTCTGAAATATTCGCTTCTTAGAGCACAACTTCCTTCACTTTAATTACACAACAGCATTTTAGAAGTTATACACGATAAAGGTTTAGTGAAAATACTACAAGACAGTTTCATCCCTTCCCCTCTAATCTTTCAGATTCTGCGCTTCTATGCAACACGGAAAGCGTAGGCCTAAGGTTTAATTTCTGGGGACCTAGGACTGTTTTTTTGTCGTAAGCTCGTGACAAGACGGGAACCCTTTCTTTTTTTGCTGCACAGATTTTTCATGCCGCACAGAGACGCTAATGAGCACGAAATTTATCAAAAAACTGAATATGACATGATTAGATAATGTACACGAGCAACACCACTCTTTTAGCATGAGAGTTCGGTCCCTTGGGGTGGGGGGGTAGGGATTTGTGGTGTGTGAAAGGTGCTAAAAACGGCTATGAAATGATACAGAGCTTAATAGCCTTCCCCTTTTTCATAGATTGCAGAATTAATTTGTGACAAAAGGTACCTAAAGTGACTCTAAGTCGCTCTGTTACTGATCAGAAACGAAAACTGAAATCTCTAACTCCGATGTATTGCTCCCCGTCATTCATAGCGCGCAAAAGTAAAAACAAAAACCTTAACTCTTGTACCCCTTGGAGTGATTAGCATCGAATTTCTCCTTACAATATCACCTCTGAATCTAACATTAAGGTCATGAGAATATAGGAAATGATTATCAACCAAAGAAAGTCTTGATTGTTAAACAAATTCTCCTTATCAGCACCTTGAAAAATGTATAGAGAACAGCATGGAGAATATGCATACTGATATTATGGTGTAAAGGTTAAATTATTAAGTAAATAAAGAAAAAGAGTTGTCTGTTTGAAGCGTATAAAGTATCACAGCATGTCTAGACTGTCTACAGATGATATGCGTGTCCGATTGAGCGCGCAAATCATGTCCGCCTCGACAATCCTCGATCTCAAGTAGTTCATTCTATCGAAGCAAAATCCGAACAACAGATAATTGTTATAAGGTTTATAGTTGATTTGAATTACACCTCAGTTCTAGTTATGACTAAACCAAGTTCGTTTCTATGCAAACCCAAAACAAGTCGTCAAATGCAAGGTATTTGCAGTACATTACAGTTATACTGATGAGGTCCAAGGTTAAGATGGCCGAACGAAAATCAAACGAGGGTAAGTTTGATGGCAAGTTTCCTAAATAAGCTTTGGCGTCTAGATACTAGGAAATACTGATGTGCTATCATTCAAACAGGGGTTTAGCACATTGTGCCTCTCCTCCCACTTGTCAACTTTTTCTGTTAGAGGTGCCATTCATACTTCTTATATACAAAAAAAAGGCATCCTCTGTTTGATTCTCCTCTCCCCAACCCCCTCCCCACTACTTTCATGCCTCCCCTCCCACCTGTCAAGTTCTTCTGTTAGATGTGCCATTCATACTTCATATATGAAAAGAAATAGCATGCTCTTTTTGATTCTCCTCCTTCCTTCCCCCCTCCACCCCCTCTCCAACCACCCACCTCTTGTCACTACCTCATGAAAAGAGAATTATAAATCAGCCAAGTGCAATATCGCTTTTGATCTGAAGTGATTGCTGGCCCTGTCTCCTATGATTTAATTTCATAACCTAACAACACTGGCAGCAGTGTACCAATAAATGTGGGTAGACATAAAAATTATCTCGGGAGCCAAACGATCCACTAAGATTACTGATCACTTCACGTCACCTCCGCTAATGTTATCTATTACAGAACGTGCAATGTGATAAGATCTTGAGGGAGGACGCGGCATTTCTATCCGAGTAAATCGGAGATCTACAGCTCCGGTGTATTGCTCCCCGTTTTCCTCCCGTAAGACTTCCTTTCGATCATCACCTCACATTGTGTTGTAGCGATTTCGATTAGTCTCACATGACTCCTGGTTCTTAATCTGAACGTAACTCTCTGTCATTATATAGGATTGTGAATCCGCAAGTGGAGAACGAAAAAAATGGGATACTTTGTTCGAGAGATTCAGAAGCTAAAAAAGACTTTGCCGAATTAAAAACTGTCCTTGTCACTGCCTGCTTCTGATGACACGATTTTCAAGGGCAAGTTTGTGCTGTTGATAAACTGCACGCCATATAGAGGACAATCGTATTTCTCAAAATGAAGACGGACACGCTGCTTTGAAAGTGTCATAACTGCATTCTGAACGACATTATTAGAAGACATTGGAGACAAGTTTAAGCTGCGCTTAACCTCCTCACCTCTATCCACCCCTCTCGGGTTTCTGGATCAAGATCTTTGTTGATTTGCCGAAGTGAACAACAAATTCTGTGTATACTTCAGGGGACTCACAAGAACAACTCAGTGGGACGATGAAATTTTATCACTTTCCGAATTATGTTTCATGTCAAATCCCGTTGGAAAAACGACTAAAACGTCTTCTTTCAAGCAAGTGATTCTGCGGATGCATTTCATCTGCTTTTCCTTTCAGGATATGAGGTCAGTAAAAATTTGGAGAAACGAATTTAAAGCAGCTGAAAATTTGCTGTTCACTCAGGCAGTCGCCAAAAACGGCTTCGTGTTTTGAAATTGCATCGGAAGTTAAATACGCAGTCACATACCGACACTCGGGATAATTTGAAAATTTTCATGTGAACATAGCATATGCACAAGTGAACGCGCTCTGTAGCTTTCCGTCTTTAATAGCTGTCCTAATAGTCGGTAAAGGAAAATACCAAAAAGTAGTATGGCTTTTCCGTATTAAGTATAATTATATTTATTATATTTGTTATATTTGTGCCAATTTCACTTATTTTCTTTTATTTTCGCTTGAGCATACGGGAGATCTTGACTGAGTCACGTAGAGTAGCAATCAATCATGCCTATTAATTTGTTTAATTTATTTGATTCATTTTGAGCTGATCCTTGATTCTTGATCCTCGATCCTCGATCCTCGATCCTCAATCCAATGATCTAGTGATCCTTGATCTAGTTTTTCCAGGAAAATTGACTGTTGCCGCCATAGAGAGATGTGCATCTCCCGGAAACTCGCTTCTAGTCTTCCTCGGTTATTCTTCTCACATTAGACAAAAGCCCGGAAATCATTCCCGCAGAAGTTTTCAACATGGCTCAGGTGCGGGTAGTATGTGGTTGATCTCTAATTCGAAAGACTTCTTGGACGTTTGTAAGCGGACGATTGTCGCCAAGGTAAAGTCATTTGTTTACCATATACATACTTTTTAACTTGATTCATGTTATGGCAAGGAAAGGACTTGTCTTAACCCTCGTAGCTTAGTGCTTCGGTCAGCACTTCCTGTTGAAGAGATGCTCGTATTTTTCGAATTGGAGCTCATAGTTACCCTTTATGTCACTTCATTCAGTAGTTTTTGATGATGATTCACTTAGTTGCCATTATTTTTTCGAATTTGGCTGGATTCGTTCGGCTAGTAGATATTAAATTTTTGTTTTAAAAGACAAATGGCTTCAACTCATGGATTAGTGGTTCTGTCAGATCCTTCGGTTTGTTTGCGGAAGAGATGGTCGTATTTTACGAATTGGAGCTCATAGTTACTCTTGATATCACTGTATTCGGTAGTTGTTGATGTTGATTCACTTATTTGTTATCATTTTGTCGAATCTGGCTGGATTCGCTTGACTACAAGCTGAGAAATATGTTTTAAAAGACAAATGATTTGAACTCGTAATGCTTCGGTCAGCACCTTCTGCATGTTTGTTTGAGACATCTTCGTATTCGCCAACTATTAGTTTATTTGTGTCGAGACCAACTTATTATTTTATATTGTTTGACCGAGTATCTATTATTTTGCCCGAATCTGGTTAATTTACTTCTACTTCTACTCTATCAATTGATGAAGCGTATTGATCAACGCATCACATCAATATAAGTACAATAAAGTAGTAAATAAATAATAAATAAACACTAATAATAAAGTATATATCTGTGATAAGAGAAATTTTTTAAAACCACTTCCCAGTTTTGATAAGATGGTCACACAGAGCAGCCTTAAATTTTAAATTATCATCTATATTTACAATGTCGCCTGGAAGTCTATTCCATTGGTTGACTGACCACAGAAAAAAGCTGTATGCTTATTGATTGCAATTTGAATGTGGTCTTATGAAGGTTTTTAAGATACCACTCCTTGAAGTATGAGGTAAAGGAGTAAGATATGAATCTTTGTCAATATCAACAGTTTGATAACCAATCTGGTGAAACATTGATAATTGAGAGAGAATTCATCTTCCTTTGAGAGATGGCCACTCCAATTTATTGAACATATCAGTTACTACTCCTGGTTCCTTGGAATAATTATTGAAACAAAGCCTAGCTACTGAATGTTGGATCATATCAAGATGATGTATATCTTTTTTTAAATATGGATACCAGGCAGAATTTGCATATTCAATCTTAGGCCTAACTAAACTATCATAAAGCTTGGATTTACAGTCTACAGAGACATTTCTAAAGTTCCTCCTAATGATATCAAGAGTTTGTTTGGTACTTGATGTTATAATTATACACAATATGCTCTGAACATTTAAGGTCTTCATAAAGTATCACACCTAAGTAGGAATGGTGATGGACTTTGGTTAGTACATGATTTTTAAGAACATATGTTGTATCTACATTAGATTTTTTAGTGGAGAAGCAGATGGTGTGGCATTTATCAACGTTGAATCTTTCTCCCGTTTAGTTAACGCATCTAAATCTTTCTGTATGTTTTGGCAGTCAACTGGACTATTAATACTATGATATAGGAAATTAAACAGTCATCTACAAACATATCTCATTGTTGATGAAATACATAAGGGCAAGTCAGGAACAGTAATAGCCCCAAAACCATGCCTTGAGGGACTCCTGATGTGACAAAACACTGATTTGATAAAACATCCTTCAAAGCAACCCTCTCTGTTCTCTCAGTAAGAAACACTTGGATCCAGGGAAAGAAGCTGCCCTGAATTCCATAGTGACCTAACTTATAGAGCAGCCTCTGATGAGGCACTCTATCAACAGCTTTAGAGAAATCTCATATAAGGGTATCAACCTGTTTCTTGGAGTTCATTGCACTAACTAGGTCATGTATTGCCATTATAAGTTGGGTTTCACAATTCCTCCACTTGCAGAAACCATGTTGAAAATTACTAAGCACATTATGATCTTCTAGGTGCTTCCAAATGTGATGACATATAATATGTTCTAGTATTTTAGATGTTACTGAAGTAAGAGATAGTGGTCTATAATTACTTGCTACAGATCTTTTCCCCTTTTTCAAAATTGGAACTACATTACCTTTAATCAAGTCATTTGGCAACTGACCCTGATCTAGTGACAGTTGAAAAAGTGAAGCCCAGAATTGCCAGCTCATGTGATAGTTCTCTCAGAATATATGTTGGCACACCATGTGGCCCACTAGCTTTATTCACAGTATGAGATTCAAGAAGTTTCTGGACACCTTATTTAAGAACATTAATTAGCTTTACCATAATTATCAGATGCATTAGTATTATCTTCCTCTAATGTATTTATCCTTATGTCATCTTGTCTTTTAGATTTTAACAAATCTGCAAAATTTCTTAGGCTGATCTGAACTAGGTGTTTCAATTAAGTTGTTGATATAATCATGATATACCTCATTAAGCTTACAAGTGTTCCTGTATTTTGTTCTATTTACATGGAAAATTCTGGAGGTAAATGTAATATATACTCTATCTCCTCTGCCTCTTGAAACTCATGATGGAAAAACATGCTGTGATTGAAATTCCCAAAAAAGCAGTCAACTTTTTGTAGGGCATCAGCTTTGCCTGATGAGCCATCTGACTGTGGATGCCTGTGCCAAGGAAAATCAATTTTACATCAATTAATGTTAGCAAAACATTGAACAGTTAAATTTTAGTTCCTGTGGGATGAAAATCAATCCGAATACTGTTGTGCTTCCATATTGGAAATGTGTTTTCAAAGTAGTTGTTGAAAATCAATTTTCTACTTTGCTGCTGGCTAATGTTGTGAATGACATTATGCATTCCTTCATTTTGAGCCTAAGGAATAACTGATACATGCCTGTACCTCTCCTCCAGAAATACTGAAAACTGCTGCTTATTAGCCGCCCCACTTAAAAGCCCAATTCAAAGCTCTCAAGTCTTTCGCATTCATCATGAGACTCACGCAAAAAATATGATGTTCTCAAGCTGAAACTATTGTTTCTTACAGCAAACTACTGCTGTCATTAAGTAACTATGAAATTATTATTGTTTCAAATATAATTTACTCCTTGTTTACTTTGCTTCAGAGTCTTTCCAGCAGTGGAAATGCTCACTTTAAAACAAAAGTATGCCATAGAAAATTCATATTTTTTCACAATTTTCAGGGGAAGTATGCCCCCATTCCCCCCCTAAGGATGGTGATGCCTGCAGCATCCCATTTGAAGGTTAAAATGCAGATGAAAATCTCAGACATGAAGGTAGCAAAGGGATGTGGGTTTTATAGAATTGTGTGGGTTCCCCCTGAGTGCCCCATTTGACTTTTAACCTTTAACACCCTAAGACATTGGTATTCATATTCTACACACTGTTCTCTTTATATTTCCTATGGAACAGACAAGGAGAATTTGTCAAAGAAGGATATTTGATAGTGAAACAAATAGAAGAGTCAGTTTAGAAAATGTAATAGCTACATTAATTGTTTAATAGGTGTTTTAATTGATGAAAATATTTCTTGGAAAAACCATGTTGACTGTGTTATCACTGAAATAAGTAAGACCATACAAATGATTGCTAAGCTGAGATAGATTGTTCCATCATCTGTCCTTACAAATATCTACTGTATAAATCCTTAATTTTACCTGATATAACCTATGGACTCCCTGCTTAGGGCAATGGGTCTAAAAAATATAATTATAGTAAACAAAATTGCTGTTCTCCAAAAGCGAGTTTTGTGTTTAATTTACCTTACTGATAAAAAAGAACATGCTATCCCCTTATTTATAAATGCAAAAATTCTACCTATTACCATCATATAATATGAAGTTGAATATAAATTAATGCTTGATGTTCATAACAACAGTGCACCTTCTAACATCATTAAACCTTTTTTGAGAACATCAAACAATTATACCTAATAGTTACTCGCTCATCAACATCACAACATGTTAAGGTTGAGTACTCTAGGTGTCAAAATCTGGAATGAGATGCCAAATGAATAGAAAAATTTGTCACAGAAATCCTTCAAAAAAGAAACAAAAAAGGCTCATGTCAATATTCTAGAGACTGAAGATTCTTATATCAAGCCTGATGAGATAATGGTTAAATTTAAACATGGCAAAATTAAAACAAATTGAACTTGCAGTTGTACAATATCTTTGGTGCACTTAGATACTCAGGACTTTTTCTCTTTTACAATGAATGTCTTTCATTTTCCATTTTCATTTCTTGTGCATATTTTAATGTTTTGCTTTACATGATTGTATTATTTTCACATTTATTATTGTCAACAAAATCTGCTCAAAATTTTCAAAATTTTCAAAATGTTATTTTTTTTCTCTTAAGTTAGAGAAAGTAGTTTTAACCACTTAAAAGTTAAATTTGCTGAAAAAATCTTAAAAAGAAGGTGAAATACAGCAGAAAGAATGTTGCAGGAAACCTGTACAGAAGAGCGAAAGGTGTCATAATTGTAAAGACCTCCAGCAGAGTGTTGATGTTTTCTGTGGGTTTTTGTTTAGGATCTCAATTTGCATATATTATTTACACCACATCTTGTACTGAACATTCACTGGGAATCTCCGGCATATTTTGCAAAATGTTGAGTAACAAGAGTCTTCATAAAACAGCCTAAAAGAGTGGACTAAAAGTGGAAGAGAGCATGAGCCAAAGAAATTGAAGTTAAGTTGTTCATTTTCACCAGCTTGCTTGATGACTTTTGGATTACATTTAACTTGTGTTAGTCACAAAATGACCTTTCCCACAAATTTCAAAATAGTTCTTTGTCAGGAAGCTTGCCAGGAGGTTCCATGTTGTGTTTTATTGGTCAGCGGCATGACTGCATTGACACACACTTTTTAAAAGGAGGCAAGAAAACTGTAAATTTCTTTGGAGGCCAAAAACTTGAGGTTTGCTATCACGCAAGTTACCTCTACATTAATAGGGTATGTAGATTTGTTAGATTTTCATGAAAATTACCTTGAATGTTCCTCAGATATTATCACACAGAAGTGCATAAGGCTTGAATAAAATTTGAAATATTTCTCTCACAATTTATCTGAGTTTGACATCAAGGGAAATCCAACCTCACAATATATTTTCTCAGGAACCAATGGGAATATTGAGATTGCCTGACAGTCTCTTTGTTATAGCCCATTATCTGCTGAGTGATACTGTCTAGTTTGTTTCAAGGTCTGGGGTAATATGTCAGGCTGGTAATTCAGTAAAAGCAAACACCATCAATGTTCCATTTAAATGCTTACATGCCTACCAAAATAAACAAAAACTGTGAAAATCTTTGTTATTTCCATAGTCTGTACTTTATATTAGGTTTACTGTGATGTATATTTTTCTGAGTTTTCTGTTGTAATCTAATCATGTGTTTAGCATCAAGTACATATAAACAGATATCAAATATTGTGCAACAGAGCACATGTAAGTTTTCCCTTTACCTTTTGACTTTATCTTTGATTAACTAGCCATGATCTACTGAAGATCTCTGTTTATTACAGTTTCTTTAATAGTAGCATGAGTTGGACAATTTTTCCAGGAGGCAGCCTATTTTGTTGACAGTAATCTAAAGTAAAAAATTGCCCCACCTGGATTAGCAACTGCTATCTGCAAGTTGAAGGAATATTTTGTATATTGAATATGAGAAAATAGATAAAGTGTGACATGAGAAATTCAGGAACATTTTAACTTTTTGATGATCATTTCCTTTATTCTTGTTACCCATACTTTTGATTCAAGGATGATACTGTAAGGAGAAATTAGAAGCCAATCACAGCTCTTAGAGGTTAAAGGGTTAAAATGGAAGATGCATCAAACTTATTTTATTGATCTGTTGTGTGATATTTAACTCATTTTGGAGTGTTGTAATATTCTGGTGTTGTAAAATTAGCATTGAGTAATGATTTTTGTGTGTGCTCTGTATGTTGCCTTCCATGTATTAATAACAAGCATTTCTTTACAGAGGACTTAATTTCATGGCTTCTGCTACCCCATTGCATCCTTCTACCAAGGAGGCCTCTAATTATGCCCAGCTCTGTCGCCTCCTTGTTAAAGTTGGATCACTTGTGCTAAGGGATATCTTTGACCGGGTGTGTCCATCAGAAAACCTTTATGCAGTTCTGACTAATCCCACAAACCATGCCAAATTGAAAACACTTCAAAAGAAGAGAGTCCTGAGTACTTCCCAGTGGGAGAAACTGTATCCTGCTTCCAAATCTTCAGTTTCCTCAAAGGACTTTGACACCTCCCTACTGCTAATTCTTCTGAAGAATATCTGGGGTCTTGCTCTCCCTGCCTCTGACGGGAATAACCTTCCTTCAGGATCAGACACCTCTCCAGAAGCTGGCATCACTCGCATCAAGTTTTTCAGGGACAGAGTTTTCAGTCATGCTGCTAATGCTTCAGTTGATGATCCAACTTTTAGTTTGTACTGGAACAACATCAAAGACACCTTTGTGCGTATTGGAGGGACCTGCTATGAGAAAGTCATAGATGATTCTGCACTCCATTGTATGGATGCTGATCTTGAAGAACACTACCAAGAGCTTCTGAGAGAGTGGTTGAAAGATGATGACTGCGTCACAGACAAATTGCATGAAGACAAAATTGTGAAAAAGGCCAGGAAAGGAGGGGACATGGAGGATTCCTCTGACATTTCTGAACAAAATTCATGGGAGAGGGGTGTGTGTAATTTTTTTTTTAAACCTGAGTTTTAAACTAACTTTGTAGAGTCAATAATGTACAGCAAGTCATACTAGATTGTTGGATGAAATGAATTTTGTGCAGATTTTTCTCTAAAAGTCACAACTATGTGTGATTGAAATTTTGAATCTTTATTCCCTTGATACATCAACAGTATCCATAATTTGCTTTTTTTTCTTCATCTTTCCTATCTTTTGATTTCCATTTGGGTTAAGCTATTTAATTGTCACATACAAATGTTTAAAAAAAAACTACAACCTTCTTTTTCAGAGACAGTAATAATGCCAGGGGAAAATACATCAGCACAGACTGGCAATAGCAGCCCACCAGAGCTCAGTGTGAAACTTCCAGAGTTGAGTGATCTTCCAACAATCTCTAATCCTTGGGAAACTGTTGAACTTCCTGTTGATATTCTTTTATTAACAGTAGAAGACTGTGAGTTCTTAGGCTGCTTTGCTTACTTGAAGAAACCCTTTAAGAGTTACCACATCAGTACTGGCCCTGTGTACTTTGGGTGCATGGGTGATGATCAAGGAAAGAAAATGAAAATCGCATTGATGAGGTGCTCCAAAGGTCTTGATGCTCCTGGGGGTTCTTTGTCTGTTTCAAAAGATGCCATATTGCTACTGAGACCCAAGGCTATTTTTTCTGTTGGTGCCTGCAGTGGTTTGAACAGCAAAAAGGTCAAGTTAGGAGATGTGGTTCTTTCAGCAAAGCTTGTAACAGCTTCACTCAAAACTCCCCCCAGCAGAGGTATTGGTAACCTGATCAAACATGTGGCTGATGGGTGGAAGGCACCTTTACGTAATGCTGATGAATATAATGCCAAAGTGCACTGTGATGGGGTGGTTCTGAGTATCTCTGAGGCAAACAGAGACATGATCAGGAAACATCCTGAAGCAATCGCAGTTGAAATGGAAGGTGGAGGTGAGAATCATAATAATTCAAATAATTTATGAGCCAAGCACTTTTGCAGTTGAAGGAAGTGTTTTGAAAAACACTGCTCTGGTATTGTCTCTGTTGGTTCAAGAAATAGCATGTACCATATAGCATGCCAAATTTGCAGGAATATTATATATTGGATAATAATAGTGATTTTGTGTTTGGCTGGGGTTGGAAGATTTTTTTGCAGGTGAAGGTGACTGAATACTTCTTCTGGCTAAATTGAGTGTGCTCCTTCAGGGTGTTGTGAATTGTCTCACATTTGTCAACTGAAAAATGTAGAAAGTATTTTGCTGAATAGTTTGAGAGTTGAGGAGTAGTATCACAGTCCCTGTTAACACTTAAACTCCCATGAGTGACCAAGATAGAATTTCTCCTTACAGTATCAACATGATACCAAGCCGATAAGTGATGGGAAAAGGAAAACAGGTCAATTAGGGGATTATTGGTTGATCCAAAACCAAATTCTCCTAACTTACATCACAGGACTTGTATAACAGACATTAACCCATTAACTCCCAAGATCTTACTGGAAATTCTCTTTACTGTCTGCGAAATGATTCTCATTATGTTAGTTTGGAGAATTTGGTATCAGATAAAGTAGTAATCCAATAATTGACATTTTTCTTTATTCTCATCACTTGTCTGCATGATATTGTATAGATATAGTAAGGAGAAATTCTCACTTGGTCACTCATGGGAGATAAAGGGTTAAAGAGAATTACCAATGAGATCTTAGGAGTGAAAGGGTTAACTCTATCTGACAGAAGTTTGTCTTTTGAGAAATGTTGAAATTTACTTATGAAACAAGGTGAAGCCTGGGCCGAATTGTTCAGAGCTGGGTTAAGATAACCTGGGGTAAGTGTGAAATCTGATTTAAGATCTGAAAGCTTGAAGAGCCAATTCAGTTTATTTCTTTTTTACTACAATTCGATAATTGAATGCTCTAAAAACAATGGGTAAAATTATTCCAAACGGCTTTTGAACATAGAAATATAGAAACCTGGATTAAAATTTAACCTTGGGTTTGCGCTAATCGGCCTTTGAACAACTGGGCCCGAAGAATAATTTTACAGTCTCAGTGTACAATTTTTTGTTAATTAACGGTTGAAAAAAATTAGATTTCGGAACTAACTAACGTCTTTCTGCGATTTGCATGTTTACAGAAAGGCTAGAGTGTGAATCTTTTTGAGTTTTGATTGACCAATTATTTTAAGGATGCTAAGAAAATAAGCTTGATATATAGTTAACAGACATGAATGATTTTTTTCAGGAGTGTATACAGCAGCTCACGATTTTAAGACAGAATGGGTGGTAGTCAAGGGCATCAAAGACTTTGCGGATGAAGTGCAGTCTTCAAGTAAGAAATGGAAACAAATTGCCTGTGTGATGGCAGCATCTGTTGTGGCCAACATTTTGAATGATCCGGCCATATTCCAAGATTGGCCTCACTTTCATGCAGGTATTGCTTTCTGTCTCAATCTTCTCTTTTTACAGGGATAGGTCTGACTTAGATCTAAGTTCCCATTGCACATTCTGGAATGGATTATAAATCAAGGTGATTAATTCAGTAATGGTTCTCAAATAGGAAATTAAGTTACCCTTATTTTGAGTTTACATTCCAGTGGGTTTAACAAGGTCTCTGAAGGTGGTGGAAGAAAAAAACATGTGATTGAATTGAGTGATGTAACGATGAATAACAATTTACTCCATGAGCCAGGCGAACTGGCCTGTATTGTATAGTTAGCGTGGTTTAACTAACACAACCAAAATATAAAAAATTCAGAGGCTAATGACATCTACCAAAGTGATCTGAAGTGATTTGATCCATGTTCCTGGACCACTAAGGAAAAAAGAGACTCTATGGTGAGCTGGGTCCCTTACGAAGTAGCGTATAAAATTGACATGATAACTTATCTGCACCGGATATTCATCATGTCGAGTTCAAAGTCTGGGTAGTTTCCAAGCCCCTCCTCCGTGCAGTGTTCTCAAACTTTTGCACACAGGCAGAAATGTTTTATTTTGCAGTTATGTTAAAAATATATAATAAAACAATTATTGATTCTGTTTTTACATGCTATAATGAATTCTTAAACTTCGTTCACGATATCATGCTCAACATCATCCAGTAATTGCTTACCTTTCCGAGAGTCATGGCGTTGTATGGTGTATCGCTAAGAATGCCTCAAAAACTAATAGCCGATTCTTTTTCAGATGGATTTGACCCAACTGAAATTATTAATAACATTCGTCAACACTACAAAAATCGGGAAGGTTGGCTGGCACCGTTTCCCTGGTGTGAAGACTTCCACTTCTCCTTTGACAAAATCTACACCAGACTGAAAGTCATCTACAGAAAGAAAACAAGAGGAACACCAACAGACCGAGTTGTCACGATGTCTGAAATCTTCAACCGGCACGAAGAATGTGAAGAGCCAAGAGTAGTGTTAATTGAAGGGAAGCCTGGTATGGGAAAGACCACTTACTGTAAGAAAGTTGTTGTCGACTGGGCCACAGGAAAACACACAACCGGAAATTGCTTCACAAACTTCGTAATAGTGCTTTTGATCAAATGTCGTGATGTTGAGTCTGGCCTTTGGGAGGCCATTGAAGATCAAATTCTGCCTCGAGAAGTTGGTGAAGACGAACGCGAGAGATTCTTCGACTTCATTCGCCACAATCAATCTAATGTTCTTCTGATACTCGATGGATTGGATGAAGTTTCTGAGAAGAAGCTACCTATGTTTTCAGAAATTATTCAAGGCCGAGTACTGCCAAACTGTCGCGTGGTTGCTACGGCACGACACGAAGCTGGAGTCAAAGTTCGAAAATACTGCGACACACTGCTAGAGATTGAGGGATTTACTGAAGAAGATGTAAACTCCTTCATCAGAAAGTTCTTCAGAGACAAATCAAAACTGGCCGAGCAGCTTATTGCACACCTATGTGTTGATTACAGGTTATATGCAATTTTGACGAATCCTCTCAACACTGCGCTTCTTTGCCTGGTCTATGAAGATTTGAACGGTGTATTTCCTGAAAGTAGAACGAAGCTGTACATGGAAATAGTGGAGTGTGTACTAAGAAGGTACAGAACAAAGCAGCAACTACCAGAAAACGGTGAAGACCTTGTTGACCTTTACGAAAGGCAATTGAAACACCTTGGTTCGATAGCTTTGAAAGGTTTACTTGAAGACAACTTGGATTTTGACGAGAAGGAGCTTGGAAAACACAAAGCAAGCGATTTACTTGGATTTGGATTTCTGTCAGTTCAGCCTGGAGGCAGTAAACTAAGACCCACTAGACGTTATAGCTTTCTTCACAAGACTTTCCAAGAATTCTTCGCAGCATTCTATCTCAGTTGTCAGCTTATCCAGAAAGAAAAAAGCTTGAACAGCATAGCTGCTGACAAAAAATATCGCCATGAGCTGAAAGAAGTGCTTCTGTTTACATTCGGTATGCTTGCAAAACGATGCGAGGAAACAGCGGTAAACCTTCTGAAAAGTATAGCAACAAAAGAGAGAGACTTGACTCTTATATTAGAGTGTGTTGATGAATGCAAAAAGGAGAACAAAAATTTTGTTAAAAAATTGGCTTCCGCTGTCGGTGCTTCTCTTCAAATTGAAACTCTTAATTTTTCAGATGCAGAAGTAGATGAAACTGTAGCTGTCTTTTTAAGCCACGTTCTTAAAACAAATACCACTGTGACAACGTTGAATTTAGATGAGAATATAGTTGATGGTAAGGGTGCTGCTGCCCTGGCCGATTGTTTGAAAGATAATACATCGCTGACAACGTTGGGTTTGCGTGGAAATAAAATTGGTGATGATGGTGCTGCTGCTCTGAGTGAGTGTTTGAAATATAAAACATCGCTGACAACGTTGAATTTGGATTTAAATGGAATTGGTGCTGATGGTGCTGCTGCTCTGGGTGAGTGTTTGAAACATAATACGTCGCTGACAACTTTGAATTTGAGTTTAAATGGAATTGGTGCTGATGGTGCTGCTGCTCTGGCTGAGTGTTTGAAAGATAGTACATCGTTGACAACGTTGGTTTTGAGTGAAAGTGAAATTAGTGATGATGGTGCTGCTGCTCTGAGTGAGTGTTTGAAACATAATACATCGCTGGCAACTTTGAATTTGAGTTTAAATGGAATTGGTGCTGATGGCGCTGCTGCTCTGGGTGAGTGTTTGAAACATAATACATCGCTGACAAAGTTTGATTTGGGTTCTAATGGAATTGGTGCTGATGGTGCTGCTGCTCTGGGTGAGTGTTTGAAACATAATACATCGCTGACAACTTTGGATTTGAGTTTAAATGGAATTGGCGCTGATGGTGCTGCTGCTGCTGCTGCTGCTCTGGGTGAGAGTTTGAAACATAATACATCGCTGACAACCTTGAATTTGAGACGTAATGAAATTGGTGATGCTGGTGCTCCTGCTCTGGGTGAGTGTTTGAAACATAATACATCGCTGACAACTTTGAATTTGAGTTTAAATGGAATTGGTGCTGATGGTGCTGCTGCTCTGGGTGAGTGTTTGAAACATAATACATCGCTGAAAACGTTTGATTTGGGTTCTAATGGAATTGGTGCTGATGGTGCTGCTGCTCTGGGTGAGTGTTTGAAACATAATACATCGCTGACAGCGTTAGATTTGTATGGTAACAAAATTGGTGATGCTGGTGCTGCTGCTCTAGGTGAGTGTTTGAAACATAATACATCGCTGACAACCTTGAATTTGAGACGTAATGAAATTGGTGATGCTGGTGCTCCTGCTCTGGGTGAGTGTTTGAAACATAGTACATCGCTGACAACCTTGAATATGAGACGTGATATGATTGGTGATTACGCTCCTTTTGGTGAGTGCACGCGGGTAAGTAATACATGGTTCACAAACTTTGCTTTTCTTGAATATGGAATTGGTCATGAGGGTGCTGCTTCTCTGGCTGAGTTTTTGCGAGAGAATACATCGCTGACAACGTTGAATTTGGAGGGTATTAAAATTGGTGATGTTGGTGTTGCTGCTCTGGGTGAGTGTTTGAGACATAATACATCGCTGAAAACGTTGGATTTGGGTTCTAATGGAATTGGTGATGATGATGCTGCTGCTCTGGCTGAGTTTTTGCGAGAGAATACATCGCTGACAACGTTGAATTTGGAGGGTAATAAAATTGGTGATGTTGGTGTTGCTGCTCTGGTTGCTGCGCGGGGGTGTCATCCATCTCTGAAAGTATACTTTTGGTAAAATAAACCCCTCATAGAACGTGGCTACCTTGCCTTATGACCAACTTTAAGAAGCGTTTACGTCAGGAATAAGCAGCGATTACTGACTCTGACCTTGAACAGGGTAAATGTACAATAACTTCTATTTATCGATATGAGTATTAGTATAAGACTTACGTAGCATCTGTTTGCCAAGATTATTTACGTTTGTAAGAGCTGTTATAAAAGCTTGCACGTTTAGAGACCGTTACACTTTATTACAATCTTATCTATACAGCTTTTACCTTTTCACGTTTAATTGATAAAGCTGATAAAAGAAACTATGCTTCATCTGTAACGCGCGTGCGTGTAAACCACCAGATTATCCGCGCGAGGATAATTTGGAAACATTGAACTGCCTCGGATTTTGTTGTAGTTGAAAATCGGATGTAATATATTTTTTGTCTTTAGCAATAAATTCTGCTCACATATTTTTTCTTGAGAGGGATTGTCATAATTGATTAAAGGTTAGAGTAATTATTCTTTGGTGATCAGTTTATTGACTCTCATAAACTTACTTCAGTGTGATAATGTGCTGACACTTTTAAGTCCTGTGAGAAACTTGAAGTTGATAACTCTTAGGGTGCAAAGATTTAATTAATTGAGTTGTAGCCATGTTGTATGGTAAGACTCTTTATGATGACTATATGAGGCTTTGTTGTAGGCTATGAAGAACAATTTAGTTTTCGAAGTGAACTCTTTATAGAAAAGTTGTCGCAAGATATTTTTTAATTTTGTAAAGATAAGTTTACTTGAACCATTTATGTATTTCTTAAGACGTAACTGATTTAAATAAAGGTATTTTCAGTAGAATTTCAGTTTTTCTCCTCTGTTTTTTGTTGATGTGTTTACTTTTTTTGCGTTCATCCAGAAAGTCCGTTTGATGACGATGCTCCTTAGCCTGCTGCTTCCTTTCTTCAATTCCCTTTTTTCGTTTGATATTTCTTGTAAACTGACCCATGGTCGATGCAATTTGGATGTTTTAGGGGGTGGGTTTTAATCTGCTTACACAGAAAAACTGGGTGAAAGAGTGACTTGTCTTGCTAACTGAAATCAGAGAATACCTATGGCCAACTCCTGCATAGAGTTCTTCATCTAGCGATGAAATATGGTTGTGAACCTGTAATTATGTTTCTTGCAGCAATGCAAGGTTGCTCTTATCTCAAAAGCCGAGCATGGTAACCATCAACTCCGCTGAGAAATAAACGCATTTATAGTCTTTAGAAACATCACAAAATAGTATCCTGCGTTTATCGAATTTCTGTTGGCAAAATTTGTCAAATTTAGACGCTGCAATCCAAGTCTTTCTTCGCCTGCGCAAGCCAAATTTTGCTACTTTCCATTCATATGTCACGTTCCGCCTCAGCTGCTCAAGAAATGGTTGAATTGCAGCGTAACAGTCTTTGTTTACAGCCTTAATCCTCTAACTCCCAGACCAAATTTGTAATTCTCCTACTGTCAACCATACAATTCTTATAATGTTAGTTCAGAGAATTTAGTTTTGAATCAACTAATTATCCCTAAATTGATATTTCTCTTTATTCTCATCACATATCGGGTTGTTATTGTTTTTTTAGAGGGCACGGTAACGAATCTTGCAATCTGATTGGTTCTTTACCCGGTCAGTATTTTCCTATCTCTGCCCACGGGCCACGGTAACGCTTTCGTGAGTCGCCGAGTACATCCCAACTTTCGTTGTCATTTTTCATAAATATACCTCGTTTCCTGCTGGGCAGTATTTTTTTAAGCAATCACGTCGGTCACGACCTCAAGCCGATAAATAACTTATGAAACCTCTCTTTTCTTTCTATCGAATCACTTTGGTTGACAGAAAAATATTGGTTTCAGAATGAATTTGTATAAACAATAGTGTCACTACGCTGGTTGACAAGCGGCCAAAAACCGTCTGCAATCATGATAATAGAATACAGCCTCTCATTTTTGCCATAGAACTTGTAACGGGAGTTTTTTGCTCTAATCTTGACCTTAACACCGCAAGCGAGAAATCGTCTTTGTCCCTTTTTCAGTCTTGGTCGAAATATTTGTTTAATGCACGCGAAATATTTGTTTAATGCACGCGGTTCTTCTGGACCGTACTTGCAACTGCCATTTCTTCTTTACTACTTGAGTACGATGTATCACAACTCTTTAAGAGCTTGCTGAAGGTAGACAGACATACTTATTGGACATTATTTCAAGAGTTTTTCAAAGCTGACTGATACAAAATTGCAAGAGACGTGAGAGATTTGTAAGTGACAACTGAGAGTTTTCACAGTTTTCTACGTTATCGCCGGCTGGCTCGTTACCAGTCTACCGGGCACTTTAAGGACAAATTAAAAGCACTTTAGGGCCCGAAAAAACCGAGCTTCATTTTTTCAAATTTTTCTTCTGTCGGAGTTGGTTTGAATATATAATAAGCTAAATACATACGCAAAAAAAAGTCCTTGTCATAGGCACCTCTTCCCCATCACGCACCAGGGAGGGGAAGTCAATTTTAGAAAGAGGGGTTCAAAATTCTCCCAACCTCTCTCCCACCGTCATCAAAACCCACCATGTACCCTTGAGGAAAGTGAAGTTTACAAAAGGAGGTGCACATTCTCCTTCTGACATCCCCCTCCCCCTTCCCCTTCTCCACACACACACACACACACACACACACACACACACGCACACACACACACACACACACACACACACACACACACACACACATGCGCCAAACCTCTGATACACCCTTGAGTGGAAGTCAAGTTTACATAAAGGGGTATATATGTTATCATCCCGCGCATGATTCGAGGGGGTTGAATTTAGAGCGGGGGAAAGTTTGTAAAGAAACTGTGGTGCTGCGTCGGTGGGAGATATAACAAGATAATTTGGTTTTATTCACTGAATTGAAAATGTAAATTGGCAACCGTACAGATTTATTAAAGATGACATTCGAGCGTTAGCACTCGAGGACTAACATTCCAAATGTCAGCTTTAGAAACAGCTTTAGAAACTCTACGGTGGCCAAGTTATATTGTATAAATTCAGATGATAAAACCAAATTAAATTAACTGGCGTGTTCAGGCTTGTTCACTGGCGTGTTCAGGCTTGTGGCGATTTGACCGATCGTTTTGATTGGCAGGCTTCGTTTTCTTTGCCTTTCTCTTGTATTCTTCATAGGTACCTCTACTAAAGCATACTTTTATTTAGCCCCTCCCCCTCCCCCTCCCCTTGCGTCCCCAACATGAGATGAAGACGCAAACGAAAGACAGACATTGTGCAGTCAGAGCGCGGAAGGGTCGAGTGCAAAAGGTGTGTACCCTTGTAATAACAATTAGAATACTTGGTGTCATTTTGTCGGACTTTTATTTTCTGAAAATTTCACATCACTGTACATGTCATATCAATGAAAAGATACGATTTAAATTAAAGTAACTAATCAAATTGCAGGAAAATGAAAGACAACTTTTGACTCTTATAAACGAGCTCAGCACTGGATCAACAAAATTTTTATACAAACTAAAACATCGTGTATTTGAGCTGTTGAATTTTACAACTTCAAAATGGAAGTAAAAAAGTGGTGATTGAAAGTGGCGTAGTACAATTTTAATCTGAAATCATACTTGTGATTTCAAATCAAACTTACTCTGCGCGCCCGTTAGATTTTGAAATCATGCCTATGATGATTTCAGACCAAATTGCACCCCACTCAATTCAGTTAGCTTTGTAAATTCTCAGCTCCAAAATTGTAAGAAACGTTTGGCAATCATTAAGGAGATATGATATTTTGAACATAAGAGTGAAAGGGTTGATTAAGAAAGTAGGCGAAGTAACACGGATTTAGAGATATCGTGGCAGTGTCTTCCTTTCCTCGACTTCTTTAAGACATTGCTTCCTGCCGCAGTAATAACCAAGACTAACTGTAGCGAATCTTAAAAGAGTTAAGAGTGGCAAAGTTTCAAGATGAATATCCTAAGATTTCATTTTGGGAACTTTGGGGATGGATTATTCCTTTAAAAATCACGGGCGAAAAGCTTACATTAAAAGAGAACAAATTTTCAAGTGCGAACCTAAGATAAATATTTAGGTATCATAGCTTTTTGCAAGTTTGACGTCGGAATCCAATAAAAAATATTGTTTTTTCCTACGCGTAGATTGCTTTTGAAATTCATGGCAAGGTGAAATATTTCGCCACCTGAAGTTGACAGTAATAGTGCGCACGTTGTATGGGAAGTCTTACATGCCGCAATACCATTGCCCTAACTTCAATTGCATTTACCCTTCCATGCATGGCTTATCAAACTACAATGTTTTGCCGGGCGATGTCACTAAACTTCTGGAAGAAATGGAAAAGCCCGGAAGATTCGGCCGAATGACCCATGATCTACCTCCTTCATTTAGTCACCGGAAATTCATTGTAAGGGACAATAAAATTTCGAGTAGTTTAAGCTATTGAGAGTACGCAGATTGTCAATGAAGTTCCTTGTGTTGGTGTTCATAATTTTTCTTTATGTGACAACTCGTTCTTCGTAATATTCAGTTGAGTAGTTGGTGGTTACTGGCATGTCGTCATTTTTTTAAGCAAAAATAATCCAAGCGTAAGTGCTCACAGCAAACCCCGCAGGATATTCAAATTTTGTCCGTTGTTTATCAGGGCTAAGTTGTTCAATGCTGGGTTCAGATAACCCAGGGTTAGTGTGAAATTTGATTTCAGATCTGAAAGCTTTAAAAGAAAATTCAGTTGGATTCATTTTGTGTCCAATTTGATTATTGAATGCTCTAAGAAGAATAGTGTAAATGATCTGAAAAAGGTTCTTAAACAGAGAAATTGAGGAACTTAGATTTTAATTATCCTTGGGTTTGTGCTAATCGGCCCTCGAACATATGGGCCCTGTTTTAGTTTCACCTCGCTGTCTTATTGGTTGATCAGGACCATAGATTAAGGCGCAGTGTCTCAGGGGATGAGGTAAGCATTGTACATTGATCGACCGTACCACTCGCGGTAGAGAGAAAATTGAAATCGTAACCAAGTCTCTTCCGCGGCCGTGTCCAGTCTGCTTGTCAAGAGCATAACCAGAAAGAAGCGGACTTGGAAATGCGGGCAGAAAACGCTCGTTTCTAGCGAAATGCTCAGGGAGTTTTTGTGTTGAGGATGATGCAGTGATCTTAGATCGTAAAGTATGGCCGAGAAAAATGCTGATCGAGAGGAATTTCGGGCGCAAACCACCTCCGCGTGGACAACGGTCGAAATCGGAGTGTGCATCCTTGACTTCGTCATTCGACAGGAGTGAAATTGAATTGGTTCTGTTAGCTTTTTCCTAGCCACGCTTCACCTTTCCGCAGGTCATATTGTCATAACACGGTTTGATTATGGCTTGCCAGTCCGAGTGCGCACGATGCTGACGTAGCCACTCACGACGAAAATCGTCGATTTTATTCGCTTCGTCCATTTTCGCAAAAGCAGAAATTGGTGGGTAGTTTATTGAAAGCAAAACCGAAGGAAATTACAAATAGTCTTCTAACAGAGTTGAAATATAAATACATGACACCACAAAGCGAATAACCAGGGTATTTGTGGCGAAAACAAACGTTTATTAAACCACAAACGTCCCATTTAACGCTGTTAAACTTGATAGTTCACTTGGATAACAAATTCCAGATGAAATTTAAGAAAAAAATTGAGTTCCTGGTAAAACATGAGAATCAGTCATTATTAAGTGCCTGTGAAGGAGGGGGGGTGGGGAGGTCGATGGATTTAGGGGAATCACATGGTTTAAAAGGGGAACGGAGGGGGGTCAGTCGTCGCCAACAGAGTATGAAGGGAGGGGGGACTAAGAAATTGACTGCTAATTACCTGCCGATGAGGAGGGATCATAACAATACTACAGAGCCTTATAAGGGAATTAGGTCATTTTATCGCGATGATAAACCAAAATCCTCTGACTCCCTCCCCTCCCCCAGTGATAAGTAATGACCAATCACTAAACCAAAGTAAATATTTGCGTTTACTAGACACGAGTGATCTCTTTCTTTTGCTGAATTAGAAAAAAGATAAACGAAAACCAAAAACAGGACGAAAACAAGAAAACCAAAAGAAGAGTAGAATTCTTCATGCTATCTGCAATCCCAAACACATTTGTTGGCACATGTAATACCCCCCCCCCCTCCCCGCCCTTCTCAATATTGGTCTACTAGATGGCAGCCAGCAACATTTGAAGGTGGGAGAGAGTGAAAGAACTTCATAGACGTTGCTCTGGTGAAGTGTCCCAACTAATTTTGTCTGGGAGCGTTATAATGATATAATGAGACGTTTTTTGTCTTGCCACGAGCGTGGCACAAAGAAAAAATTCTTAGTTCCCATGAGGAATTGAACCTCTGACCTTCGGATTTCCACGCTCCAATGCTCATACATACATACATACATACATACATAACTTTATTTGATAACGCAGGTTAAAATTTGCGCAACTTTACAGCTGATGTGGACCTGCCTAAACTAATTAGTCTATAATTATATAAAATACAGATATGATAAAATTTATAAGTTGAATAAATCAAGTAAACCATAAAGTTTTAGTAATAGTGAAAATTTGGTTTCATGTTTTGTATAACATTACCTCCCTTTTCAAAATTAATATTCATAACAGTTTGCTTGGATTGTTTTAAGTTATATTTAAAAATAGATAAATTTGGAGAATCTTTAACATTATCGGGAAGTGCATTCCATGCTACTGCAGATCTATGAGCAAAGGACCTACGACCCAATTCGGTTTTGGGCCTATTAAGTACAACATTCAGGGATTTCCTTAGGTTATAACTGTTAGAGTTCTTGGTCACCAAACAATTAATTTCCCGCAACCCTAAATTATAATAAGCATTATATGTAATAGTTAAGATACGTAGCTTATAAAAATACTCTAAAGGCATCCAGCCAACCTTAGAAAGTACATCATTATCCCCAAAACTATTTGGTATCTTATGAATTAGCCTGGCAGCCCTGATGTGAATCATTTCTAGATCTTTAAGCTTGGATCCAGACCCCCAAATTGCAATTCCATATAGAACACTTGGTATAACTATCCTATAGTAAAAAGTCTCCAAGATAGATGTACATAGGAAATTTATACGTCTCAACATTTTAACTTTGGCATTAAATGCAGATCTAGCCAATGCAACATGCTGAGACCAAGAGAGTTTATCATCAATTGTAACCCCAAGGCAATTGGTGGAGGACACATACCGAATGGTGTCCATACCCCACTTCAGCTGTTTCAAAGGACCTATGAAGGGGGTAGTACTTAAGACCATTGCCTCGGATTTACCTTCATGTAGAATCAATCTGTTACTAAGACACCAGGAATTAACCTGGTCCAAAACAGCCTGTAACCCTGTTGTTATTTCATCAACAGTATTCCCTACTACATATATTGTTGTGTCATCAGCATACATATAGACTTCTCCACTGGTAATAGATTCAGGGAGGTCATTAACATAAGATGCAAACAATCTTGGTCCTAGTAAGGATCCCTGAGGGACCCCAGCTCTAATGGGGATTCTATCAGATCTAGACCCACTTACACTAGTCCCTTGTACACGGTTGGAGAGATAGTCATTGATCCATTTCCACATATCACCTGCCAAGCCAACAGCCTTGAGGTTCTCAGTAAGAATACTGTGGTTGACACAGATGATGGTCTGAAATGCCCAGGTCAATAGAACCAGCTAAGACATTTGATGCATGCAAATTAGGACTAACAATAATGAGGTCGATAAGTGACTTAGAGTTAGCTGTGATGCGCGTTGGTGATTCAATGACGTTAACGTAACCAAAACGCCTAAGAATTCTTTTCATTCTATTACAGTCATATGGCGCATCTTGATCTGTATCTGCCGCATTAGCTAAGAGATTACAGTTAAAATCACCTAATAATATGACATTCTTCCTCTTGATCCATATTTTATTAAGCAGGTCATGTAAGTCATCATAAAACGTGATTGATTTAGGTGGTCGGTATAGGCAGCCAAGTAAAGTAGACTGTGATCTTATGGTAATGTTAATCCATACAGCCTCCAAGTCCTGATGAATGTCCCACTTTAGGTTTTCAGAAATGTTCAAATTATCGCGATAATATATTACCACGCCGCCACCTTTCAAGCCATTTGATCTATCTCTTCTCACCGTGTTATAACCATATATTCTTATTCTCTACCACTGAGCTACAAAGACTCCACTGTGAGCGAGATCTAGTGTGAAGTTTCACATAAAAAAACAACTCTCTCTATCACCTTACCGAGTTCAAAATTTATCATCTCTCTTATTATATTTACAAACACGAAGCTATCGACATTGCTGATCGTAACAGTATGTATAACCTCAAAAGTGACTGAGCGGACAGTTCGAACGCACATTATTACATTTAGATGATAGCGTTAAGACGTAATTTTACTTAATGAGATTAGCGGTTGAGGTTGCGTGTGGTCCAAACCAAAAGAGGATACAACAGAAACTAAACTAAGAAAAATGTGTTGCGAAATGTAACATATTTACCTAACTAAAAATGTAGCCATTGCACAGAAAACTGAATACGAGAACTACACCAATAATACATACAAAAGGTAAACAACGTAAATGCAAAAGAAATAAAGACTTACTTTGGTGTAGCTCGTAACGGTTGCAAATAGTCTGTAGCGATTATCGAACAGCGACGATTTAGCAGCGATGATTTAGTAGCGATGACTGAGGTAAAATCTTTACACGTGTACTTACACGGGACATTGATCAGAGATAACAAACTTATTGTGTAATAATTATTGACTAACGAAAGACTTATTGATAATAAATGAACCAGAACAAAAAAGATAATAAAGTGTGTATTAACTAAATAAGCGTTTCAAAACTAACAGCATGCAGAACGCGTGCCATAAACTAGACTCGCTCACTGTGGAGTCTCTGTGGTTCAGTGGTGAAGCACCGGAGCGCGAAAATCGGAAGGTTTGAGGTTCAATTCCCCGTGGGGGCTCGGGATTTTTACTTTGTCCCACGCTCATGGCAAGACGAAAAAACAACTATTACTTTACCGAGCGCAAAAGTTACCATCTCTCTGATTCTATTAGGAGACATTTCATTGTTCTGTTGCACTCAGTCATCCGGATGAATGCCTTTGATTATTTGGCAAGGTGATTGACGTATTATGATCGTCTGTGTTCGCGTGGTCCTCGAAGCATCCCATCATTGCAAAGCAACACAGAATCGACAGTAGGTTGCGAACTAAATGCAACGTCTTAAAAAATTCGTAAAGAGCGACTAACTTATTGACATGCAGTAACTGAGTTTTGGAGCCATTAGAACGAGTACGAGACAGACGATTTGAAAAACTACCTTCATCTTGAGCTATTTGATCGAGAATCGAAACCGAGCGGTTTTATGTGATTGATTTGAGTTCACGTCGGGGCTGTCCTGGTGTACCGGTACACGGGGGAATACCTATTGTTTTCATATCCATACATGGAGTTGTGACGCAGTTGGTTAATGTTTGGTTCCTTTGTGTACCGGTACACGAGGACACAACCGTTCACGTCAATGTTTTCCGGCAGCTGTTGGTCGAATCGATTTCAAGCGTTGTGTGACAGATTGTGTCTATATCAGGAGAGAAGCTTAAAGCTAAAGGTAAGAAGGTATCTTTTAACAAACCATCGTAAAATAATTATGTGGGGATATTTACGAATCGCGCATAAAGAAATGCACACCGTCAGTAATCCTTGTCACAGCTTCCCAGTTCTCTACACTCAGCACGCTTATTGGTATGTGTAAGCTAAATTTTGCAGTATGTAAAATCTGAATATCGAAGGTGGGTTGTTTTGGTCGGACGTATAACGCAAACGTGCTAGATTCAAATTTATTTTCGAGAACTGATACTGATGAAAGTGGAAATCGAAAGTGAATTGGTTTCAAATGGAGAAACTTGGGAAATATTCCTCGAGCTGAGTTATTTTAAAAATTAATTTCTTCTCGTTACTGCAATGTGAAAAATGAACGTGATTTTCCTGCACGATTTAACCTGCTAACTCCTATGAGTGACCAAGACAGGATTTCTCCTTACAATGTCTACACAATATCAATCAAATAAGTGATAAGAATTAAGAAAAAGATCACTTTCAGAATAATTAGTTGATTCTATGCTAAATTCTCTGAACTAATATAATAAGAATTGTATGGTTGACAGTAAGGAGAATTACAAATTTGATCTGGGAGTTAAAGTGTTAGGATACAAGCATCTGTCATGATATTCTAGCTTTCAATCAGTAGGATTTTTCATTGGGAATGTAAGATAAAGAATTTGGAATATGGAGTCTGGACTGGGAAGTAAGTATGAGGGGGCTGGAGGGCCAAGAAAGTCAGTTTCACAGCTTATTCTTCATGCAGGCTGCAATTATTGCATATAATATTTGTACAGCTAAACAGCATTCAAACTAATCTGAAAAAAGAAATACATTTAAGAACGGTATAATTTACCTACAGTATAACTGCTTGCTGTCTGTACATGTATTTGTACATGAAGCCATTCACCATACTGAACACAATATTTACTTCAATAACCAACATGTCTGTTATTAATACATGATCCATGATATTAACACTGGAGTCCAATCCTCTAACATGTGACCATATAATCAATATGCATTCAAAAGCCAGATGGAAGATTTTCACCAGTTTATTAACCCTTAAACCCCTAAGAGTGATTGGCTTCTAATTTCTCCTTACAGTATCACCCTTGAATCAAGTGCAAGGGTTGTGAGAATAATAGAAATTATCACCAATTCAAGAAGCTCCTGATTGTCAACCAAATTCTCCTTGTCATTACCACAGGAAATGTAGAGAGATCAGTGTGGAGAATATGAACACTAATGTTAGGGTGTAAAGGGTTAAGGGTAATCTATTGTTATAATATTACTCCTGCCACTGTACAGTGAAAATGTTTTTGTTTCTGTAGTGTTATCTGTTTATACAACACAGGCTTTTAAGTATTAATTGCACTCTTTTGTTTATATCACTCATTTGTGTGGCATTCAATATTACCACTTTTCTTTACGTAATGTTATGTTACTCAGTCTATTGATATATGTGCAGCTGTTTATGTTCTCTTTTGTGGGTGTAAGGAGGTTTGTTTACGTTATTAAAATCATCTTTCTTTTCTAAAATATGATGGGTTCTAATTTCAGTAAAAAATCTCCCTCAATAACTGTCTGTTAGAAGTTTGGGAATCATAGGGTTAATCATGACCATTACTTAATTTCCTTAAATGTAATTGGTGCATTAGATGCTTTGGTTTTCGATAGTTATTTTTATAGAGTTTTAATCTGACAGTGTAACCAGACAGTTGGCTTTATGGTCAAACCTTGATTATCCAGACTTGTGGAGAATCATGGGCTTTATAGCCCAGATAATCCGGAGTTTGGAGAATGGAAGATATGAGTATAAATGTTGGTAGAAAATGGGATGAGAGCAGCAAGTCCAGATAATGGAAAAACCTGGATAATGGAGGTCCAGATAATCAAGGTTTGACTGCATTGATCGGACACAGCTAGCTGTATTTGGACAGTTAAAGCACCCAATCATACTAGTTAAGTCCACTCAGCTAAATCTACCAGTCACAGAGTTTAAAAAGCACTTTCAGTTGAAAACTTTGCATTTGTTCTTCCAGAAATTGTAATGATTATGATTAATTGGTGACAATTAGACTTTGTGTTGTCCAATTCCGTCAGTAATCATGGATACTCAAGTAAATATCTGAATCTGCATGAAGAGTCACCTGGCCAAAAATTACTAGATATAGTAGAGAAAAATAATTAATTTCAACTTCTTTTGCATTAGATACATATACTGTTCTAAGGGTTATTTTTAATCTCTCCAATACCCTCTTGGGTAATGTATATCTGAAGGTTATTTTTAATCTCTCTTACACCCTCTTAGGTAGTGTATATCTGAGCATTATTTTTAATCTCTCTTATACCCTCTAATGGGTAGTGTATACCTGGGGTTTATTTTTAATCTCTTCTTTACCCTTTTGGGTTGTGTATACCTGATGGTTATTTTTAATCTCTCTTATACCCTCTTGGGTAGTGTATACATGAGGGTTACTTTTTATCTTTTCTATACCCCCTTTGGTAGTGTATACCTGAGGGCTACTAATAATCTCTCCTTTACCTGGGGTCATATACCTGGGTGTATACCTAAGGGGTTGCTTTTAATCTCTTCTATACCCTCTTGGGTAGTGTATACCTGAGGGTCATTTTTAATCTCTTCTATACCCTCTTGGGTAGTGTATACCTGAGGGTTACTTTTAATCTCTTCTTTACTCTCCTGGGTAGTGTATACCTTGGGGTTACTTTTAATCTCTTCTATACCCTCTTGGGTAGTGTATACTTGTGGGTTATTTTTAATCTCTCTTATACCCTCTTGGGTAGTGTATATGTGAGGGTTATTTTTATACTCTCCTATATCCTCTCAGGTAGGCTAAGAGGCTAACTTTTAATCTCTTCTTTACTATTCTGAGTAGTTTATACCTGAGGTTTATTTTTATACTCTCCTATATCCTCTCAGGTAGGCTAAGAGATCAACTTTTAATCTCTTCTTTACTATTCTGAGTAGTTTATACCTGAGGTTTATTTTTAATCTCTCCCATATCCTCCTGGGTATTGTATTTAACCTGCAGCCTACTCTTCCATACCCTCTTGGTAGTGTATACTTGTGGGTTATTTTTAATCTCTCTTATACTCCCTTGGGTAGTGTATATTTGAGGAATATTTTGAATCTTTCTTATACCCTCTTGGGTAGTGTATACCAAGGGGTTATTTTTAATCTCTCTTATACCCTCTTGGGTAGTGTATACCTAAGGGTTACTTTTAATTCCTTTCTATACCCTCTTGGGCAGTATATATTTGCGGGTTATTTTTATCTCTCTTATACCCTCTTGGGTATTGTATTCTTGTGGGTTATTTTTAATCTCTTTTATACCCTCTTGGGTAGTGTATACCTAAGGGTTACTTTTAATCTCTGCTATACCCTCTTGGGTTGTATATACTTGCAGGTTATTTTTAATCTCTCTTATACCCTTTTGGGTAGTGTATACCTGAGGGTTATTTTTAATCTCTCCTATATCCTTTTGGGTAGTGTATACCTAATGGTTATTTTTAATCTCTCTTATAACCTCTTGGGTAGTGTATACCTGAGGGTTATTTTAAATCTCTCTTATACCCTCTTGGGTTGTGTATACCTAAGGGTTATTTTTAATCTCTCTTATACTCTCTAGGGTAGTGTATACCTGGGGGTTACTTTTAATCTCTTCTATATACAGATGTTTTAGATGACTTCATGAAGTCATCTTAAACACTTTCACCAAGTTATTACAGTGTTTAATAATGTACATGAAAAATTTACAAGCTTCTGATTGGCTGAAAACAATTGCATAATTCTCTTGTAACAGGAGTGCACTGAAAGTTGTATCACAAGTGCAAATTACAAATAGCGTTTGTAAGCTTTTAAAATTCCACCTGTCTAGACTTTCAGTGATGTTTCTTCATGTTCATTCATTTATGAACGAGAAATAACGTGATTTCTCTTGCAATTTTTTTGTAATAAGCACTCATAAATTTTTCCAATTTTTTTCTTCTATCTTCTAACAATTTTCTGAATAGTGTATGGATATTATAGGGAGAAGTTACAAGTTAATCACTTTTGGGGATTAAAGGGTTAATCACTTGTATGATTACAGACAGAATTGGACTCTACTTGGTCCTATTACCATTATACATTATGCTCAACCTTGTCCAACAACTAGTTAGTAATAGATGGATTGTACATAAACATTGTGATCAAGGAAATATTTTTTCCTGACACACTGCTGGTGAAAAGCCTTTTAATCATTTTGAATAAATTATGAAAAGTTTGCTTTTGAGCAACAAAGGGAAGAGTGAAACAGGTCCCTTAACCCTCAATATCTTCTTATTAATTCTCCCTTCATGCCACTGTACGTTTTCTTGTAAATTAGTAGGGAGAATATGATGTTACATCACTACATAACTAAATAGGATAGTTTGCTAATATTGTAAGTATAAGTTACATATAAATTACATCTTGGAGTTAACTCTTCTGAACTCTCAGAAGTGATTAACATGTAACTTCTCCCTACATTATCCATACATTATCCAGAAAACAGGTGATGAGAATACTGAAAGTTATATGTCAGGTAGAAATTATAATCTTGCTCAAACATCAAATTCTCCCAACAAATTCACAAGGAAATGTGTAGCAGCCAGAGGGGAGAATTAAAAATCAGATCTTAGGTGTTTAGGGTGGATTTCTTTACCTTTATAATGTTCTCTTTCAGGTCTTATTGGACAAGAATGATGGAATATCAAGCAGGATAGAATCTCTTTAGAAGAAGACTTAGACAGAAAATAGCAGAAAAAATTTTAGCTTGTGTCAGTCTCATGGTCAGTGGAAATGAGAGAAGGAGAGTGTGTGCAAAGAACAGCATGGGCTGTGGTAGTTTCCTTGACAAGTACAACAGCTGTTTGTAGCTTACCAGCTCTCTTACTCATCTTCACTGCCAAAGGGCCTGATACAGAAATTTTTGAATAAGATAGTAAATATTTCTAAGTTTGTCTGTATTTATACCATTATTATCATCAAAAGACATGCATTTCTATCATCAGCTTGTATAAGTAGATAAAGGGGGTAATTAAGTTTCTAAAGAATCTGTGGTGTTACATCTGTGGAAGAGTGTAATTTAGTATTATCAACTGAGTTGATAACAAATTGACTACAGTAAAGAGTTTAAAAGCTGAAGTTTGGAGTGTTAGCCCTTTTTCAGAGCAATTGGCAAGGGCTATGCTCTGACTAACGGCTAATGCTCTAAATGTCAGCTTTTAAACTCTTTATGGTGGCCTGTTTGTAGAAGTAGTCCACTTTGCTTGTAAATATGCTGTAAGTAAAGAAAACTGTACAGGAACAATTATAGAGGTGTAGAGGACTTCAAGTTTCTCTTATCTCAGCTTATCAT
Source organism: Pocillopora verrucosa (assembly GCF_036669915.1). Classification (NCBI taxonomy): domain Eukaryota; kingdom Metazoa; phylum Cnidaria; class Anthozoa; order Scleractinia; family Pocilloporidae; genus Pocillopora; species Pocillopora verrucosa. The sequence goes on from NC_089317.1 coordinate 3,213,207, forward strand.
GGAGTAATCAGCATATACTGGTTTGAAGATTGAGCATTTCTTAAATCTTTTTACCCTATGAATATATTGATCCAAAGTAGGAGAGTAAGTGGAAACCCCCTCTTTTTTTATCTCTCTTGTGTGACAACTAACAAAACGAATTTCCCTAAAGATTCCACAGCCTTAAGTGTAGACAAATTCCATAGATGATCACATAATCTTGCATCTTGTAAGGGAGATGAGTGTTTATTTTTTGCAGTGACTTTTTGGGTCAGGCTTAAATTCCTTCTTTTTTATATTTTGGCATTTTACATTGGTGTTTCCTTCTCCTTATGTTTCCTCCCTCTCTTTCTTTCCATTTGGTTGTCCTTTGCATTTTTCCAGACTTTCTTTAATAGGATACTTCACATGAAATTCCATTTCCCATAGTGTGGGAATTCTACCACTACAGCTAACTGAGCCCCTCATGGGGCCTCACCAGGATCTTTGCAGGATTCCCATAGACAGAGAATGGAATATCATGAAAAGCATATTAATTATATTGTTACCATGCCAGGATTCTGCACCTGATCCCTAAGTGCAGCTGTTAGTCTTCCCCTTATGTAACCCCCTTTAATTGACGACAGTTTGCAAAAATTAACCCTCCACACCCCAACATCAGTATATATTTTCTCCATAATGTTCTCTATGCATTTTCCAAGTTGCTGAGAAGGAGAATTTGTTTAACAATCAAAAACTTCTGAAGCTGGTGAACAGTTCCTCCATTCTTGCAGCCCTAATGTTTAATTAAGGTTACAGGGTTATTAAATGCGTGATTTAAATTTATGATTAAGGTTGCAAGGTGAATGTTTGATCAATGCTTCATTAAGGCTGCATGGTTGATGAAGAAATGATGGAATGATCCAGCAAACTGTTAGAAAAATTGACTTCTGGTGAATGTTGCCTTTTTCTTTCCATGCAATTGACAAATCTCAAGGAGAAGAGGTGACAGAACCTACTTTTACCTCATTTTTGTTTGTTAAAACAAGTTTTTCATGCAATCTGTGAATCTTGTATGGGTTTGGAAAGTTGTAAACTGGATGATAGATTGACAAACTGGAGTAATTTTAAATGAACCAGAAAAACATCTAAGATCGAATTTCTAATTGCAAAGTCTCTTTTTCCAATATGCTAAGTAGGTGAAGTGACTCTAAACACTGGACATAAGAAATCAAAGATGTAAGGGAAGCTGTGCATAAACAGTGTGGGTAGTCTGTGCAAGGTAAACTTTGTTACCGTGCATCCCTGGAAACGAAAACAAAACCAAGATGGTGAACGTGTTTATAGAGTGTTCTTTTCGGGAAGTTCTGCAGAAACTATCGAGAAGGGAAAGGCTTTCTGGAAGTGTAAAAACCCTCCTCCCGAACAGAAGTCTACATTAGTCGTCAGTAGAATAAACCACCGTCTAAAAAGAGCACCTCAAGTTGGAGAAGGTTCGTTAAAACACTGTTTTAAAACAAGTCTTGGAACTAAACAGCTTACCTCTCCTAAAAGATCTTGTATTACGCTCAACTGCAAATTGGCGGCCCCGCCGCTTTCTAGAATCATGGGAAGTAGACGCTGGCAATCGAGATGGTGGCATTCATTTGCCAAGCGAGTATTTGACGAAGGTACTGAAGGACAAAGCTTAATCAATTAAAGAACTTTTGGAACTGTACAAGTAACCTGCATTTCTAATCTTTTCTGATCTTTTTAGAACTTTTTTCACCTGTGCAACGATTTTTTATAGTTATAAGTTCGTATCTTATTCGTACTTTTCTTAATCGAAAGCTAAATATGTATCGTTATGGCAATTTTTTGCGCGCAATTTCTATGGGTTACTTTGAATGCTATTTGGGATGCTTCTGTTGGTTTTTTGTCGATGTGTTGCTCTATTACACTTTATCCACTTAACCCTTTAACTCCTAAGATGTGATTGTTAATTCTCTCCTTTTCCCTGTAAATTAGTTAAGAGAATTTGGTGTTGGATCAAGATATCTTCTACCTGATAAGTTTGAGTATTCTCATTACCTGTTTGCTGGATGATGTATGGAAATTATAGGGGGAAGTTACATGTTGATCACTTCTTGGAAGTGGGTTAAACTTTGGTCAAATGCTAGGTAAATGGAAATTCAAACTGATCCCTTTGCAGGAAAGAGATAAGTTGGTATGTATCAGATGCATACAACTTCCCTTGAAATGGAAAATGATCCAAGTAAGTCAATTTCAGTTAAAACTCGTAACTCTTTTCGTCAATTGAAGGTCTAAATTCTTAGGCTTTAATTATAAAAAAGTTCACTTGAACTTTGTAAGTTCAATAAACTTCATCATGTCTTTAAGACTTAAAACACATTTGGAGGATGCCCAGAAAAGGAAAGAACAGGAATGAGCTGACTTATAATGTGCAAAAAATAGTGAGATGATTTTTACAATTGTGGTAGTATTTTACAGCTTAGATAGATAGTTTTGTTGACACACACTATGACTTTGACACACAATTTACCTTGAACTGTTAGATGTGTTAGATCTGTGTAGCCTGCCACTTGTTGTGTCTTTCCTCACATTTTTCATAAAGTTTAAATCATGATAATTTGTTTTCTTTGTTTTGAGCCCTCGCTGCTGGGTTTACAGCGGTTTTGTATTGGTAATAACATGATTATGAGTGCAATTTGGCATTAATAAGCACAAAGACAACAAAATTGCACAAGCTGGTAGGGCAAGTGCAATTTGAAGTCTTTGAAAAATTTACAAGACTGCTTATTACACAAAATGACAAGGGAAAGTATAGTATCACTCACTAATAATGTACATGAAAAAACATCTAAAAACATCACAGAAAGTCAAGACAGACAAAATTTGAAAGCATGCAAGCTCAATTTGTAATTTGCACTCACTTGTGTTTCATGAGAATGCATTCATTTTCAGCCAATGAGAAGTGCATAATTTTTTTTAAATTTTAATAATTCAATTTAGACTAATTGTTTCATTATAGTTTTGCATGTACCTCAAAACTTAGATAGATGAATATATATGTATATATATATATATATATATATATAGCATGTACCTCAAAACAAAGATAGTGGAATATATATGTCAGATGTAGTTTGTGAATCAAGATGGATGTTGATGACACTCAAATATAGAGCTAAAGTGACTTAATTAAATTTTTGTCTGGTTCATCTTCACTTTGGTTACAACTACGAGGAATAGCTTCCCTTTGCTGGTACTTCACATTACTCTTGGCACTCTGGCTTGATATAAATAGAGATAATTAATTCATTAATAATTTACATGAAAAAATTATGCATGTTTCTCATATAACACAAATGCAAAGTTGTAACACAAGTGCAAATTAAAAATAGCGCATGGGTGCAGCCAAAATTTCATCCGTTTTGACTTTCTGTGATGGGTTTTTCATGTAAATTATTAGCAAGTATAAGAACATGATTTCTTATGCAATTTGGTTTAAATAAGCACTGGTAAATTTTTAAAAGACTACAAATAGTACTTGCCCTATGGATACGTGCAATTCTATTTTTGAAAAATTAATTCATGTTTAGTAACACCAAACTGCATTCAAAATCATGTTGTTATTTATACAAACAGGTCAGTATGGTCAGCTAAGATCCTTGGGTGTGGCAAAATATCACGATTATAGTTAACCACAGGCTAATCAGGTTGTAATGCAGTCACAAAATTGCTAAATATGTCGTATTATGAATGTTAGCCAGTAGCTTTAGCAGGTCATGTCTAAACTGATTTTAATTTTGAAGTGTCTTTGCATCTTGCAGACTTCATTTAGAGAAGAAGCCCAACAAACACTGGCCAAAAGAAAGGTGGAGAGATTAAAGGTGAGGTGACCCTTTTTGCTATTGGATGAACAAAGCATATAGGAAGGAATAATAAGAAGATGCATTATGCAATGCATTGCATTAGCGCAGCCTTAGGAGTCTGGGGAGAGCATGAGTAATATTATCACCCCTGAATCACACATCAAGACCATAAGAATACAGGAAAAGAAGCTCTTGATTGTTAAACAAATTCTCCTTGACAGCACCTTAAGAAATTTTTAGAGGACAGTATGGAGAATATTCATACTGATGTTAGACCGGTAATGAATTTAAGATGGAGGACTGATTGTCAACCCTTTAACTCCCAAGATCTTGTTAGTAATTCTCCTTACTGTCTGCCATACAGTTCTTGTGATGTTAGTTTGGAGAATTTGGTATTGGAACAACTTATAATCCCCTAATTGGTATTTCTTGTTATTCTCATCACTTGTGTGCTTGATATTGTATTGATATTGTAAGGAGAAATTCTGTCTTGGTCACTCACAGGAGTTAAAGGATTAAATACAACAGATTACTTGGGGAAGACTTTTGTGGGGATGCCAGCTAAGTTTGTACCAGATGTATTGCAGAATAGCTCAGTAATCAGAATTGCAACCTCAAGAGGTTGACCTGACAGAAAAAGATAATAATATTCTGCATAGTACTACCCATGAATTCATTTTAGGTTTACTTTAATTTAAGGTACTACTGTTCTTGCCTAAGATAAGTTTCCCTTTTATTTCTTCATCAAAGTATATTTTTCATGTAATATAGCATCCTGACACATTGTGGATGAAACTCAAAACCTTTTTTAACAATTGTGGAAAAATTGCGGTAATCATGGTCATAAAGAAGTTTAAATCAGCAATCACTTACTTCAATGTCATGATTTCTTCCTTCTCACCTGAACTCCCTGTAGTAAGAAGGAAAATGAGGGGGGTGGGGTGGGTGCAAGGAAAGAATAGAGACCCATTCTTAGCTGGAACTAGGCTGAAATTTCCAAATATTTATGATCTTGAGCATCAATCATGATTCAAGAAATTAAAGAAGGGAGCTGGTTGCAATTCAATGCTATATTACCTGAAAGACCTTTGGCCCTCTCGTGAAAATGAAAAGCAATTTTTGAACCTTAATTTCAACTTTTAGCCTTTAATTGTGGAAGAAGAGGGTGCAGTGAGTGCTTCCCTCCCACCCCTCCCACTATTGTGAACTGGGTTCAAATCTTGGACCTGGCATCACATGTGGATTGAGTTCGTTGTTGGTTCTTGTCCTTGCTCCAAGGAGTTTCTCTGGGTGTTCCAGTTTTCCTCTCTCAGCAAAATACCATCATTCTAAATGCCAATTTGACCTGGCAAAAGTGGACAGGAAGAGTCACCCCATGGATTGTCCACTGCTAAAATCCAGTTATTTAATTTTTTGTGTACCGCCATCCAAGCATGCTTTGCCATGTTTGGGACCAGTCACTATATATATTACCTAGGGGGGGTAGGAGGATTTTTGTTGTATCACACTGAAATTAGCCTTGTGCCCCCCCCCCCCAATCTTTGTAGTATTTTAATGATCCCCCTCATTGGCAGTTAATGTCTTATAGCCCCCCCCCCTTTGTACTCTGTTAGCAATGACTGTTTCTCCCCCCCCTCTGTTCCCCTGAAAACCATGCGATCCCCCCTTCATTCTTTCTCCTCCCCCCCCCTCATGATAAATAATGATAGGTGTTTTGGTTTTAATTTCCCCCGAGCAGAAAGATGTAATTTCACATCGTCAGCCCAAAGAACATGTCTTCAACATCTTGTAAGTGGGAAACTCTCTTTGTTTTTCCATTTTTTTGGTTGTTGTTGTTTTTGTTTCTCTTTTTGGTTTTTTTTTTTGGTTTTTGTGTTTTTTTTTACTGTGTAGTCTTGATGCCATTTTATCCAAATTTGTGTATGTATTTATAGAGAGTCCAGTGAAGAAGATGAAGAAGCCTTCGAAGCCATGGCAGAAATTGATAAGTTTGAGGAAAGTCTTAAACAGAGGAAATTATAAAACCAGAGTAGAAACTAACTCTGAAAGGTATCCTTATTTCTGGTAAAAGAAAAAAAATCTTGCCACTGTTCAGAACTGTAAGAAATGTAAATAAAGTGTCATTTCCATTGCAGAGTGTTGGTTTAAAATTCTACTTCAATTGAACAGAGAGCTTTAGTCAATAACGTCCATCTTCTCTATTGCAAGAAGCTGTTGCGTAAATTAGTTCACAGTCGCTCTAAAAATGGACGTCCACTGAATTTCGGCTTGAAAAATAGGTTTCCTTCAGCGATCTGCCACGATATTAAGCCAGGTCCAAAATTCACTTTTCGTATTCATCGCTCTGTATTTTGTTTTGGAATTAAAATCATCTTGTTAGAAACCCATTTTGGTGGTCGCATTACCCGAAAGTTAAAAAAAACTGCCGAGCTGTTCATTTCACAGACATCTCGCATGCGCAGGAGTTCGAGGAAACCACAAATTTATCGCCATAACCTCTTTTCCTGAGGTTGTAGAAACTAGGATGCGAATACCACTTATAACATATAGTCGTCATGTTAACAAACCTTAGGAATCGTAGTTTAACCAGAGGGGGGAGGGAGGGGAGGGTTTGAATTTAGGGACCGGTCGTAATTTACTTCCGGAGGAGGGGAGGGGAAGAGTTTGGATAATTGGTTGATATTGTCATAAAAAATGTTGTTTATTGTGGTTTTGTAGATAAATGATCGTTTAATCGTTTGTCTCAAGATTTGAGCCGAGCTATGAATTATATTGATCGTGAGGTTCCTACTTGTGCAGTCGAACCTGTATTAGGCAGCATCGTATTAAGCGGTCACCCTGTATTGAGCGGTCGGTTGTCAAAGACCTGAATTTCATTTTCCTAAATCACTGTAATCTTCACCTCTATTAAGCGGTCACCATCGGCCTGTTTGTATTGTTTTTCACCTGTGTTGAGCAGTCAATTGCGGAAATACTTAAATAAAACTAAAAATACTTTTTTCAAATGAAATTAAATCCATCTTCATCTCTCGAAATCAAAGTTAGTAGTATTTTCTAGCGAGTCTTTGTGCATGATAAGGACTATTATGCTATACAATGGCGTTTTTTATCGTTTTTCACCTGTGTTTTGGAACAGATACTGTCTGCGGACAAATATCCGTGCGTATTTTCGCACCAAACGGGGCCTAGTGTTCATACAGTTATCTGTCATACGTGACAATAGTTTCTTCAGCAAATAAATGTTCTTTACATGTTTTCGTATTTGATCTAACCTTAGTAGCGGAGCTATAAATGACAGCAAAGGAATTTCCCGATATCAGTTTCCCAATATCAGCCCACAAGTTTTTATGTAAACCCCTTCGATGGGGTTCAGTGTCTCTCGCATTCGACAGATCTCCCTCGAATAGATTCTACACGATCAATTACTTGCATCACTTGCGCAAATTGCTCGAGGAATGTAATTCCACAAGGCGATCAAAGGTAACAGACTTTTTACTGACAATTTTCCATCAAGGAATTAAACGTAGTACACCTTAATCGCAAAATGAAGTTGACGTCAGTTCTCAATTAATTCGATGTTTGCTTCATAATTTTACTTAGAAATTTCGGCGCTTAAAGCCCTACACTGAGACCATTGCAAGCAAAGGGTAGCTTATGGACACTTCAGCTTAAAGTGTAAGTAAAATCGTGTTTGTCATGAGTTCCATCACTTGCGAGTGGTAGACCTTCCACTCTTAAATTGAAATGTTTCCATCGGCGTCCTTTGTCGAGGTTCTTGAAACATGTATTTTGTTCCTTTTTTGTCTTCAAACGAGTACATATCCTACAGAATTCAAGCAATGCACTCAAGTATAATTCAAAATATCGAACGAGTAGAACGAAAATTATTTCACTGAAATTAAATTCGCGTGAACATACTAACGACTCAACCTCAACCAACAGCAAGATGGCGGTTGACAGTTTGATCATACGGTTCTCTGTGCATATTAACTTGTTACGTTTTCATTTAGAAATCCATTCTTTCTTCGAAGATAAACAGTGAACATTGACTAACGAAGAAAAGGTCATTGGGAAGGTAAGTTTAATCCAATGAGTTTATAAATAGGGGAACATTTATGCACGCATGTAGTTAATCACGTAAAATCGGTAAGTCACATAGAAGATAAAATTGAACCCCTCAACAGGCATTCCAGTTATTACTTTTAACTCTTCCGTTCTATCTCCCCGTTTTGGGGCTGACCAATGCACGCCTGACTCTTCCCGAGAATTGACAGAGCCGTACGTACTCTACATTGATTTACATTTAACGCTTACAACCGACAGTAAGGAATATTACCAATGAGATCTAGGCAAGGAAAGGCTTAGGGATTGCAGTGTTTTGGAACTTTGTAGTAAAATTTGCATTTTACAACAGCCATTTCATTGTTCTGTTGGACTCAGCCATCCGGATGAGTGCCTTTGATTCTTTGGTATGAATTAATTGACGTATGGCCGTGTGATCGCGTGATCTGACAGACGACACCCTAATTCTCGGAGCATTGCGTCATTGCACAGGAATAGTGGATCGCAAGACGGAAAAAAAAATCCAGCGTCTTTAAAATTCGTAAAGAGCAACTCACTTGTTAACATGTACAAAATGAGTTTTGGGACCAGAAGCACGAATACGAGACAGACGATTTGAAGAACAACCCTCAACTTGAGGTATTTGATCGAGAATCGAAACCAAGCGGTTTTATTTGATTGAGTTTAATTCATATCAGTTTTTTTCCAATAGCTGCTGGTCGAGTCGATGTCAAGCGTTGAGTGACAGATTGTGTCTATATCAGGAGAGAAGCTCAAAGCTGAGGGTAAGCAAAATGATTTTAACAAACCCTCGTTAAATAATTATGTGGGGACATTTATGTACCGCACCTAAAGAAACGCACACCGTCAATAATCGTTGTCAAAGCTTCCCGGTTCTTTAAACTAAGCAAGCTTATTGGTATGTGTAAGCTAAATTTTAATGTAGGCAAAAGCTCAATTTTGAAAGTAGTCTTTTTTTTTTCCCGACGTATAAGGCAAAAATGCTAGAGTCAAAGTCGATGTCACTTCTCTGTTAGTTCGACGAATTCTGCATAATTTTATAGAGCAATTTCGGTGCTTGAGGCAACGCAAGCGAAGGGCAGCTTAAGGAAGTAAAATATGACACTAATTTGGCATCGTGTTTGTCATAAGCTCCATCACTTGTGAGTGGTAGACCTTCCATCCTTAAATTGGAATGTTCCCATCAGCGTCCTTTGTCGAGGGTCTTGAAACATGTATTTCATTCCCTTTTTTATCTTCAAACGCACATATATCATGCAGAATTAAAGCATTGCACTCAAGTTTAAATCAAAACATGGAACTAGCAGAACGATGAATATTTCACTGAAATTAAGTTCGCGTGAGCAGACTAACGATTTAACCTCAACCAACAAGATGGCGGTTGACAGTTTGATAATATGAGGTTCATACATGCAGTTGTTCACGTAAAATTAGTATATCACATAAAAAAAATTGAGTCACTCACCAAGATTTGAAGTTGTTACTTTCAATGCTTCAATCCCCTTGTTTTGGCGCTGACCAATGCACGCCTGACTCTCTCCGGGAATTGACAGAGCCGTACGTTCTGTACATTGATTCACATTTATCGCCTATAACAGACAGTAAGGAATATTACCAATGAGATCTAGGCAGGGAAAGGCCTAGGGATTGTAGAAATGAGAAAATGAGTTTTGGGACCAGAAGCATGGGTACGAGACAGACCATTTGAAGAACAACCCTCAACATGAGGTATTTGATCGAGAATCGAAACCGAGCGGTTTTATTTGATTGAGTTTAATTCATATCAGTTTTTTTCTAAAAGCTGCTGGTCGAATCGATTTCAAGCGTTGAGTAACAGATTGTGCCGTTATCAGGAGAGAAGTTCGAAGCTAAAGGTAAGAAGGACGCTCTTTACAAACCATCCTAAAATACTTATGTGGAGACATTTACGAATTGCGCATAAAGAACGCACACCGTCAATAATCGTTGTCAAAGCTTCCCGGTTCTTTAAACTCAGTAATCTTATTGGTATGTGTAAGCTAAATTTTAATGTAGGCAAAAGCTCAATTTTGAAAGTAGTCTTTTTTTTTGTTTGACGTATAACGCAAAAATGCTAGAGTCAAAGTCGATGTCACTTCTCAGTTAGTTCGATGAATGCTGCATAATCTTACAGAGCAATTTCGGTGCTTAAGGCAACGCAAGCGAAAGGCAGCTTAAGGAAGTAAAATATGACACAAATTTGGCATCGTGTTTGTCATAAGCTCCATCGCTTGTGAGTGGTAGACCTTCCATCCTTAAATTGGAATGTTCCCATCAGCGTCCTTTCTGGAGGGTCTTGAAACATGTATTTTGCTTCTTTTTTATCTTCAAACGCGTTTGCATCCTACAGAATCAAAGCATTAATTGCACTGAAAGAGTCAAAGTTGATGTTACTTCTCAGTTAGTTCGATGAATGCTGCATAATTTTACAGAGCGATTTCGGTGCTTAAGGCATTGCAAACGAAGTGTAGCTAAAGAACGCTTCAGCTTAAAGTGTAAATAAAATATGGCACGAATTTGGCATCGTCTTCGTCATAAGCTCCATCACTTGCGAGTGGTAGACCTTCCATCCTTAAATTGAAATGTTTCCATCAGCGTCCTTTGTCGGGGTTCTTGAAACATGTATTTTGTTCCTTTTTTATCTTCAAACGGGTATACATCCTACAGAATTAAAGCATTGCACTCAAGTTAAGATCAAAATATGGAACTTGTAGAACGATGAATATTTCATTGAAATTAAATTCGCGTGAACAGACTAACGGCTCATTACCTTAATCAACAACAAGATGGTTGATTATGAGGTTCTCCGTACATGTTAACTTGTTATTTTTTTTTAATTTAGAAATTCAGTCCTTCTTCGAAGATAAACAGTATACACTGAGTAACGAAGATAAGGTCATTGTGAAGGTAAGTTTAATTTACTGAGTTTAGTAATAAGGGAGCATCCAGGCATGTATGCAGTTGATCACGTAAAATTAGTATATCACATAAAGGATAAAATTGAGTCACTCACCAAGAACTGAAGTTGTTACTTCCAATTCTTCCGTTCTATCTCCCTGTTTTGGGCGTGACCAATGCACGCCTGCCTTTCTCCGGGAATTGACAGAGCCGTACGTACTCTACATTGATTCACATTTATCGCTAACAACAGACAGTAGGGAATATTACCAATGAGATCTTGGCAGGGAAAGACCTAGGGATTGCAGTGTTTTGGAACTTTGTCGTAATATTTGCATTTTACAACAGACATTTCATTGTTGTGTTGGACTCAGCCATCCGGATGAGTGCTTTTGATTCTTTGGTATAAGATGATTGACGTATGATTGTCTGTGATCGGGTGATCTGACAGACGACACCCAAATTCTCAAGGTATTGCATCATTGCAAAGGAATACTGGATCGCAAGATGCACAATAAATGTAGCGTCTTTAAAATTCGTAGAGAGCAACTCACTTGTTGACATGTAGAAAATGAATTTCGGGGCCAGAAGCACGGGTACGAGACAGACCATTTGAAGAACAACCTTCAACTTGAGTTATTTGATCGAGTATCGAAACCGAGCGGTTTTATTTGATTGAGTTGAATTCATATCAGTTTTTTTTTCCAACAGCTGCTGGTCGAATCAATTTCAAGCCTTGAGTGACAGATTGTGTCTATATCAGGAGAGAAGCTCAAAGCTGAGGGTAAGTAAAACGATTTTAACAAACCCTTGTAAAATAATTCAATTCCCACAGTGTGGGAACATTTACGTATCGCACCTAAAGAAACGCACACCGTCAATAATCGTTGTCACAGCTTCCCAGTTCGTTAAACTCAGCAAGCTTATTGGTATGTGTAATCTAAATTTTACTGTGGGTAAAATCGGAATTTCGAAAGTTTTTTTTTCTGTCTGATGTTTAATGCAAACATACCAGAGTCTTGTTTCCGAGAATTGATGATAACGGAAATCGAAAGTGAAATAGTCTGAAATTGAAAGACTTGGAAAATATTCCTCAAACCGAGTTATTTTAGGAATCAATTTGTCTTCGTTTTTGCATTGTTTAAAATGGACGTGATTTTCTTTCACTATTTAAAGATACAATAAGTATTAGGATACAAGCGTTTGTTGTGATATATATCTAGCTTGCAATCAGTCGGATTTTTAATTGGGAATGTGGAATTTGGACTGGAAATTGACTATGGAGGGAGGGGTGGGGGCCAAGAAAGTCAGTTTCACAGCTTATTCTTCATGCAGGCTGTGATTAATGCATATAATATTTGTACAGCTGAACGGAATTCTAACGAATCTGAAAAAAAGAAAAACATTTGAAAGCAGCATAACATTTGTGGGGCAGTGTGTATTTGTACATGAAGCCATTTATCAGACTGAAATCAACATTTACTTCAATAACCAACATGTTCTTATTAATAAATCGCATAATATTAACACTGGAGTCCAATCCTCTAACACCTAAAATTGTGACCATAAAACCAATATGCATTTAAAAGCCAGATGCAAGATTTTCATCAGTTTTGTTAACCCTTAAACCCCTTAGAGTGACTCAATTTGTTCCCTTTGACTTTGCTTCAAAGTTTTTCCAGCAGTGGAAATGCTCGCTTTCAGAATAAAGTACGCCATAGCAAATTCATATTTTTTAACAATTATTTATCAACATTGAATGACATTTGCCAATCTTTCTCCCATTTAGTTAACGCATCTAAATCTTTCTGTATGTTTTGGCAGTCAACTGGACTATTTGTTCTACAATATAGGAAACAGTTATCTGCAAACAATCCTATTGTTGGTGAAATACATAAGGGCAAGTCATTAATGTAAATCAGGAACAGTAATGGCCCTAAAACCGTACCTTGAGAGACTCCTGATGTCGCAAAACACTGATTTGATAAAACACCCTCCAAGGCTACCCTCTGTGTTCTCTTAGTAAGAAACACTTGAATTCAGGACAACAAGCTGCCCTGAATTCCATTATGACTCAGCTTATAGAGCAGCTTCTGATGAGGTACTCTATCAACAGCTTTAAATGCTGGCTTTAAGACTACAGTATGCCATAGCAAATTCATATTTTTTCACAATTTTCAGGGGAAGTATGCCCCCATTCCCCCCTTAGGATGGTGATGCCTGCCGCATCCCATTTGAAGGCTAAAATGCAGAAGAAAATCTCAGTTATGAAGGTAGCAAAGGGATGTCCTGCAATGTGGGTTTTATAGAATTTTGTGGGTTCCCCCTGCCCCATTTGACTTTTAACCCTTAACACCCTAAGACATTGGTATTCATATTCTCCACACTGTTCTCTTTACATTCCCTTTGGAACATGCAGACAAGGAGAATTTGTCAAAGAAGTATAATTGATAGTGAAACAAATAGAAGAGTCAGTTTAGAACATAAGAGCTACATCAATTGTCTAATAAGTATTTTAATTGATGAAAATCTTTCTTGGAAAAACCATGTTGACTGTGTCATTGCTGAAATAAGTAAGACCATACAAATGATTGCTAAGGTGAGATAGATTGTTCCATCATCTGTCCTCATAAATATCTACAAATCCTTAATTTTACCTAATTTAACCTATGGACTCCCTGCTTTGGGCAATGGGTCTAAAAAGTATATAGTAAACAAAATTGTTGTGCTCTAATAGCAAGTATTATGTTTAATTAACCTTACTGATAGAAAAGAACATGCCATCCACTTATTTATAATTGCAAAAATTCTACCTATTTCCATCTTACATTATGAAGCTGTATGTAAATTAAAGCTTGATGTGCACAGTGCACCTTCTAACATCATAAAACCTTTTGTGAGAACATCAAACAATTATACCTAATATAGTTACTCACTCATCAACATTATAACTTGTTAGGATTAAGTACTCCAGGTGTCAAAATCTGGAATGAGATGCCAAATGAATGGAAAAATTTGTCAAAGAAATCCTTCAAAAAAGAAACAAAAAAGCTCTTGTCAATATTTTAGAGACTGAAGATTTTTATATCAAGCCTGATGAGATAATGGTTAAATTTAAACATGGCAAAATTGAAACAAATGGAACTTGCAGTTGTAAAATATCTTTGGTGCACTTAGATACTCGGGTTTTTTTTTCTTTTACAATTAATGTCTTTCATTTTCCTTTTTCTTTTCTTGTGTATCTTTTAATGTTTTTTTTTCATGTATTATTTTCATATTCACCTTTATTTTCAACAAACTCTGCTCAAAATTTTCAAATTTTTTTTCTCATAAGTTAGAGAAACTAGTTGAAACCACCTAAAAGACATTTGATTTGCCAAAAAAATCTTTCAAAAGTGAGATACAACAAAGAGAATATTTTAGGAAACCTGTACAGAAGAGCGAAAGGTGTCATAATTAGAAACTGGCCTCCAGCACAGTGTTAATGTTTTCTGTAGGCTTTTCTCCAGGATCTCAATTTGCATATATTGTTTTCATCACATCTTGCAGTGTACATTCACTGGGAATCTGTAGCTCATTTTGCAAAATGTTGAGTAATGAGAGTATTCATCAAACAGCCTAAAAGAGTGGACTAAAAGTGGAAGAGAGCACAAGCCGAAGAAATTGAAATTAAGTTGTTCACTTTCACCAGCTTGCTTGATAACTTTTGGATTATGTTTAACTCATGTTCCTGTTTCACAAAATGACCTTTCCTGCAAATTTCAAAGGAGTTATTTGTCAGGAGGCTGGTCAGGGGGTTCCATGTTGTGTTTCATAATGGTCAGTGGCATGACCACATTGACACATGCTTTTGAAAAGGAGGCAAGAAAACTGTTAATTTCTTTGGAGGTCAAAAACTAGAGGTTTGTTTTTACACAAGTTACCTCAGTCTTCATTAATAGGTAATGTAGATCTGTTGGTTTTCATGAAAATTGCCTTGAATGTTCCTCAGAAGTGCATAAGGTTTTAATGAAATTTGAAATAATTATTTCTCTCACAATTTATCGGAGTTTGACATCAAGGGAAATCCAACCTCACAATATATTTTCTCAGTAACCAATGGGAATATCGAAATTGCCTGACACACTTTGTTAGCCTATTATCTGCTGAGTGATACTGTTCAGTTTGTTTCAAGGTCTGGAGTAACACAGAGGCTGGTAATTCAGTAAAGCAAACACCATCAATGCTGCATTTAAATGCTTACAGCCGTGCCTACCAAAACAAAAAAAAACTGTGAAAAGTTTTGTCATTGACAAAATGCAAGGCATTGTAACAAGAAATTACACATCATCCTTGATCAACAAGAGCATGCACATTGCTATTAAATCACTTGACCAATTATAATAATACCTATTATCAGCACAAATCTACAAGACCAATTGTATAATTGTAATGGTGCAGTCTGCAGAGCAGTAGGGGATTGTAATCATCCTAACAGCATGTGGACTGGTAAACAAAAGTAAAAATGTACTGAACTTAGTTAATTTGTTGTTAAGTTCACAACATAGTGGATTATTAGTAGATTATTATCTTTTAATAATTGAGAAGGGTAGAGCCCAAGAAGCTCTATATACATGTATTAACTGGCTTTGGTCCCACTTTAGTGATGAAGACATAATTTCTCCTTGCATTATTGTTACAATATAAGGCAGAGAAGTGATGAGAATAAAGAGAAATATCAAAAAGAGGGTAATAAGTCGATCTAATACTCATAACATTATAAGAATTGTATGGCAGACAGAAAGGGGAATTAGTAATGAGATCTGAGTTTGGAGTGAAAGAGTCGAGTACTTAGTGATAGAAATCCATATGAGACTATAAGATGATTTTTCATTATTATACTAAAAATGTACATAAAGATATTAATAATTCTCAACCGTCCTAATTTCAGAAAGAAGTCACCTCTTCCAGGTGCATGTCTTAGTTTTCAACTGAGGTAAGAATAATGTCTGTAAAATGAACAGATATGTTAAGAATTCTTGACCATTTCAATGACGTTAACTCTTTTCATTAAGAATACGAAATCTTGATCAATAGTTATAACATGGTTGATAAGAATTGTTGGCTTATTTAAGCTTGATATGTTTGAACAGGGGGTGAAGGGGGGGGGATCTTGCACAGGTTACATCAAAAAGTTCA
This sequence comes from Pocillopora verrucosa, assembly GCF_036669915.1. Lineage (NCBI taxonomy): Eukaryota > Metazoa > Cnidaria > Anthozoa > Scleractinia > Pocilloporidae > Pocillopora > Pocillopora verrucosa. Next base: position 3,229,217 of record NC_089317.1, read on the forward strand.
AATATTGCATCACTAAATATTGGGTAATTAAACAACTTTAAGGTTCACATAATTATTGCAAAAAGCAACAAATTTACAGTTCATGGGGTTTTACCTTCATACTTTCACAGATCGCAAAAATTAAAAACACTCAGTCGCACATCAAGCAAAAACCCCTTTCACCCCCTTTATAATGAGGATGAATTGATCTTTACTACAGCACATGGCATCAGCTGCTACACCAGCATCTCCTTCTACCAAGGAGACAACCAACTATGCCCGACTCTGTCGCCTTCTGGTGGATGTTGGATCCCAAGCCTTGAGAGACACTTTTGATGCCATTCACCCCCCAGTAGGACTTCATACAGTTTTGGGGCGTCACCCAGAGCATGCAACACTAAAGTCTCTAAAGAGCAAGAGGGTGTTGAATGCAACGCAATGGGGGAAACTATATCCAGCTATTCCATCATCTGTTTCATCGGCAGGGTTTGATATCACACTACTGATGGTTTTACTGAGGAACATCTGTGGGATAGCTCCTCCCAGCACTGGATGGGACAGACTTCCTCCGTCTACAGATTTGAGTAAGCAGGCCAACATCGCCAGGCTGAAATACTACCGTAATACTGTGTATGGCCATGCCAGCCAAGCCTCTGTGGACGACGTTGCATTCAACAACTACTGGCTGGACATTAGCAATGCCATAGTAGGAATGGCAGGAGCGGGTTATGGAGCTGCTATCAATAAGCTTAAGATTGGGTGTATGGACCCTGATACTGAAGAACACTACAGGCAGCTGCTGAAGCAGTGGAAGAAAGATGAAGACAATGTTAAAGAAAAGCTCCAAGAAATTGAAGGTGCAAATAATTCGTACCTAAGAATGTAACCTCAACCAAGCAAAAGGTGTCGGGAGGAATGACAAAATCAGCCTCGGGCATTTAGGTTTTTATTGGTGTAGTTATGTTTCAGTTACGACTTTTTAATGTTACCCACTGGTAATCTACAGTGGCCATAATCCACATTGGCCAAGAATACTCGAGCAAATCGTCATCTGATCAGAAGCAAAAATAGAACCAATGACGATACAATGGTAAACAGACAGGTTCTGAAGATTAAGAAAAAAAACCCGTAGAGGGATTTATCGCTTGGTTAAATCACAGATTCTCAAAAACAGGTTTAGATAAAGAGAAAAATTTTGTCTGGAGAAAGAAATATTCTGATTCCCCACGAGGAATCGAACCTCAGACCTTCGGATTCCGCGCTCCGCTGCTGTATTACTGAGCCACAGAGACGCTATGGTTAGCTAGGCTCATCACGCTGTTCCTATATGACACGCGTCCTGCATGCTATTAGGATCAGCAATGTCGATAGCAGCCTGTTTTTAAATAGAATAAGAAAGATCGTAAATATTGAGCTCGGCTAAAGAAATAGAGAAGGATGTTTTTCATCTTGTCACGAGCGTAGGAAAAACAAAACAAAAAAAGCAAAAGAGAGAGAAAAAACTCTAGATAGTTACCAATGAGTTCGTGGGAGTGAAAGGGTTTTTGAATGTTATGTTATAAAAAAAAGGTAAGACTGCTGCAGGAAAACTAACGTGATTTTCCACTCTCAGCCAGCACATGGAACATTAAAAAAGATCTTAAGCAGGTGAGATGTGAGGTCGGAAATATTGTGGAAAGAAATAGAGAAAGATGATTTTCATCTTATCATGAGCGTTATTTGTACCTGAGAAGACATTTAATCCTTTCAAAGAGAATTTAGACCCAATTTCGAAGGGAAGTTCTAACTTACGAGATCGTAAAAATGTTTTTACCCTCAGATAAAGTGACGAATGACTTTGACTGGATGAGAACTGAAGTTGGAAATCTACGTGACAAGCTGGACACTTTAATGGCACGACAACATGAAGCACAAGATCAGGGTGAATTCTTAATGCCATTTATTACGTCACTTTTACAATTAAAATTAACCTTTTAAAATTGAGAAGTATGGGAGGTGCTTTAAAATTTTCTAACCTATCAACTGTCAAAGCGCAGTGAGGTGCATATTGCTGTATGTGGTTTGATTATTTTAATGGTTGATGAAAATGTACCACAACCCCTCCCCCCCGCCCTAAAAAAAAGAAAAACAACAGCAAGAAACAATAAAAACGAAAAAAAAAGTATTAATGGTACTAATACTCCTAAATAAATTAAAAGGAATGAATGAAGGTTTTTTGGTTTTCCATTGTTGGTTGTTTCAAATACGCATGAAAAAAAAAATAAAAAACTTCTTTCAGACAAATATATGTTTTCAACTTTAGAAAAAATGACAAATGACATTGATCAGATGAGAAGTGAAATTGGAAACATACATGACAAATTGTCAAGTTTAATGATGGCCCGACAAGAGGAAACACAGCATCAAGGTTAGTCCCTACAGCAGCTATGAATTCAAGGGCGATTCATCTATTGAAATGCGGAGCTTCGGGAGAGTTAATATTAAGAGGGTGTTCACCGTAAGAATGTTGCATTTTTTGAGTGAACAACGTGAAAACAGATTAAACCTATATAACCTCGTAGAACGAAACATAAAGGCCCGGTCATTTACACAAAGTTTGGCCGTTGTTTAACAAAACCACATCCTAAACTACAATTTAGCTGAACCTTTTGTCTGAAAAGTCATTTTTGTGAAAAGTGTCAAGAGAGCCTAAAGCTAACTGCGGAAGGACATTTATTTACTTAAATCAACCCTCTTCTAGGGAATGCCTAAGGCTCATTGTGTAAAACCGTGGTTTGGGTTAGACCTCGTTTAAATAACCGACTCAAAGTTTGTAGACTAACGTGACTCACACTGCAAATAATGAATTAGCCAAATATACTGACACAATTTGGCATACGATCGCACGGAAATTACGAACAATACAGTAAAGAGGTACTGTTTGTTTTCAATACACAGTTTAGACAAAAACTTGAAAGAAAAGTCTAAAGATGGGCAATGAATAATGCTTAATTTTCATTGAAAGTAGACTTGTGTCTTGTGCGTGCAAAAAGGTGCTCTTTAGAAGGGTTTGCCATAAGACCTCTCATTGCCGTTTGTGTAACCGGCGAGGCTGTCGTGTTTGGGTTTTGCCTTACAGCTCTTTTCCGGGCTCAGCCGCCTATAAGACCATCGTCACCCGATTATGGAAATAGTTACCAAAACCTCTGCCAAAACCATTTGGCATGTTGCACAGCAGAGCTGGGAATTACTGTCGCTCATTAACAATGACATTAAGTCATTTTTGAAAAGTTTATTGTTTTTCCTACGCGATCTATTTTAAATGGAGTGGCTATCAGTTGACGCTTCTCTTTCGCTAATAATATTGAAATGTTCATCCTTAGGAGACGTCAAAAATTACCTTGATGAAATCAAAATTGATGTTGGAAACATGAGTCTCAGGTTGGATGATTTGGTAGCACAACAAAGAGAAACAAAGCAGCAAGGTGCGTACTGCGCTAACTAACTAACAATTGGAATACGGGCTCGAATTGGTTTTTGAGGGCGAAGCTTGAGGCAACTGTCACGCGTGAAACTGAGAGCGAAAAATCCAATGGTTTAATTTAATCTAAAAGTCATTCAAAACTTGGAAAAAAGACAGGCTCGTGTTTTTATTGAATATTAATACAAATGGGCCATCCCCTGTGCTGTTGACATTTCTTTCTATCTGTCACGGAATAAATAGTGAGTAGCTAAGCCAATCAGATTGCAGCATTTACGATCGAACGTATATCTACACTAAACCTTAATAATATCAGCGCTTGGGGAGAATAACAAAAAATTATTTTGCAATATTGGGGTAGGAATCAGTTACAGCAATTGTTATTTCATCACAAATTGAATCAGATTCCTCCATGGGAAGGAAGAACCCTTCATAATTTGCCTCACATGCAACGTGTGGCTTCTTAGCTCAGTTGTAAGCAGCACGGTGATGAAGAGCTTTGGCCCCGAAAAGAATTCGCAGCACGCATTCTACAAAGGCGCGATCATTTCTGTCATCAGTATAGAGAATTAATTTAACGCTTGCAGTCAGTAGGTGTCTATGCGGTTATTTAAACCTGTTGATTTTAACTTAGGGCCAGTTCACATGGAAGTGGGGGACCCCAAGTAGGTGAGGTGACCCGCCTAGATGGGGTAACCCGCCTTTCCATATAATCTCTCATTTTATCTTAATCACGTTTACATGATAGGTGGGGTAACCTAATACCGCGTAACCTAATACCGCGTAACACAACGCGTGACGCTTTCATGAATAAATACAAATGTGTCCAAGAATGAATCTTTCGTCTTTCTCGAGATGTGAGCTTGGGACGCCTATGCTGAAACTCCCTAATTGCAAGCGCAACAACAACCTCAAGAAACCTCACCCCAGCACCCCGAGGTTGTAAGATTGCATGTAAACGCGTTTTATTTTCGACCACTGCTAGGCGGGTTACCTCAACTACCTGGGATCCCCCACCTCCATGTTAACAGGCCTCTAAAGGTTCACCTGATAACTAATACTTCATCTAATTTTAAAAGCGCGAATTTCAATTACGAACCACAATAAATCTTGGACCGGAATCACTTGGCGCGATCTCATCATGGAGGCCAAAGTCCGGCTTCCATCGATCGGCTGAGCTTTCAAGAGTTACGGCATACAATCTCGACCATATGTGCTAACAAAAAGTTAATGTGCAATCAAGCCCAAAGCTTTTGCAAAGAACGAAATCTTTCGTCGATTCCCCGATGACTGCAATACGTTTTATCCAGCCAGCAGTTCCCAACCGCGCCAACAAAGGCTGTTCGTTAAATACCACGTCACCAAACATGTTGTATGCTCATTTGGTCTCTGTGCCAGACTAATTAGACAGCGAGAATTTCCTGCAGATGCATTCGTGAGGTGTCAAAATGTAATGTTGGAAACTGCGCGATATGTCAATTATTCTTAATTTGATTGACATTTATAAATGATTTCGTTTTACAAACAACACGGCAGTCACGATATTCATATTCGTAGATGTGGATTTGCTCACTACAAACTGAAATGCACTAACGTTGTTTTAGAGAAACGTGAAGCCTAGCTTCTCCCCTTCTTTTACGTGTTTTAAATTGTTCCTGTTATATGTTGCTCCAACATTTGGCCAGGACTATTTGTGGACCTTGTGTTAACGATTTACCGTTGTCTTCTTCAAGACATGCATTGTTTCTACAAAGAAAATAAGCTTAGCGTACCGCCCCTTAGGTTATTTCGAATTAGATCCGTTAAGTTTTCTCGAGGAATTTCCCAGAGCTCTTGTTTCTAGACAATGTGCGAACAAAGTAGTGTTGCATCTGGAAAATGATTAGAAATGTAATTATGGGAAGGTGCTTTTTTTTTTCATTTCATTCGGAAGCACGGGTTCGAATTTCATCGAAGGCTGAACCTTTTCGCAGATTTATTCCTGTAACTTTTAAAATTATCGCTTACCTGTGGGTATCATGGTTGTATTTATGACAGAATGGTATCAAATAGCAGTCACTGGCATTGTAGAGGATCCAAGCCTCAAACGTTTCGATTTCGTGAGTGGATATACTTTCATTTTACCAACTGAGCCAAAGAGGCAAGTTAGAGAATCATCTCGTCTGCCAGGCTAATTTTTTGACCAACGTCTTGCATATAGTTAACATGACGCAGGGAGAGGAAGCGGGCTGATAAATTTTTAGACTTTTTCGTAGAGACTATGTAAAGATCTCTCACATGGATCCCTTTCGCCCTCAATAACTTCCTTATCAATTTTAAAATCAGAAATTATCATAGGACAGTTGATAATTAGTATTTATGTAAACGATCTACCAAATGTTTGTCAAAATTTTTTCAACTGCTTGCTACATGGATGACTAAGCTCCTATTGTCTTTTACCGTGAACGACTCTGCTTGGATCACTCAAAGTGTTAATTCCGACTTACAACGGATTCGCAATTGGTGTCAACAATTGTTCGATGCTTAATCCAGATAAGACGAAACTAATAGTTTTTGGCAGCCGAAGAATGTCTTCCAAATTACTGGACTTTAAATTATCCCCACTAGGAAAAGACATTAACCCGGCTCAATCAGTCAAAGACCTTTGAGTAATTTCTAATCCCACGCTATCTTTTGATATTTGTATCGTCTTGCATGTCGTAATTATCTCAAATAAGCCGTATTAGATTCGTTTTCGATAAATAACTGCTTAAAATCATAATAAATGCGCTTGTTTTCAGTAAACTATATTACTGTTCATCAGTATGATCATCCACTTCGGCCTGTAATATTCGTAAATTGCTATACGTTCAAAACTTTGCCGCGCGAACTATCTGCAACGTAAAGAAGTATGACCATATCTCTCTTGTATTAAAAAACTTACGTTGGCTCCCAGTAAAAACACAACTGTATTGCCGGGATGCTACTTTAACATTAAAATGTATGACGGATCAAGCCCCGGAATACTTAACATTTATGTATATAACAAGAGGCAGCGTATCTGAAAGTATAACCAGAAACTTTCAACGACTAAACATTCCCCCTTTTAAAACTGCAACAGGACAGAAAACGTTTTATTATAAAAGGGTATCTATCTGGAACAAGTTAGATCCAAGCCTTAAATTATGTAAGAGTTTCGCTTCCTTTAAGAGAGCTCTAAAAATCACCTTTTGAATTAATTTTTAAACTGACCATATTTTATTTAAAGATATATAATTCGTATTATATTGTGCGTATTTTAATTTGTAATCCAATTTCTTCACTGAAAAGCCCCAGATGAGGATGTGTTCTGTAAATGTATGTAAACGTATGTGTACTTTTCCCGTCTAAAGAAGGCAGCGATACGTGGTTTTTTTGCTCACACAGGTTTGAATAGCTTTAACCCTCTAAAATCAAATGTGAAAGAACAGAAACCATTTTTTTTAAAAAAGGTTCCTCATTAACACGTTGACCGAACGCTAATCAATATGATATTCGATATGTTTTCTTCGCCTTTTTCGTCACGATACAGAATCATTTGTCAGAATTCAACCGTTTAAAATGTTTAGAAAATCAATTCGTGTGTTCTTAATGCTCTACCCTGCTATCTTTTCTTTTTAAAATTGTTGAAATCTAAGATTTATGCATAATTCTACTGTCACGTTAGCAAAATCACCAAAAGTTTGAAGTCACTAAGACGAAGAAAATGAATAAGTGAAAGATGTTTTTACATTTCTATAATTTCGAACATCTTGTTAGAAGAAATCCACCGCAGTTTTCTATGGTCTGGTCTGGACTTGAGAAATATCACCCAGGAAAGAGTACTTTTGACCAATTTAAAAAAATCGGCTAACGAATTGAATGCCTTCTAAACCCCTTATATATCACAAAATTTAGGAACACAAACTATTTCTTGCTGCGTGCGGTGTGTTACGAGGAGAGAGCCTGTCAACTTTTAAAATTCTTGAGGTCGCAAGAGGTCAAAAAAGGGGAATTTTGCAGTTTTGACTATTGAGAGCTCTCAAAAAATTTTTTAACGTATTTCCAGAAACCGTGGTTTTATTTACTTACTACCAAAGATAATTTAATGGGCAAAGTTTGAGGCAAAACTTTTCTCTGATGTGAAAGGCCTTGGACCACTCTTACAGAGATCGCCACTTAATTGATACACAGTAGCATAAGAGATTGACTTGATAACCCATTAAATGCAGCGGATATTGATACCGTATTTACCCGTGTATAATGCGCACTTTTTTTTCCATAAAAACAAGCATCAAAATCGCGGTGCGTATTATACACGGAATCTATTGTTTGTCAAGCACGTCCTAATTTGCATACGTTAAAAACGCAACAAAGAAAGTAAAAGTGCACGGATCGGTGGCCTGGGGAGGAGAAAGAGCTTGCTTGTTTACGACTCATTTGAAGCTCACATGACAGATACTGTGAACACTTCCTTCAAACGCGAACTTCCCTTCTCCAGCCGCTCAATGTATCTTTGAACAAACCATTTAGAGATGGAGTCCGAAAGGAGTGGATGACTGATGGAATTCACGAACTTACTAGACGACAAAAAAAGGCTTCGGAGGAACTGATCTGTTCGTATATTTCACAAACGTAGGAAGGCATTCCATCAGAAATGATCGCTGCCTCTCTCTGAAGTGTGGGATCACAAACAATTCGAATGGATCACAAGATGAATTGGTTTACAATTCAACTGAGAACACTGATGAACTTGAGGATTCAGTCATCGAAGACCTATTCGAATCGGACTGTGAGTCGGTTTAAAGACACTGAACATTTACTTAAATCACGCAATTGCAATGCAGTAATTATATTCAAGCTACCAGCAGTACTGGGAGTAGAAATAATGTTTATGAACGGCTGTTATGATAATAATTCAAGCTGTGAATCTAGGTATATTAATAAGGACTTCAAGTTACAATATTTATAAAACGTTTGACTGTTACTGAATAGAAAAGCTTGTAAATAGGTGCTCGGTGCGTGCGATATTTGTAGTAGCAACTAGTTAGAAACTGTTGTAAACATATTATTGATGAATTCCCAGCTCTTGTTAATTAAGTGAAAAAATGGAAGTTTTAATTCTTGGTATTTGTCATGAAATCTTTTTCTTCGGAAAAAAGAGGTAAAAAATTAGGGTGCGTATTATACACAGGCGCGCATTATACACGGGTAAATACGGTAATGTCGAGTTCAGAGTCTGCCTAGTTTCCGAGCCCCTCGACCGTGTAGTGTTCTCAGAATTTTGCACCCTCAGAGAGAAATGTTTTATTTTGCAGTTGTTTTCAAAATGAAAAAAATATCTGTTTGATTCCGGGTTTTTTTTTTTCATGTTATTATGAATTATCAAACTTCGTGTCAATAATATCTGCTTCAGCCTTCGGCTTCGCCAGATAACTCAGACCTAAGTGGTGATATTTCACGATATCACTCTCAGTGTCATCCTATAATTGCTTATTTTTCCGAGAGTCATGGCGTCATATAGCGTGTCGGTAAGAATGCCTCATAAAACTGACAACTAATTCTTTTTCAGATGGATTTGACCCAACTGGAATTATTGATAATATTCGTCAACTCTACAAAAATCGGGAAGGTTGGCTGGCACCGTTTCCCTGGTGTGAAGATTTTCACTTCTCCTTTGACGACATCTACACCAGACTGAAAGTCATCTACAGAAAGAAAACGAAAGGAACAGCCACAGACCGAGTTGTCACGATGTCTGAAATCTTCAACCAGCACGAAGAATGTGAAGAACCAAGAGTAGTGTTAATTGAAGGGAAGCCTGGTATGGGAAAGACCACTTACTGTAAAAAAGTTGTTTTCGACTGGGCCTCAGGAAAACACGCAACCGGAAATTGCTTTGCAAACATCGTAATAGTGCTTTTGATCAAATGTCGTGATGTTGAGTCTGGCCTTTGGGAGGCCATTGAAGATCAACTTCTGCCTCGAGAAGTTGGTGAAGACCAACGTGAGAGATTCTTCGACTTCATTCTCCACAATCAATCTAATGTTCTTCTAGTACTCGATGGATTGGATGAAGTTTCTGAGAAGAAGCTACCTATGTTTTCAGAAATTATTCAAGGCCGTGTATTGCCAAACTGTCGCGTGGTTGCTACGGCACGACACGAAGCTGGAGTGAAAGTTCGAAAATACTGCGACACATTGCTAGAGGTTGAGGGATTTACTGATGAAGATGTTGAAACCTTCGTCAGAAATTACTTTAGAGCCGAACCAAAATTGGCCGAGCAGCTTATCAAACACCTGGATGATGATTACGACTTATATCAAATATCGACGAATCCTCTCAACACTGCGCTTCTTTGCCTGGTCTATGAAGATTTGAAAGGTATATTTCCTGAGAGCAGAACGAAGCTGTACATGGAAATAGTGGAGTGTGTACTAAGAAGGTACAGAACAAAGCAGCAACTACCAGAAAACGGTGAAGACCTTGTTGACCTTTACGAAAGCCAATTGAAACACCTTGGTTCGATAGCTTTGAAAGGTTTACTTGAAGACAACTTGGATTTTGACGAGAAGGAGCTTGGAAAACACAAAGCAAGCGATTTACCTGGATTTGGATTTCTGTCAGTTCAGCCTGGAGGCAGTAAACTAAGACCAACTAGACGTTATAGCTTTCTTCACAAGACTTTTCAAGAATTCTTCGCAGCCTTCTATCTCAGTTGTCAGCTTATCCAGAAAGAAATCAGTACGAACAGCATAGCTGCTGGCAAAAAATATCGCCATCAACTGAAAGAAGTGCTTCTGTTTACATTTGGTATGCTAGCAGCACGATGCGAGGAAACAGTGGTGAACCTTCTAAAAAGCATAGCAACACAGTTAAACCAGGAAAAAGAGAAAGACGTGGACGTTATATTCAAGTGTGTTAATGAATGCAAAAAGAAGAACAAAAATGTTGATGAAAAACTGGCTACCGCTCTTGACGCTTCTCTTCAAACTGAAACTGTTGAAGTTTCAAGTGTAAAAGTGGATGAAACTCTAGCTGTCTTTTTAAGCAACTTTCTGAAAACAAATACAACTGTGACAAAATTAACATTGAAAAAATCTTCGCAAGATGGGGTTGCCGCTCTTGCACAGTGTTTGAAATATAACAAATCCCTGACAACGTTGGATTTGAGTGGTAATGAAATTGGTTATGATGGTGCTGCTGCTCTGGGTGAGTGTTTGAAATATAACAAATCGCTGACAACGTTGGATTTGAGTAAGAATGTAATTGGTGATGATGGTGCTGCTGCTCTGGGTGAGTGTTTGAAATATAACAAATCGCTGACAACGTTGGATTTGAGTAATAATGTAATTGGTGGTGATGGTGCTGCTGCTCTGGGTGAGTGTTTGAAATATAACAAATCGCTGACAACGTTGGATTTGAGTAAGAATGTAATTGGTGATGATGGTGCTGCTGCTCTGGGTGAGTGTTTGAAATATAACAAATCGCTGACAACGTTGGATTTGAAACGTACTATATTTGGTGATGATGGTGCTGCTGCTCTGGGTGAGTGTTTGAAATATAACAAATCGCTGACAACGTTGGATTTGAGTGATAATGAAATTGGTTATGATGGTGCTGCTGCTCTGGGTGAGTGTTTGAAATATAACAAATCGCTGACAACGTTGGATTTGAAATTTGCTGCAATTGGTGATGACGGTGCTGCTGCTCTGGGTGAGTGTTTGAAATATAACAAATCGCTGACAAAGTTGGATTTGAGTGAAAATGAAATTGGTAATGATGGTGCTGCTGCTCTGGGTGAGTGTTTGAAATATAACAAATCGCTGACAACGTTGCATTTGAAACGTACTATAATTGGTGATGGTGCTGCTGCTCTGGGTGAGTGTTTGAAATATAACAAATCGCTGACAACGTTGGATTTGAGTGATAATGAAATTGGTTATGATGGTGCTGCTGCTCTGGGTGAGTGTTTGAAATATAACAAATCGCTGACAACGTTGGATTTGAGTGAGAATGTAATTGGTGATGATGGTGCTGCTGCTCTGGGTGAGTGTTTGAAATATAACAAGTCGCTGACAACGTTGGATTTGAATTATAATGAAATTGGTGATGATGGTGCTGCTGCTCTGGGTGAGTGTTTGAAATATAACAAATCGCTGACAACGTTGGATTTGAGTGAGAATGTAATTGGTGATGATGGTGCTGCTGCTCTGGGTGAGTGTTTGAAATATAACAAATCGCTGACAACGTTGTATTTGATTTTTAATGAAATTGGTTATGATGGTGCTGCTGCTCTGGGTGAGTGTTTGAAATATAACAAATCGCTGACAACGTTGGATTTGATTCTTAATAAAATTGGTGATGATAGTGCTGCTGCTCTGGGTGAGTGTTTGAAATATAACAAATTGCTGAAAACGTTTGATTTGAGTCAATGAAATTGGTGATGATGGTGCTGCTGCTCTGGGTGAGTGTTTGAAATATAACAAATCGCTGACAACGTTGGATTTGAGTGGTAATGGAATTGATGATGATGGTGCTGCTGCTCTGGGTGAGTGTTTGAAATATAACAAATCGCTGACAACGTTTGATTTGAGTGATAATGAAATTGGTGATGATAGTGCTGCTGCTCTGGGTGTTACGTAGGAGTGTCATCCTCATTTGACAATACTTTCAATAAATTGAACCCTTGTAGGACATGGCTACCTTGCCTTATAACCAACTTTAAGAAGCGTTTACGTCAGGAATAAGCAGCGATTAATGACTCTGACCTTGAACAGGGTAAATGTACAGTAGCTTCCATTTATCGATATCAGTATTAGTATAAGAGTTACGTAGCATCTGTTTGCCACGATTATTTACTTTTGAAAGAGCTTTTATAAAAGCGTGTACGTTTAGTCAAGAGACCGTTACACTTTATTACAATCTTATCCACACAACTTTTACCTTGTCACGTTTAATGGATAAAGCTGTTAAAAGAAACTATGCTTCATCTGTAACGCGCGTGCTTGTAAACCGCCAGATTATCCACGCGAGGATAGTTTGGAAACATTGGACTGCTTCGGATTTTGTCGTAGTTGAAAATCGGATGTAATATTTTTGTCTTTAGTAATAAATTCTGCTCATATATATATATTTTCTAGAGGGACTGCCATAATTGGTTTAAGGTTAGAGTAATTATTCTTTGGTGATCAGTTACTTGATTCTCATAAACTTACTTTAGTATGATAATGTGCTGACACTTTTAAGTCCTGTGAGAGATTTGAAGTTGATAATTCTTAGGGTGCAAAGAGTTTATTAATAGAGTTGTAGCCATGTTGTATGGTAAGACTCTTTATGATGACTACATGAGGCTTTGTTGTAGGCTGTGAAGAACAATCTATTTTTCGAAGTGAACTTTTTTTTTAGAAAAGTTGTTACAAGACATTTTTTAAAGGTACATTTACTTGAACCATTTATGTATTTCTTAAGACGTAACTGATATAAATAAAGGTAGTTTCAACAGAATTTCAGTTTTTCTCCTTTAATTTTTGTTGATGCGTATACTTTTTTTTGCGTTCATCCAGAAAGTCCGTTTGATTACGATGCATTTATTATATCGGCGCCAATCATGGCGGCCACGTTTAGAGCAGCTCTAGTTTCTATCACTATTCTATCCTGTTTAAGCGCTGCATTTCTAAACCATTTATTATCCTTCGAGGCTACTTTTAAATCAAGGTGGGAACCCCTGCACACTGCTGTTCAACTCAAGAAGAAATGCACTTGTATCGTCAAAGATGGTTTTCATCGATCAAGAGTTCCAATGCAGAAGCACACTAAACACGGGTTTGTCTCCTTAGTCATCCCTGGCCACGACCCTCCATTGGACATCACGGTATACGTTGATATTTCGACCAACCCCGGTCCTGCTCAATCTATTATCGCCATTGGTAGCCGGCAGAGAGCCACTCGAGATTTAATTCGGCAGCTTGATTCTCCAATTCGCCAAACAACGACCCTACAGTACTCTCGGCGCGAACTGGTGTCGCTCCGGAAAAATTACAGCCTTCAGGAGAGACGGTCAGTTTTATTTAAGAACATTCGAGCGGATGGAATTTTTAAGTACCGAGGGAAACGGTCTGGAAGACTTACTAAAACACAATTAAATACAGGCCGAAGCAAATATTCTTCAGAAACGAATGAATTTTCAACCTTGAATAATTACTCACAGTCGAACAATCACACCTTACCGGGGCTTTCAGTAATTCCCGTGAGAACAACCACACGCGCCATCTCCAGTAGTTACACAAGACCAAGAACTGTTAATTGCTATAACTCTTCCAGCTTGAATGAATCTTTACGGTTCAATAATCACGCTTTACCGAGACTTTCAACAATTCCCGTGAGAGTAACTACGCGTGTTTCCTCCAGCCGTTACACAGAAGAAAGAGCCGTCAATTTCAATAATCTGGCTATTATCAAGCCTAAGAGAAACATCGACGCCAGGAAAAACACCTTGCAGTTCGTACCGTCAATAGCTGTGTCTAATGTAATGAGTTTGGCACCAAAAATAGACGAACTTCGTATTTTTTTGAACACCCACGAGTTTGATCTTTGTTGTATAACGGAGACATGGCTGAAAGATTTTATTGATGACAGCGTAGTTGACATTAGTGGCTACAACATCATACGCAAAGATAGGACCCACAAGCTACATGGGGGTGTGGCTCTATATGTAAAAGATTCCATCAAATTCTCAATTCTACGGGACTATGAGTTTCCTGACCCCGAGGGCCCTGAGGTTTTGTGGGCCAAAATCACGCCCAACCGATTGCCCCGGGGTTATAGCTGCCTTATCATTGGTACAGTATACCATCCTCCACCGCCTGCCAAAGATGAGCCCCTCCTTGATTACATGATGGATTCTCTCTCTAGGATAGAGAGTGATATCCCTGGCGCAGGTATAATTCTCGCTGGCGACTGGAACAGGGCAAATGTTTCACCAGTTATTAAGCAGTTCCGCCTCACGCAAGTCGTCCATTTTCCAACAAGAGGGGATCGTACACTCGACAAAGTGCTAACTAATCTTACAGAACACTACGAGAAACCTTCTCCATTCCCGCCCTTCGGACTATCCGATCATTGTACTGTTGGTTTGTTTCCAAAAATTAGATCGAAGGCCAATATTCCTGCAAACAGAACGGTTACTACACGTGCTGTTAACGCTGAGTCCAAACAGGCTTTTGGTCGTTATATGACGGGGGTCGACTGGTCATTAATCGACACTATAGATAGCGTCCAAGAACAGTATGCTCGCTTCAGTGACCTAATTCACATAGGGTTAGATTCTATCCTTCCCAAAAAGCGAGTTAAGTTCCACCGAAACGACGCACCATGGATTTCACCCAAACTCAAGGCACTTATAGCACACCGTCAAAGAGCATATTACCAAGACAACAAACCATTGTTCCACTACTACCGGAACAAAGTAAACAGGGAACGGAAGCTCTGCAAACGCTCTTATTACAACACTAAAGTCAGCTTTTTGACCGAAAACAATCCTAAAATGTGGTGGTCCGAATGTAGGCGGTTATGTGGAATGAACAAAACATCTACAAGTGTCGCAAATCAGCTCCTAGCAAGTAAACCAGCTACCTCAATCAACCTTAAGATCTTGGCTAATGAAATCAACACAGCTCTGCTAGAACCTCAAGCTTCGTTTGACCCACTTTTAGATAATATCGAAACTGTGAGCACTGAGGGTTTTAAAACTCCCATTATTTCACTGGAAGCTACCTTCAAATGCCTTAGTACGGTCAGCTCCTCCAAAGCTGGGGGCCCAGATAATATCCCAAACTGGGTCTTGCGTGACTTCGCTCCTGAGCTCGCTCAACCTCTTCGTTGTATCATCAATTCCTCGATTAGTCAAGGGACTTTACCGGACATTTGGAAATGTGCAAACATCACCCCTCTTCCCAAAACAAAGATAGTTGAGGATGCGGCGAAAGATTTGAGACCTATTTCACTGACACCAACGTTGTCCAAAATTGCCGAGCACTACGTCGTCCATGAACATGTGAAACCAGCACTTCTGAAACGCCTGGAACCCGATCAATTTGGGTGTATTCCAGGATCCTCCACTGCGCATGCATTGATAAACCTGATGCACAATTGGGCGCAAGCAACAGACGGAACGGGGAACACCGTGCGGATCTTTGCGTTGGACTATAGAAAAGCCTTCGATCTGATAGATCACAGCCTCTTGCTATCGAAACTCTCGACCTACAATATCAACCCTTACATCATTAATTGGATAATAGCCTTTCTTAAAGATAGGAAACAAAGGGTCAAACTTGCACATGATTGTCTCTCAGAGTGGGGATCGGTCCGAGCAGGAGTACCGCAGGGAACAAAATTAGGACCGTGGCTATTCTTGGTTATGATAAATGATTTGAAAGTACCATCAGCCAGTGATTGTATAAAATATGTAGATGACACGACAGTGTATGAAATCATAAGCAAGGGTGGTCCTAGCAATGCTCAGTCTATGATAAACGAAGTAGCTACCTGGTCAACACTTAACTCGTTTCAACTTCATCCGAAAAAATGTAATGAGCTAAGAGTTTCCTTCGTGCGCTCCCCTCCTTCCTACGATCTCATAGAAATTAATGGCTCTAAGGTTAGCGCCGTTAGTGTCGTGAAATTACTGGGTGTGTATTTTCAAGACAACCTCAAGTGGAACACTCACGTTACTGAGATGATTAAAAAGGCCGCTAAGCGCCTTTACTTTTTAACTCAGTTAAAGCGAGCTAAGGTACCATCACCAGAATTAGTGAATTTTTATGTTGCTTGCATTCAATCCGTCTTACTTTATGGATGTCAGGTCTACCATTATAGTCTCCCCGATTATTTGAGCTTAAGTTTAGAGCGTGTCCAAAAGAGAGCCTTGAAAATTATATACGGTTATGATAATCATTATAGAGAAGTGCTTCAGATGGCAGAGCTGAAAACCCTAAGGGATCGGAGGGAAGACCTTTGCTTAAAATTCTTTAACAACATCGTCTCCAATCCCTTGGATTGTTTGTACCACTTACTGCCTTTCGACAACCGAGATCAACTTATGGAGTTACGACGACGCAGACCATTTAGAGTTTCCTTTAAAACAAATCGGTTCAGAGATACTTTCATTCCAGCAAGCGCAAGACATTTTAATTGACATCTATTACAATTGTATATGGGCCCATATGTAAATTAGTTCCCTTTTAGGTTTGATTTTATTGTATAGTTCTATTATATAATTTGTACACCTTTGTAATTCAGCTTCCAGCTGCTATTAAGGTATTCTTAATAAACGTCTATCTATCTATCTCTCCTTAGCCTGCTACTTCCTTTCTTCAATTCCCTTTTTTCGTTTGATATTTCTTGTAAACTGACCCATGGTCGATGCAATTTGGATGTTTTAGGGGGTGGTTTTTAATCTGCTTACACAGAAAAACTGGGTGAAAGAGCGACTTGTCTTGCTAACTGAAATCAGAGAATACCTATGGCCAACTTGTGCATAGAGTTCTTCATCTAGCGATGAAACGTGGTTGTGAACCTGTAATTATATTCCTTGTAGCAATGCAAGGTTGCTCTTATCTCAAAAGCCGAGCATGGTAACCATCAACTCCGCTGAGAAATAAACGCATATATAGTCTTTAGAAACAGCACAAAATAGTATCCTGCGTTTATCGAATTTCTGTTCGCAAAATTTGTCAAATTTAGACGCTGCAATCCAAGTCTTTCTTCGCCTGCACAAGCCAAATTTTGATATTTTTCATTCATATGTCACGTTCCGCCTCAGCTGCTCAAGAAATGGTTGAATTGTAGCGCAACAGTCTTTGTTTACAGCCTTAATCCTCTAACTCCCAGATCAAATTTGTAATTCTCCTACTGTCAACCATACAATTCTTATGATGTTAGTTCAGAGAATTTAGTCTTGAATCAACTAATTATCCCTAAATTGATATTTCTCTTTATTCTCATCACATATCTGGTTGATATTGTATTGATATTGTAAGGAGAAATTCTGTCTTGGTTACTCATGGGAGTTAAAGAGTTGACTCTCGCGTGCATCTGATAACAAAACTCTTTAAGTTTTCTGCCTCGGAACAAATTACCTCAGAAGGCATTTTAGGCGATCGCAATACTTTTTTCTGATTGAAAATAAACATATGCGGTAGTGAATTCCACAAATTTTCTTTTGTCAGAAAAGCACAGGATTATTTTCGTCCGCTTCTGACCGATTCAGTCGCCAATGCACAGTTTTCATAAGATAATTGAATTTAATCACGGTTCATGTTTGACATCAGATCATAAACAAGCGAAGCGATTCACAGTAGTGGGTTTGTGCCCGAACTCGATAAAATTTTTTTCACATGCAAGGTTATATCTAAAGCAACGATGCTTAATATGTAACAAAGCCTTACTAACGTCACGTGCGGTTACTACTCCAATGTGGTTTCGTGCTCGAGCGAGTTCGGGACGACTAATTATCAGTGTCTACATCTTAGTGAGTGAGTGACTCATTTGCATATCGGAGTCTTCATAAAAACTCTTTTGCACGAGTTGAAAATGAGAAAGGAAAGAGAAAAGAGAGAAAAGATATTGACCATAGCAACAGGTTACCCAGGTGTTCAAACTTTCCCCACCCCCTCCCCTCCTCGGTTGTTTATTTCTGAGAGAGAGGTAGGAGTGGGAAAAGCAAGAAAAAAGGATGAGGGAAGAGTGAATTAAAAAACCCGGCTCTGTACCACAGGTTTACCAGCCTTTAAACAATATAAAACGAAAAGAAAAAGAATTGATGGAAGAGATATAATGTGCCTTTGTTTTTTTCTGCGTTTTCTGGTTAATAACTGTATTCAAAATTTGAAATTATCGACCTTATTGAGTTCTCCTTGACCATTTTTTTGCGCATTAAAAGTACAATTTGGCGGCCAAAAAGTGTCCTCATTTAGCGCGCGGCCAAAACGATCATGTTACGTAGCTGTGACAAAAAAAAACTGAAAACTGTGCAGAAACTGCGCCAAATGAGGTTAGATAAAAGAATAATAGATCTACACCGGGTATTTCCATATACCACTTTCCAAAGGATGTAGCTGTATGGCCAAAATGGACGCGTTTCCATCGTAGTCATAGAGGAGATTTTATTTTTTAAAGTTGTCGGCCTTATGCTCCGTTTCGGCTTCGAAGACGGCTGTCACGAACACATGCCACTGGTCTAATCAGGGGAACTTAGATTGCCAGTGAATTCAGCTGAAAAGAATTCTGATTAAGGGGCCTATTCCACATCGGACACGATTATACCACATTCTTTTCGGCTGACATTACGCAAGCAAAGAATTGTGAGCTTCTCAATGTTGCTTATTTCACGCGCTTGAAAGGTACTTATACTCTTTGTCTTTCTACATGATTACATTTGCGCTTTTCTGATCGTTTGATAATCCTACCAGTTGGAGTTTCCATCGAATTTTACAAACAGAAATACATCATTTGTATTAAAAGTCAAGCCCTTTCCTGAGCTGACCGGTATCCTGTTGCCTGAACAGTGCGAAACCTCTGGCGGATATTGGCATAAACACAAGCTCGAAGGGGCCTTGTGTTCTACCCACCTGGGTTTCCGAAAATCCATCCCACGAGCCATCAATTCCCCTATGCCCTCAAGAAACTAAAAGTAGCAAAAATAGCAATGTCATCGTGATAACAGCACTGCAACGCGACGAATTGTGAAACACAAATACTATTGAATTTGATATTAGCGAATCCGAGTGCTGTATGAAAGTCAGTGCATACGAAATATTCATTTACAAAACTGATGTCCGCAGTTATTTGCCAGTGAGTGAAATGGGTGACGTGGCAATGCTGCACTCAAACTAAAGAGGTCTTTCTCTATTAAAAGTCTTATTGATGAATATAAACTAACTCGTTTTCATTTAAACGGCTCGACGACAATAGCCTCTACCTTTACAGGAAAGGAGTAACTTACAGTAAAACCAATCGATGACTTTTCGGTGAAAATTATCGTGCGTGCTTCGCGATTCATCTGATTCTTTCGATGCTGCCGTCAAAAGTAAGCTTTTGGTTTGCCAAACAGCAACGAAACCCAAGAGCACTGACCATGCAAGGCGAACCTTTGCCGCACCTAATACGAAAGAATAATTTGTTCGGGCAACAGAAAAGAACACAGCTTCCCATTCTTGCCATAGAACTTAAAATTTAGTAACAGGAGTGTTTTGTTCTAATCTTGACCTTAACACCGCAAGCGAGAAATCGTCTTTGTCCTTTTTTCAGTCTTGGTCTAAATCTTTGTTTGATGCACACAGTTGTTCTGAACCGTACTTGCAACTGTCTTTTCTCTTTTACTACTTGAGTACGATGTATCACAACTCTCTAAGAGCTTGCTGAAGGTAGATAGACATACTTATCAAGCATCATTTCAAGAGTTTTTCAAAGCTGACTAATACAATATGGCAAGAGATCTAAGAGATTTGTAAGTGACAACCAAGAATGTTCACACTTTTCTACGTTATCGCCGGCTAAATCGTTACCAGTCTATCGGACACTTTAAGGACAAACTAAGAGCACTTTAGGGCCCGAAAAAACCGATTTTCATTTTTTTGAAATTTTACTTCTATCGGAAATGGTTTGATTATATGATTAGCTAAATAAATACGCAAAAAAAACAGTCCTTCTCATAGGCACTTTAAGAAGAGAAGAGACACCAAGCTTTAGTTGTGCATGTCTGAAAAGCTATCCATGTATAATAAAACAAAGATCGTGAATTAACCAAAAAGGGCAGAAGGGGGAGTCATACCCTGAAACTATCAATTTTTCCGCACGTTCCTTACGCCCTCCCTTCCCCCCCTCCCTCTTCTCCCCTCTTCCCCATCATGCACCTAGGAGGAGAGGTCAATTTTAGAAAGAGGGGTTCAAAATTCTCCCTACCTCTCTCCCACCGTCATCAAACCCTTCATGGAACCTTGAGGGATGTGAAGTTTACAAAGGGATGTGCACATTCTCCTTCCAACATCCCCCTCCCCCTTCCCCTCCACACACACACACACACACACACACACACACGCATGCGCCAAACCCCTGATACACCCTCGAGTGGAAGTCAAGTTTACATAAAGGGGTATATATGCTATCATCCCGCGAATGACTCGAGGAGCGGTGGCAAGTTTGCAAAGAAACTGTGGTGTCGCACTGGTGGGAGGTATGACAAGATAATTTGGTTTTCTGAACTAAATTGAAAATGTAAATTGGCCACTGTAAAGAGTTTCTAAAGATGACATTTCGAGCATTAGCACTCGAGGGCTAACATTCCAAATGTCAGCTTTAGAAACTCCTTACAGTGGCCAAGTTATATTGTATAAATTCAGTTGATAAAACCAAATAAAATTGAATTTGCTTTCGAATCACTTGCGTGTTCGGGCTTGTGGCGATTTGACCGATCGCTTTGATTGACAGGCTTCGTTTTCTTTTCCTTTCTCCTTTATTTTTGGTACGTACCTTTACTAAAGCAAACTTTTGTCTAGCCCCCCTCCCCCCCCCCCCCTACGGTCCCAAGCTCCTCCGTCCCTATAGAATTGTTACAGTTAAAGATATATTTTTACCGAGACACCAACATGAGATGAAAACGCAAACGATCGACAGACATTGTGCAGTCAGAGCGCGGGAGGGTTGAGTGAAAAAGTTGTGTTCCCTTGTCATAACAATCAGAATACTTGGTGTCATTTTGTCTGACTTTTATTTACTTGAAATTGCAAATCACTGTCATATCAATTAAAAGGTACTCTCTTCAAAAACCTCTATCGTAGTCAAGAATCAAACATTAAACAAAGCTCTTTTACAAAAGATTCATCGATCCACCAAAAATATTCATACGTCCTTTTTTTTATGCAACCACATATTACACTCCGAATTCGCTGTACAAAAATAAACGTCCTTTGGAACTTTACATCTATAACTATGACTCTCTTTTCCATTACCTTAAAACTTGTTTCATTTTCTTGTCTTAATTAGTCCCTATTTTCATTTGAATTTCAATTCTTATCACTTTCAATGGAACATTCCTATTGACCAGACATTATTTATGGCCTGGGCGTGGAGGGGGGGGGATTTAAGATCTGTCTCCATAAAATTCACCTGATCTCCCCCCTAAGGCTCTGTAAGATTCTTATCATACCCCCCCTTTCTCTCATTAGCAGTTAACTAGTAGCACATTCTCTGTACATTCTCCTCTGTTCCCTCTGAAAACCATGTGATCATTTGCCCCCTCCCTCCCCCCCCAGGCGATAACTAACGACTGGTTCTGGTTGCTTGATCTCTACGTTGTCTTCACTATCATTTATATCTCAAACTCTTTTGACCTACACTGTTCAATTTTGTGATAGGCGATCGCGAATTGCATAGCATGGCATAAATTATTTTATCATATAACTTTGTTCGTAGGTGCGTTATGATTGGTCAATTTAGGCAGGCCGTTTTTCACTACACGGCCCGCTGAATTCAAATGTCTGCATGAATTGAAATCTTTCCTCTATGTTTGAACCCAGAGATATGATAAATATCGTACTAAAACCTCGTTTTCCAGGTCCTTCCTGTAAGTTACAGAAACTCGTTTTTCCTTTGGATTTATGGCACGCGCACTTTGATCTTCCTTGCATTGGGCCATAAATCTGAACAGAAAAACGTACTCAAGTACAAACCTCGAACTCGGTTAGTGAGACGCACATGCATGTTTTACTTAGATCCCTGGTTTTTAGAGCCTTTCGCATAGACACCAACTTTAGTGTTTTAAAGTGACTGACATGATATTTCAAAGGCGAATCGCATGCATACAGCGTATGTATATCTACATTACCAACTACAGCATAAACTATAATTCATTTTATATACAACTGCATTTTTCTTGAACAAACATACGGTTCTCCTTATAAAGGCATTTGTCAATTCCCACCGGCACTGTCACACTTTCGTTCCCAGAACCTCAATCACACGAGTATGGAGAGCCTAAGAACGAAATTGTTATGGTTTGATTTCGAAATCAAATCACCGCCCAGACAGAACGTCAGCGTCCCCTATACAGCTTCAACGCAATTAAACGAATTCGCAATATGCAAAACTTTGCTCAATTTCCCGACATCCAATGCTATGAAAACAAATGTCGTCGAACGTCGAAATATTCCATAAAACACAAATTAGGAAATATTACGTCGTAGAATCAGTCTCTCAGTGACATCAGAGAACTGTGCCGACACTATTAAAACCTGCTGTGCTTCATTCATCTTACATACGAAAAGAGTCCAGGAAGAAGTTTACTGATGGGTAAACAAATAAATTGATGAGCAGCCTCATTGAGGAGAAACGTAAGTTTGAGCAAGAAAAATTTCTGAACTGTAACAACTTTGAATACTATATATATATCTATCCTACATCATTATTTCTCTAGTCTTTTCGCTGCCATGACATTTTATCCAGCAATCTGCAGATCTAAGGCCCGTGAAAAAGATGAGCAGGTATCTTGCTCAATGTGAATGAAAATTGTCTCATCTCTTCGTAAGGCGCCATTTTTTCTCTTATTTCTGCCTCACGTCTTCCCCCACCCCACCCCACCCCACCCCACTCACTCTTTAGCCTTTTCTTGCATACAATAAGGTCGTGTGCCATGGGAATCAAACGCTTTAACTGAAACCAATTTTTTTTCTAAATATAAGCGTTAGAACACTTAATCAACCATTTTTGTTTGAAACGAGGCAATTCCACTCATTACCAGACTTCTCCGCGTTGACGAGTTGAAGGAGGACAACATGGCGACCGTGATCGTCATGTCGCGCTCTTCTGACCCAACTTTGAGAATAAGATGCTGTGGTGACTGAAATTGATGTGACGATAAACCAGCCGAATTAATCCTTCAACTCCCATAAGTGATCAAGAAGGAATTTCTCCTTACAATATCAATACAATAACAAGCAGACAAGTAATAAGAATGAAAGAGAAATATCAATCAGGGGATTATCAGTTGATCCAAAAACAAATTCTCCAAACTAACATCATAAGATTTGTATGGCAGACAGAAAGGAGAATTACTAATGAGATCTGGGGAGTGAAAGGGTTAACCCTTTGCACCCTTACATCATTATGCATATTCTCCATACTGTTCTCTATACATTTCTTCAAGTGCCGACAAGGAGAAACTGTTTAACAATCAAGAGCTTCTCTAGTTGGTGATCATTTCCTATATTCTCATGACCTTAATGCATGATCCGTAGGTGATATTGTGGGGAGAAATTAGATGCTAGTCACTCTTAGGGTTTAAAGTGTTAAGGCA
This sequence comes from Pocillopora verrucosa, assembly GCF_036669915.1. Classification (NCBI taxonomy): domain Eukaryota; kingdom Metazoa; phylum Cnidaria; class Anthozoa; order Scleractinia; family Pocilloporidae; genus Pocillopora; species Pocillopora verrucosa. The sequence continues at coordinate 3,253,004 of NC_089317.1, forward strand.
CCAAATGTGACAGCGGTTGCCACTGGTGTTTTTTATTTCCCACTTTTTTTCACTTAACTTTCTTTCTTTTTGGTTGATGCCTACAAGAAAAAAACCTTCAAACAACTCAGCCAAACTGAAAGCCTTGATCCCAATAAAACATGACCTTAATTTCATAATGGGTCGAAATAAAAGCCGGTTACCAGTGCTCTACTGCTACTTATAACGGCCGATTTACACGGTGCAACTACGATGCATGCAACAAGCTTGCAACACTCCATACTCCCTTGGGGCCCTTTGCACGTGCACAAGCCAAAATCGAGTAAAAAATTCCTCTCCATCTCACAAAAACTTGCCGGCTTTCGAAAAGGAATTCTTCTTCACTCCTAGACGAAATTAATTTCTACCTCCTCTTCTGAAAGAGTTATCTTCGCTTTGTATTCGACAACTAACTTTGCTCTGTATTCGACAACTAACGAACAGCAGCAACTTCGTCCGTGATTATGATGCAAGAAAACTTCACTTTCCTCCCCCTACTCAGTAGAAATTTTTCACAATATAATTCATATTCATCGATTTCGGCTACGGTTGTCGCAGCGGTTAAAAAATGTTTTTCAGAACATGTTTTAAAATCCTACGACATTTTTGAGACGTATGCGACAGTCGTAAGCGAGTTGCAGGTTTGATTTAGACGAAATAATTCGTTTCGTAGGCCTGTCGTGGGCTTGTTGCACGCGACAAAGTCGTACGGCGTAAATCGGCCTTAAAAGATTTTACCACCCGCGTCGGCGGGGAGGCGCTCGTGTTAAAGTTTCGCTTTGTGACTTCTTCTCGCGCACAGACATCTTTTACACCATCGGAAACCGCTCATGAAAAAAAAGGAACAACAACACCTACCTTAATTACAACACGAACAAAACAAACGACTTAATAACCTTTCATTCACGATCCAAGACTCTGCGTCCATTTAACATTGTCCAACTCAAGTTTTCCGCTTAATCCATCTCGATAGTAGAGAGCTCCACCTTCGGGCGACTACCTGAGAGAAACGCTTTTCTCCTCGCTTTCACGTACAGTTCCTTCTGCTTCATCAATTATCCCACGGCTTAAGAACTTGCACGCAGTCATCCCTCTTCATTTTCTTCAATACATTGATAAGGAAATCCACAGTGGAACTATCTTTTTGTCCCCATTGATAAAGCACGTTTTGAGTAGCCTCGTTGACCTCAAGTTCAAAGTTTTTTATCTCATTCGTAGTAAACTCGAGGTATCCCGCAAGTGTCACCCAGTTTTTGCTTGACTTGGGGTTTAAAAACTTTCCAAGTTCGATGAAAACATGAGCGGGAAGGTCCCGAACCAACGTTTTACCTGTGGTAGAGAAATCAAAAATATTATTATCATATTCTGAGACTTACAAAAAGTAACATTTTGCTGGTAGATACAGGAGGTCTGAGGAGAGGTCGCAGGTGCCCATACAGTTATGAGATTAGCTTAGGTAATTTGCAGACTTCAGGGGGAGAGGGGTGAGACATGCTACGGTTAGCCTTCGCCTTGGAAGGGTTAAGGTTCATTTCCGTTAAAAATCAATAAATGACACAAGGTCCAGTCTCTAGCGTGGAGTTCAAATGAAAAAAAACGACTTTCACTTCGAAAATCCGAAGGTTGGCACCACTCCACGGGTCAGCGGTACACGTTCGCAGTTGAGGAGTTAGTCTTCAGCTTGGTTTCGCGTGTTTTTTCATTAAACTAAACACCAAGAGACCGTCATTTTTTTTGTAATCGGCGGAGTTGTGGCCGGGGCATAATTCAATTTTTGCTGTTGCTCAATGAAACAGTTTTTACTCCTCGCCCCGCCTCAGAGAATTGCAGTGTTTAGTGGTGAAGGTAAGTTTTAACCCTTTAACTCCCAAAATCTTATTGTCAATTCTTCCCTCTAGCTGTAACAGATTTCCTTGTTATTAGTTTTGAGAATTTGGTGTTAGATGGGGATAAAAAAATCTACCCGATAAGTTTCAGAATTCTCATGACCTGTTTGCTGGATGATGTAGAGATATTAGAGATAGGGAGAAATTTCATGTTAATCTCTTCTGAGAGTTGAAGGGTTGACAACGAGAAAATGGTAGCGAGCCGAGACAAAGAACTTGCCGAAAGAAAGGAACTAAACAGTGAGAAGTGAAAAATAAACAAAAACGAAACAAAACAACATAAAAGACAACAAAACAAACAAAACAAAGGAAAAAGGTAGAAAGTATTGAAAGTATGCATCATAAAAGAAACCAAGAATTTAAAATGGAAAGACGCTCTGACATTAAAAGAGACCATCGATTAGGCATACAGCGAGTTGAACAAATTTCTTGATCCAGCAGCCCATTTTATGTGAAAAACTAATATTTTAAACCTATTCTGTGTCAAAGTCATGATACGATTATACATGACTCTGTCGGAATAGAGTTGAATTATTGTTTTTTCACTTTAAATCTAGCGTGAACTATAACTAAGTTTTCTAATAATTTCCATTCTCGGTTCTTCCTTATTCCTTCTTTATTCAAATATGTCTGCAGATGTTCTGGATTGTGGATGATGCCCATGCGTTCTTCAACAATTCTTAAATTTCTCACACAGTGTAATATCCAGTTGGAACTAATACAAAGTAAGAAAATTACTTCGATCACGAATAGGATTACAGGAAATGCTAAATAGCAACAGGCCTTGGATAAAAAAAAGATTTGAACTATGGAAAATAATCAACTAAAAATTGTCCGGTTCAAAAATGTCACACCACACACAGAACGAATTGTCACGAAAGTGTCACGCGGCAACGCTTCTTCTAACTCCTTAAGGATTACTTTGAATACAGACTTTCCCTTCTCTTTCCCATTTGAGACATACTTACTTTTGCCGTTGCTTACGCTGACGCCCTGTAACGAGCCACTACTGCCCTGAGAGTCAGAATCTCGTTGATGACTATTTGGTCTCGTGGAGTAGACCGTCCGCCTTCCTCGAAGTCCGTACGAGGATCGCGCGTGAGCTGGTGTCTCCGATGAAGTCGGTGGCACAAAGTCATACTTCGCTTCCTCCATTTCTAAAACAATTACAACAACAACAGCAAATTTGTTAAAGATTCTGTCTCTCAGTCACTCTCAGGATAACAGCCAGAGGAAAGAAGAAAGACATTCTAATATAGCTTTAGTCTAGTTTTCAACGCTGTTGACTGTCAAGTAATCTGGAAAACGTGATTTATTTAGCAGAGATCGCGTGGTGCACGTAAATGAGTGTGTGGGCGGCTTTTATCGGCAAACTTCGAGTCAGAATTGAATAACTGTCCATCATTTAGCATACTTTACCAGCTACGCGTTGCTGAAAGTTTTCATGGCATTTTCTTAGGATTAAAATTCATTCAGAGTTATATTCCACAGAGACGAAAACAAGGGATTGCATTGTTTCTTCATGGTTTCACAAAGCGTTTGTTCGAGAAAACTTGCGTCATCCTCTCAGTCAATAAGGAAGCAGAACTCAAATTAGCATTCTGTCAACATCGTCACGTCCAACAGTTTTAAATATCGATCTCCTCTTTAATATGTGTCGGTGTCAATGAGTAACAGGTAAACAAGCAAAATATTTGCTGTCAGGATTCTCGTTCGCGGACCACGCAAAATTTGTCGTTTTCACTTTGTTGCTAAGCAGATGAGAATTAGGAAATCTACAACGTGTTTTAAAAAAAACACGTGGGGTGCTATTTTCCTCCTCATTAAATCGTTTCATTCGCAACTTTCTCGTTAGTGTCGCCGTTCTGTTTGGCATAAGAGCCCTAATGTTTACTTATAGCAATCCTTTATGAGACTTCGCTTAGCCTGACGATCTGACCTCAAAAAAAAATTTTTTTTCTTACCTTGAGGGTTATGAGCCTGGTTTCCTTCATGCCGATTTTGTTTCCTCCAGTAACAGTAAATAGCCACAACAATTAGAACGAGGAGCACTACAGTGACAACGATGCCAATGATATACCTTATGGAGTTAGATGTTACTTTCTCTACGGGGCTTAATGAACGTCCAGCATTGGTTGGTGCCGAAGGCGCTCGAGAGACTGCAAATGATTGAAATAACGCTTAAGTATATATCTGCGTTACTGACCCAACTTGAGGTCAAGATAGCTGGATATTGATCAGTTATTGGATATCATGACCGTGAACAAGCTAGGTCCAAACAAGAGTGATGATATAACGAAAAAGTACGCGCACCTGCCCCCCCCCCCCCCTTTAACTCGACAACAGTTAAAGGGAAACAAGTTAGGGTTACTGTTGGGTTAGGGGACCGGTAGGTGCGCAGTCGCTGAGATATTGAAATTGATTTCAATTTTTCATAGTAATTTTCGTGACACGTGAAAACATACCCGAAGTGACAACTTGGGAAACAGTAGAAATCCGTGAATTGTTCGCTCTCTGGCAGATTGTGTCCCTTGTTGCTATGCATTCTTCCTTAATCACTGCGCCTGGATCACACTGTGAGCAATTCAAACATTCCTGTTCGTGACTGACGCGATCAGAAAATGTTCCCTGAATGGTTGCATAAAAGGAAAAAAATATCAGGAAGTTATATGCTTAACCCACTACTTTCCATGAGTGATCAAGAGAGAATTTCTCCCAACAATATCAATACAATATCAAGCATAAAAGTGATGAGAATAAAGAGAATAAAGAAAAATATCAATTGGGGGATTACTAGTTGATCCAATATCAAATTCTCCGACCTAACGTCATAATAATTGTATGACAGACAGTATGGAGAATTACTCATGAGATCTTGGGAGTGAAAGGGTCAAGGATTAGTCCTTATTCACCGCAAGGGGCAATCTCTGAGCAGGCAATATCGCAAAATCTGTTGCATAGGCGGGTAACAGTGCACTGTTACCGGTAAATGTTCATCTCCGCCTCGGGAAACAAAATAACTGTTTCACTGTGGACAAATTATCGAGTTTTGTTACACGTACCTCCCGACAGGGCTGACATTCCGTGTTACTTATATTTGTGCAGGGTGACACCGCCCCGTAGCCTACGTTACATTTCAGACATTCTAAGCAAATCAAGACTTCTTTATCGTGGTACGTTCCGGGGGGGCATCTACATTCCCTATCGTGAATTGGCTTGCAATGCCGTATGGCCGTCTGGGACGGTGGGCATTTCTGACACTGCTTACACTTGCTGTTGTTGTTCTGCTTATCCATGAACGTTTCACTCTGAAAAATGATCGAGAAAAAAAAATGACCTTGTTTATCCCTCTGCTAATCAAGCTACGATTTGGTTTCATGCAACAACGTTTGTACAACAAACGATTTAATACTTCAAATTGCGCTGGTGGATAGTCAAAACGTCCTTTCTTCGTTCCATACATCCTCTTCGAAATTATCCTGGGAACTAAGACTAAGTCAACGTGTTGTGACGATTTCGTCGGAAAGCTGAAGTTGAGAGGAGACAACTCTAAAAAGAGTTTTTACTCTACCATAACTGGTTGATTTTTTTGGTTTTTTTGTTTTTGTCTTTTTTTGTGTGTGAAATGTAGCTTTTGGAGCGAGGACACGGGAAACCTTGAGAGCCTCTGCAAAAGATCAGCCGTTTCCCTCGGGGGCAGACATTACGTATCTATCACACAAAGGATGGACCGGAAGTCATTCGTATATTCACCGGAAGTCATCCGCACATTACCCCATGATGCGTAAATCATTGTTCATGAGCCAACACAGAAATTTGGTGAACAATTTGAGCGCCAACGAAATTCAACACAAGAGTTATTGATCTCAGAGACGCCAACAATTATGGTATGATTTATAAATCTACAATATAAAGAGAATACTTAGGGAGATGAATAAAAAACCTCCCAGGACGGGCTCTATGTGTATAGCAATCCTGGGGACCCCCCCCCCCCCTTCCCCCACCCCCCATTCTCCCTCAACAACAAAGCGATGCCAAAATGCAACCCCAAGTAACTTGGATAAAATTCAAGAGTCAACTTAAAATTGTCTGGAGGCTGGGGAGGGAGAGGCGTGCATCAACACTACTTCGCCGGAAAAACAACAACAACAACAACAACAACAACAGCAACAACAACAACAACAACAGCAACAACAACAACAACAACAACAGCAGCATTAGAAACAACAACAAAAACATTGGACAGTTCTGAGAATTTTGCCGCCGATCGTAGCAAACGATTGACAACGCATAATAACATCAGCTAAAATTGTACAAAGCTAAAAGTATCTGCATTTTTTTTTTCAATAACAACAACAACAAATAAAACATACTAACCGGGCATGATTCACAAAAAGAATTTCCTTTGCTCACGTTGCAGGTCTTTGTCATATATGTTCCTACCGGACAGTACTTGCAACAGAGCGAGCCGCTCTGGTACATATTGTCAGGGCAGTCTAACGCATATACCAAGAGACCAGAAAGGGCAAAAATAATCTAAGGAAAGAAACGAAATATCGACTTCAGATGAAATCGGCCATTGCAAATTTTTACTTTCGGAAAAATTTCAAATGAGCGCTTTAGAAGAGGACGCACGAGGAGTGAGCGCATAAGAAGCGAGCGTGCGAGACGAGCGCGAAGCAGGAGATACAAAGGCACACCACACCCTCGCTTTCAAGACAGTCTTCAATTCCCTTGGTATGGATACAGTGATGTATAAAGCGGCAGAGACTTCGCGTTCATGTTCTTTCTAAGTGGTTACGAGCCAAAAGCACGTAATCGTGTGATCGCACGGTGGTGTGTGATAACGTGGTAGTGATTGCGTGATCAGACGTGGTCAGAGCTAAACCCTGTTGTTGGACAAATGATTGAATGTTATATTCGATTTATTACACTGCTGATCTCATAACTGGGAGAATGTTTTCGATGGCTGATCCTAACAACACGAAGGAGTCTTTTAAAGTATGAATGGGCGAGTTGGTGTATACTGCCCTTAATGAAAGGTCCGTCTGTAACGACAAAAATGTTGATTTCGTTTACAGCTTAATTTCACTGTAAGGCAACAGATCGCGGAACTCGTCGGTAGGAAGTTCGATTCCTCGAGGGGAGAAAAAGATTTCTTTCTGTTTTCTTCCTCACTGACGAGAAAAATATCGTCTTGCTGTGATTTCGTTGTTGTTCTCAATCGATTTCGATTTAGCTTTGAATAAAAATGCACTTTACTAATTGTTGCCCTTCCATTAAAAAACACGAACCTGGTTTATTTTATAGCAACGGAATATATTCCAGACGATTTCTATTGAGTGAAAAAAGATCGAGATAAAAATTGAAATCACTGACGAAAACATTTTCAAAATGTTTCAATATTTTAACCTAACTAATTAACTTAGTGCGAAACCAGAGATTATGTGGTTGCAGAGGCCAATTACCGTACTGCATGCAAATATAAAAAAATTCCCCTCCCCGCTGATTCATTAAAATCTGAAGTCATTTTTCGTTGCTTCACCCAAACAATTATTGTTCCCTTAAATCCGCTTTTCCTTGTGATGTTTGATGTACTACTTTTAAGAAACTAAAGAGAATTAAAAAGAATTAGTCTCACGACCACCCACGTCTAGCGTTTCAAATGAATAAAAGAAAATTCTATGTTTAACGAAGATGAATAAAGTTGAGATTAAAGAGTACGTCTTTAAATAACTATAGAGGCTGTGACAGATCTCTTAGGATGTCGATCCCAGTGCAATCTGAAGGTCACGTTCACCATTTTGTGCTTTAGGATATCGGAAGAACGCCATATATATACCTCACATCGAATAAGCTCAGTTTTCTACAGCTTAGAGAAAGATTAGAAGAGCGCGAAATACAAAGGATCTCTAGTTCGCTTCCTTGTAGGAAATTTGTATTTCTTCGTTTTTCCAATTTCGTGACATATGAAACAATCTCTCTTTAGACTGTGCGAGTCCTTCGCCGTACAAATCTCAAATTAACGAGCACACGTTTCAATTGTGCATTCATGGAGACGAGAGAGACTCTCGCAGATCGAAATCAAAGAAATATGGCGGAGCAAAATTATACTAAGAAAGAGTCCGAAAACTTTAAAATCTTTACTTACTGCAATTAGGTGAAGATCAAGCTCAGTTTCTTTCAGCCGGCGACTCATGTTTTCAATTTCGAATGCAGTGCTAGCCCCAACCAAGAACAAGTTGATTATGCAATAGGCGTGGGCATGTGGAGGCTTGTGCACTATTCACTTCACACTTATGTCAAGCTGAACACAAAACTACACCCGCGTATTTAAGTTAAATTCTTCAAATTGAGGCAAACACACGCACAAAAATTTAAATTTCGTTTTCAATTACAACTCGATAAGAAAGCCTGACCGTTTTGACTAAAGAAGACAGATCAAAAGCATGAACGTAATCGAAAAATGTGCGTTTGATACGAAGAACAATCATGGCGGAGAATAGATCTGGCATGATGCCCTTTTTCTCGTTTGACTCATGATGGACATAGGATCTAATTTATTTGTAAAAATCTATCAAAATATGTAATTATAACTGCAACCCAATGCTAAATTTAGCAAAACGTAACCATCTTAAAGAAAAAATGAACTAACGAAGCGATTTGCTTTCTACCTGTAAAGTTATAATTGTTGAAATATTCAGGTCTTAGTGAGGCAACGCGGCTGAAAAAATTATACGATAGCGCAGAATCGAATGGCTTTATTTCTACTATTAATAAATTTAGTCTTCACAAGTATTTTATCTTACCAGTCGATCATTTAAATGTAAAACTACCTGTTCAGAGACACGAAGAGCGAGGGTTTTTTCATAGCGCGCCAAAAGTTCCAATTAAAATGATTATTCATCATCGAAGTGCCTCCGTGATTTTCAAAGACCATTTGCAAATTTCTTTGCATAACTCGACGCAAAATTACCGCAATTTGTCATCTTGCCTTTGTCTACTTTTCAAATTTTGGTTTTAATTTTTTTCCCAAAAACTTTACCATTAGCAGACGACAACTTAAAAATTCTGGATTTGAAAAGAAAGGATTTAAACTGTGCTAGTTTCTCCTGATCAAAACTAATTTACTTTAGCCTAATTCTAATAAAAACAAACACTTAAAAGCCTTAAAACAGGGACACAATGTTTACTTATGTACTTAAAACCACAGTGATGTAACAATGCTGGATCATAAATGTTTCCGAATCGGTCCCAAATAAACAAATCTGAGCGCGCGACTCAGAAGATGTGCTCGGGCTCGCTGGAAATTATAACTTTCACTAAATGTTGCCCACTGAATAAATCTTTAAAAAATGTAGTAATTGGCTCAAGTACATTCCAAAAAAATATGGTGTAAAGATTAAGAATGAACGTCTAAATATACCAGTTGTTTCTGCGAATGAATTATCAGACCTTTGTTTGATTGCCTCGCCGTGGAGTTTCAAATGACAACTAAAAAGGTTTCGTAATATTCATACACCATGGAATGATTGCATATTCATTGAAAGTTTAAAACTACAAACTTGAAATATTCTTTCACCGAATCCTAAAGAGTATCGTGAAATATATAAAATTAAATATATTTAGGGTTTAGATGCAATACGATGATTGCAAAATGTTCCTATCTTGGAATTAAATTTTAGTTATTCTAAGTCCAATTTGACAATTCAAAATTTCCTTATAAATGTGCTGTCACCGTCAAATGGAAACCTCAAGTATAATGTTGCGGCTAAACCTTCACCCACAAATTAAAACGGGGGATTTTACCACTGAAAAAGCACAATAACTACATTGAAACTTATATGATGTCATTTGTCTTTCCAAGCTGTCGTTTGCGCTTTTCTTTCGACTGAAACGAAGATCAGAACATCTGAATTCATCCAATATTTTAAACGATATACTGTCACTATAAAACAAATTACCTTATCCCGGTATCCTTTTGGGATGTTTGGACATGGCAGGATATCAAGCAGAATATTATGCTTTAAGCCAAACCATAAATATGATGAGAACAAACAGGACGGCTAATAGTAAACTGTTCTAAAATTTATCCAGACAAATCATCATTTTCCAAGTTTAAGAATACGCTTTATGACTGCTTGTTTTCGCTGCATTTTACGATCTATTTCAGTCAGTGCAAGGTTAAGACAATGTATCAGACGCCATAAATGAAATTAGGATATTTTCGCGACGGCAAAGTTTTCGCAAAATGGAAACAAACTTTTAATCTCGAAAAAAAATTGGGAGAAAATGTCGTTAGTATCCATTTGTGACTGTAAATTTAGAAGAAATCAAAAGAGCTCTACATCCAACCTGTTTCAACGCCTTATCTCCAAAGAAATGAAATAACGGTTGCTTCTTAGAGTTCATGAGAATTGTACTCACGTGGAATCGACACATCTCCAAATTGGATTGACTCGCTGAAATTTCATATCACTTATAAACTATTCAGAGAAAATTCACTTGCCATCGAAATCATTACCTAAGGTTAACTAGAATTAGCGGAAAAAAGTACGTTTGTTTTCCTCGAAAGCAAATCCGGAAGCAAGGAACGAAATTGTCTTTTCTTTTTTCAGACATCATTCAGACATCATTCCGACTATCAGTCGAGGGCAACTGATGTTGATAACGACTGAAACATAGCCCTCGAAATTAAATTATTTCGTGTATCATTTTCAGCGCTGAAATGTTACACTCGGGCAGAGAAAACTTCACCTCTTGAACTTTCTTTTTCATAACTTGAGAAAGATTATCGAAAATTATTCGTATTCTGTAAGTCTGCTAACTGGAGGCATGTTTTTAAGATTATATCAAATAACTACAGTTAATCTGCATAATACATAGCTACAGATCGAGCAATTGCGCTTCATACGAAAGAAAAATATGGCTTCGAAGATGTTGTCATTGAAAATAACGACAAATGCGTCCGGACAGGTAAACAATTTTTGTATTCTTCTCCAACCGACAGAAACAGCGGGGCGAAATGAGTGTTTTGTCACTGTCGAGTTACCTCTTTTGTTATATCATTAGCAAATAGTTAAACGATTTCTGATGCAACCATAGGAAATTACTTGCGAAGAGTTCGGACAACTCTAACCTTCGATGGATGAAAATAAAAGCGATATTTCCTCAGTAAAGACAGCACTTAACCAAATGCATTGCACCAGATGACACTTGCATCATTCACTTTGGATAGAAGATATTTTTAGTTTCTAAAGGACTGATTTATTGTCTGTCCTCTCTCTTAGCGTAGCTGATAACCTTGATCCTAATTTTTAAGTAATTCGCTGTTATTACGATCTCGAGGCCATTTAAAAAAATAAACGAATGATATATATGTTCAGTTATCGAAAAAAACTTTCGCCCGATCGCTCGAATAAAGAAGCATGCATATAATTTCAAAATCTATCCATGAAATTTGATGGAAAACATTAGACAAATTGATGAATCATCCATTGCCCTTATAATAATCTATTTTAACCGATAACATTTCGACAAGGGTCGATCTATTTCAACAGCAACTGGAGATATTTCGCGTTGCTTCGGGGTACATCGAAACTTCACGTATCACATGGCACAGCACGCCACTAATACTTTATATTTACCACGAAAAGATGACAAACTTCCTTAAGTCTTACTGCCGCATAAGATTTACCACAACAAAGACATCAAAACAGGTTTATATGCGATCATTTTGGATTCACAAAGCGCTTTGTAACGTCTCCGAGAAATCGAATTCAGAACCTCTCTCAAAACTGCTGACTAATGAAATTTTTCTCTTTCAAAATAGATTCAGTCGAATGGAATAGTTTAAGCTCGGTGAAGATCTTCGTCAAACAACAAAAGAGTGTTTCTGTTTTAGTCAAAGGAAGTAACAGAATCTATTTATGTTATGACTATTTTTTCCGGCCGACCGATATCCGACACAGGTCGAACGAAAAGTTTATAACAACAATGTTGAATCTCGTGTATATGTTGTTAACTATGTTAACGATACAGCTTGTATATTACTCACTCTTCTGACCCTGACATTATTCCTCCAAAATCTCAGATTGCGTGAGTTGAGAAGGAATGATTTTGGAAGTCAATTTAGCAACAACAAACGGCAAAAGTTACTTAAAACTATCTTTCATTCTTCCGCGAACAACGAGCATTTTTCACCGCAAAATCACACTGCGCTTTTTAGCGCGTGAAGCTTTCCGCATATTAAGTAGGAATTTTCGATTTCTTTGGCAAATTATATGCAAATAACAAAAGTAATCTGCTTTTAATGGAGAGGTAAAACATTCAATGTGTAACTTACCAAAAAATGTCGCTCCATTTCCGAACCGGACTGTTCCACGCTTTTCGACGCGTTCCTCGACCGCCGAACAACACGTTCTGGTTAGTGTGATGCTTGAGTGGTCAAAGATTAATTAACCAATAACGAAATCCAGTATAATACACATGCTTTAGGATATGTGATTAAACCCCGCACAAATTCGTCCAAATTAAACAAACGCAAAACTCGCCGTACCACAATGAATGATGGAAAATTCTGGCTCCCTGCAAGCCCAATAGGCACATTTTACGGCGAAGTCCTTGCTCTCTACAGTTAGCGGAAGCCGTTATGGAAAATTGCTTTTCTGAATGAAAAGAGCTCTGTTTTGACAGGACAGGCTCGGGCACATCCGAAATTCTCGCTTCTGATTGGTGGAAAAATGTGATTGTGTGACCACCGAGAAGCGAAAACCCCCAGGGAGTTCAGCACGGCGGAAACTGTAATTTGCATTTCACTTGAGAAGCGAAAAACAAAATTCCTTGAGAATTTTGCATTCTTAGACGGAATTAAACCGTTATATCAGCACTGAAGAGTTTTACTTTCTAGTCTGCCAAAGATTAAGATTTGAGACTGACCTATTTCTGACGGCGATCGTTGCTTTGAAAAATAATTAAGCAATATATGAAAGGTTTTGTTTGGGCATTGTCTGAATCATTTAGAGCACGCATGTTATTCTTATCTTTAGAAGTTTTACTAATGGAGTCCGTTGTTCTATCGGATTGATTTTCAGCTTGAAGCTTCCTCGAAGTACGAGTGATTTTTCCCACGGTTCTTCTTAACACAGACAGATTTCCGCGGTTAATTAATTAGTCGTCACCCTCGAGGCATGGTGAACAGATTTTGCGTGACAAGCAAATGGCGAATATTGCTCAAGCTCTGCTTTGTGCTTCTGCTTCAACCTTGATACAAAACCACTTTGGAAAGTTAAACTAAGCTTTTATCTTTTCACCACCTCGCACGTTGAAAAAAATGTGTCATGTGTTGTACATGATTTCGACAACAAGAGAACTTCCGCTTGGAAGTTAACTGGATTAAAATCAGGTCCGGAGAAACTCACGACAGTCATTTCAATCCGGCATTTCTCTTTATCAGTGGTCTCTATTTAAATTTTAAATGAGGCAACGATTGTTTTGACGACAAGATCAGTTTTGTATGCTAATTAAAACGAACTTTTTCGCCTCGTAATATTGATAATAGACGCAAACTTTGTTTCCTGTCTTTTATCGCTTTAAGTGCGAGTTGTCGTGTAATGGGTGTCAATTTAGGATCAAAACCGAAGAAGACAATTAAATGCAAAACCACCAACGAATGAAAAACAAAAAATCAACCACGCGAGACTCCTTAAAAAAAATATTGAAATTTAACATTCTAACCCTTGATGTTACTGAGCCGTCAATTTAGACTTGCAGCTATCTCGCTTTCAAGCGAGAGGCAGCGAAGGGGGCGGGGGGGAGGGGGAAGGGAGTTGAGGGAGGGGCGGAGGTGGTAAATGGGAGACGTTCTCTGAAGGTGGCCTAAAAAACAGACTAACTTGTCAGATCCGTCACGAGTGACTTCGCAGGGACGCATAGATTTCCTATGTGCAGCCACTCAGTGTAAAATGGAAATTTAAAACTAAACTTTAGGCACGATGGACTTTAAAAGAAGTACAAAATAATTGAAGTCATGGGAAGACAACAGAACACAGTCGTGATCTTTTCTTTAAGGCAATTTGCACCTAATCCTATCTTTTGCGGTTACGAATTCAGGACGGTTGGAACAATCGGAAATGAACAGTGCTTGTTTACTCGTTCACCAATAAACATAATTTGTTTGGATAACAACCACATGACTGTTTCCGCGCTTTAATTCCCTGTCCCTGTCACGCTGCGAAATCTGAGTTCACCCCAGTTCCTTGCACAACACCCCATATATACTTCTTCAATGTTTTGTGGAAAAAAACTGGACTAAATTATACTATTAAAACGATATTGAATAGCGATTCTAAGTTATTATCAACAGTAGTATCAAAAGAACCTGAAATTTTCATGAATTAAGATAAGAATTTGGGATTTAATGTTTCATCCAATTTTTTTCATTTTTTTTTCATTTTTATTTCTATTTCATTTTTTCCGCTTTAGTGTGAAGCTGGGTAAGCATAGGAGTTTTGCCGAATAATAGATATTTTTAAGACATGTGTAACCAAAGCGCTATTTTCTCTTATTTTTTATGTTTTTTTAAAGTGTCGACGTTTTGGCAATGGAGTGCGTAACCCACCGGGTACCATTTCAACCCAGAGTGACCAGCATCTAGTCTCTCCTTACAATACTATTACTGAACCATTCATTTGAGATCATGAGAATAAGGAAATGATCACCATCTAAAGAAGCTCTTGATTGTTAAACAAATTCTCCTTGTCAGCACCTTAGGAAATGTATATAGAACAGTATGGAGAATATACATACTGATGTTAGAGTGTAAAGGGTTAGACTTAACGTACCTCTCGATACAGGGAACCCTTAAGAATCTCACAAGAAGAGGATATTTATTCATTCATTTGTACATGTTTCCTACATTTAAGTTGACAGAAACGATAGACGGAAATATTTATATCTCGAATTCGTATTCTGTAAAATTAAATTAAGCATCTGACCGTTACAAATGTTTTATTCAAGTAGATGACAGTACTAAAACTCAACCGGAAGTTGATTTTAGCGGGAAAATCTGTAACTGCTTGCCTCCAGCTGCATAAGTAGGTACAACTTCTGAATGCAAACAATCAATTAAAATAATCTCCATTCAAACATTTGATCAGAGTTCATCCCGACGTGTAATCCCTAATTCCGGTCGTCTTAGGCGGTTTGGCTTCCGGTCACGCTTTTCAACCTCGTTTGCTTCCGGTGGTGACCAATTTGGTTCCTCTTCGTCGATATCGTCCTTTTCTTTGAGAGCTCGTTCTACTTTCTTTTTTTTCAATCGTTGTCTTTCTTTTTCCTCTTCCTCTTCGTCTATCATTCGGAGGAAATCGTATCCCTCCAAACGCGGTTTCCACTCACCATCGGCGAAGAGCCCTGTGGTTAAAACGTAAATTTAACTTCGCTGAAGTGATTTATTTACTTATTTCACTTATCTATTTGCCATATTTAGACAGGCAGACCCAAATTAGCTTTAAGCTGATAGTAATGGCGGTCCGTACAAACATTAACAAAGCCAGATCGCAAAAAACCGGGAACCACGCTCCCTATTCTTTGCCAGAGGTACGTGGGTATTTTAACGTCCCTAGTAACCAGCCCCGAGAGGATGCAGGAGAAGGGGCCTACTACGGTGTATCGTCCTTATTCGAGAAGACTAAAATGCCCAGCCATTTGTCGATGTCATACCAAAGGCAGCACATTCTCCTCAGTTACTTTAAGACCCTGAGCGTTGGTCTTGTCTGAGGGTTGAACTCTCGGCCTCTTTCACGGTAGTCCGGGACACTCTACCACCTGAGCTGACAAGGCAGCGGTTAAGTGTGCGATGAAAAAAAAATCGAATCCAGGATGTTCAGCAAAACAAAAAGAAACAAACAAAAAACGTACAGAGTTTGATGTAAAAAAAATAAATAAAACCTTTAGAAATTTCTCATTTCAGCCGGAACGCCTCGCTAGTAGCCATCTTACTTGGAAACGAAATACCAGAGGCGATT
The DNA here is from genome assembly GCF_036669915.1 of Pocillopora verrucosa. Lineage (NCBI taxonomy): Eukaryota > Metazoa > Cnidaria > Anthozoa > Scleractinia > Pocilloporidae > Pocillopora > Pocillopora verrucosa. The sequence goes on from NC_089317.1 coordinate 3,268,935, forward strand.
AGTTAAAGAGGGAAATTTCATGGAAATGTTGTAGCACTTACGAGAGGGTTGCTCCTTTCCGGTAAGAATGCTCTCCACCCAGTTTTTTACTGCTTGTTTTGTAACTTCGTTTTTGAAGAGATGCACCGTTCCCTTTAAGAACAATCGAATAGATGAAAATTAAATAAAAAATTGAAAAAAAACTAATGGTAAATTTAGAAAAGTTCCTGCCGGTATGAGGTCAACAATTGACCCTTTACTCATACCACTGGTGTGGGTGTCAATACAGCAGTTTTTCAAGTTAGTGTGGAAAACTGACTACAACGACCAATCAAAGCAAAGGTTAACATCATCATTAGCCCATGAGAAGCCAGAATTTCTTGAAGCGCGCGAAAACGCGGGTGACCAAGTGGCGGTTGGTTTTCGTTTTGCGTCTGATTGGTTGAAAGGATGGAGCGGTTTCTTTCACAAGGTGCAGTAGAACCAAAGCAAACACAGATTGCCTTAAATACTTCGATAGAAATATCTCTATTCAAACAACACAACTATTTAACAAACCTTTTCGTGATTCACCAAGACCAATGCGGGAAGAGAATCACTAGTTCCTGCGTAGGACTTCAAGATTTCAGCGTTTACATCTTTGTTAGAATATCTGAAACAATCACACCACCAAAATCTCAATAAAAAATTCCATAGAACTTACACAGTAATTCAAAACTGACACCACAATACCCAAACTGCTTTTTCATCTCAAAAAAAAATCTTAGCCGCAAAAAATATTTTCGTCGCTAACTAAAAATTTCGTAAAGTCAGCAGAAGTTAGCACGAAGCCAAACGGACACTACGTGCCAAGAGCGGAATGACCTGTTAACAGGACTTTTTCTGCTGTCAAGTCGTCCGGTTTGTTTAACTGGCTACTAGTTTCCAGTCATACCAATTTTTCGCATGTCATGCGTACATTAGTGATGGGATTCTATGCTACGGTTAAGCGAATTCGAAGGAAATGAAATATGAATGATCAAATTGCCTGTTACACCTTCGAAACTGACGCAATAATTTGTTGCAATCCTAGTTTCGCTTGAGCCTGTTTTGTTTTGGAAAAAAAACCCTAGCAGTTAGCTAGGTAATGATAGCGTCCGAGTATGCTCTAGTCATTAGCGCTGCAAGAGGCGCGTTTCTCCGCTCGAGGGAAGACTTAAGACGAGTCGACGAAACGTTTGCCAAAGATCTGGCACTATCAGTGCTAGATCCCGACAGACCTCTCGCTGACTTGCAATACTCAAGAAACACTCGTGTAGAAACGATAGTTACGAGGGCATTCTCGTGGATTACAGCAGGGACGAACATCAAACTTGACCTCAAGCGCAGTGAGAACTCCATTCCTCTCTTTATTGACTAGATTACAAAAAAACTGAAAAAATGTAGTTACTTACACGGGCATCCAGCAAAGGAAAATAGATGGCAGCGACTTGTCGCGTGCGAGCCTTGTCATGACAGGTGTTATGACGGAGTCTTCACTATCAGCTCGGAAAACTATCAGTAGTGGCTTTTTGTATGATAAGTATGTTGGAAGATTGAATGGTGTCAGCTCGCCCTGCAAAGAGGGGCATCAAAAACTAGTCATTACGTCAAATAGCATATAAGTTTTGCGAGGGGTTTGATGTTTTAGGTCAGTGAATTTCACAACTGGAATTTCAGCTGGAAACTCGTTTTTGCGATTTTCTATCCTTGCAGCACAAAACGTAACAGTGAACGCTAGTTACTTACAAAAATGAGTTTCAAAAGTTACATATTATTTCATTGTAAATCTTCCAGTGGTCTATCACAAATGCTACAATGCGATTGGCTATGCTACTTGCTATTTATTCCATCACAAACATTGAATTAAGAAAGACTCCCAACAGCATGCATTGGTAAAACTAAAGAACACGAACCTGTCTTGTAAATAAGATCTGAACTACTAGAAGATTTTTGCTATAAAAATTACACCACTCGCATTCGATTTCTACTTGCGATAATGGATTTTAGGAAATATCTGATAACACCCAACTGGCCAATTGTTCAAAAATCTATCGTGTATTGCATCGGTAATAATGCGCAAGAAAAAATTACGCGTTTCTGATCGGCTAAAAACGAGTGCTTCTCATGTAACGCAAGTGCAAAATCCTAAGTGGTTTATTAATAATGATAATAGGACTGGGTAGAGTTCAATTATGTCTGTAATCACGAGTATGATTACAAACAGAATTGTACGGCACAAAGTCCTATTATCAGTTAATCATAACCATAACAATTTCCGAAAAAAACGAATACATTTGGGACAGACATCTCCGCTAGAGAAATTTTACTGATGTTGTTGTCTATAGTTCTCTCAAATTATTTATTCCACCTCAAATACTTACAAATGACGGCAAGCTTGCGCCTAGAACAAAATCAACAATGGCCTGTGGGGTGAACTTGGGTTCAAATACGTCCACTGATTTGAATGGATCATTTCGTTTATACGCCATAATGGCGGGCAGCTTCAGGCCGTATTCTGCTGATCTGTAACCAAAAGTTAGCTAACATTAGTGGCTGAAGAGATAGCAATGGTGCAATCCCAGCTACAGAAAAACTCGAATTGGTCTTCTCCTTCCCCTCTCCGTTCGCTCTTGCTCTTAATCAAACATTGTTGCTCAGTGAACGATCCAATTTGCAATACCAAATCGCCTTTCCTCATTAGACACCAGCACTGTGGGTTTCAATTGAGTGAGATAGGAATAAGAACTTACAGTGTTTCCGCTGTCTCGCTTGTTACGTAACCCATAAGAAACTTGCCGTGCAGGGATTTAGCTGCAGCTTTAAACGCTTCAAATTCTAAAAAAAGAAGGCAGCACACTAGATTAGAACTGTGAGATGAATTTTATTGAGGTAGTTTATTAGAAAAAAGGGCTGCGCTTGTGTCAAGTGGCTCATCCAGCTAGAGTTTTCCTAGTCACTTTCGCATTAAGCGAAAAGGAGTATTGGTACTCCCTCTGGTTGGGAGGCTAATGCATTGCAGGTCCGTCCCCCCCTCAGCATTTTGTCAAGCTTCCTTGACAATTCGCTAGTACCCGACTGTACCCCTGGAGGTGGCCTGGGGTGGAGAGAGGCAGGTCCCCCCCTCTCAGCATTTAGAGGGGGTAGACTGGGTGGACGCACTTTGAGAGTAAAGTTTCTTGCCCGAGAACACAGCCCAGTAACCTGGCCAGGTCTCGAACCCTGGGCTCTCTCTTAAGCACGCTACCCTGAGGGCCCCAAAGTGATTCAGTCAAGAACCAACCTTTGTCACTCCTATCCAAAAACATGCCCACAACTGCTATGTCAGTCGCGGTCTTTGCCAAGGAGGGAAATCGACCATCTAGAAACATTTCCACGGCATCTTTGTTGTCTAGCGCCAGAGGCTGATTAGGTTGAAGCCTATCATAATAAAAGAAAAAAGATATTAAAACATCAACCTTGAAAAAATTTATTGGGTTGTCAACCTGACAAAATAAAAAATAGAAAAGTGGACAAAAGAGCGAGAGTATGATTGACTATTGGCAATGAGGCAAAATCGTTTGGAATAGAACAAACTTATATCTTATTTATTTACCCGGGCAGCTTGCCTCTCCCCCCCCCCCCACCCCTCCCGACCCAACTTACACTTTGCGCCCTGTGATCTTACAACAAAGAACGCAGTAAGGGGTAAGGGGGGAGGGAGGGGGAAGAAAGCTGCGGTACAGAGAACGCATCTGTAAAAAGCGCCAGGGAAAAGAAATCTCTCCGTTTGCGGTACAAAAACACTTATGTATAGTCTCTTTAGCAATAGACTTCTACGTATTCATTGTATCCAAATCCCATCATTTGATAACAACTACAATTCTGGTCTGCTTACAACAAAACGGCTTTAGCCAGATGATCGCTGTCTAACGGTCCTCTGTAAGTGATTTCGTCAGAATCTTTACTGTGGAAAAACAATGGCAAGAGGTCGGTTAGCACCGAATACTCCCAAAATTTCTCTGAATTTACTGCTCTCCCGATGTTGCAAGAATTTCCCTCAAAATAGATTAAAAGCTAAGAATATCGTTAAAGAAGCACTGGTTTTTCATAGTGGTGAAATACGACAAGCCACGTACCAGATCCATAAAACCCTTTTAATCTTTTGTTTTACGGAAATCAAGAATTATTGCATTTAGACCACATCATAGGAAAAGGCTGTTACTTCTCAGGAATCAGGCGAAACTTACCGGTACATCTTGATTGTGGGATAAATCGTAATGTTATTCGACTGGCAAACATCGGTCCAATCAAAACAATTCACACGAGCCAATTTGATGGCGAAGTTTCCCACATCCAAATTTCCTGTTCGAAAGACAATAAATAACGCCACTTTATGTCACAATTGACCACTTCATGCGCAGAATCTCGCTCGAAAATACTCCTTACTTTAATTTTGGGAGAGAAATATGGATTAAAAATTAATTGAAATATTTTTCTTAGTTTCATTTGAGTGGTCATACCTTAGATGACCGTTCAATACAGGTAGAAGACAATAAAAATAGGCCGTTGGGACTCAGTAATAGACGTGAAAATTACTGTGATTATGAGGAATCAAATTCGGGACTTTGACAACTGACCGCTAAATACAGGGTGACCGCTTAGTACAGGTTCGATGAGTAGTAAGTTTTGCAGATACTTACTTATGTGTGTAGCAGCATCAACATATGGTTGTAGAAAAGCTTTACAACGTGCATCCCCTGAAAAGAAAATGAAATGAAAGAAAGTTAAATTTCACGAAAAAAAGCGAGAAAAAAATTACATTTAAATCTGATTGCAGCAGTCTAACGGTTAGATTTGGTCGGGTCAAAGTGTTGTGTTCTTGGGCAAAACACTTTACTCTCCCCATGCTCTCTCCACCCGGGAGTATAAACGAGTACCAAAAAAAAACAGGGGAACATCAATCTGCCTTGGACTGGCATCCCATCCAGGAGGGGGGAGGGGGTAGGGGGTAGGGGGTAGCTGTAATTCTGGTCACTTCCTGCCACGGAAATCTGGTAGAGTCGAGGCTCTTAACTTTATTCGTTGACGTTACCCTATTGTTATAGAAGAAAGTGGACAGGTCGCGAGTTATCCTACTTCTTAACTATCGACTAGAAAAATGTCCATAACATCATCAAATAGTGAAATAAAAGTTTCTGTCCCCTAATTTTTTGAGGGGACGAATTTCCAAGAAAAAAAAAGAGTAAAACTCGAGTTATAATAACAGAAAGGGCAAAATACAATTGACCAGCAGCAAAGAAAAACAGCTACAATAAAGAAAGCAGCAACACGCATGGCGACGTTTGAACAGCATAAATCGAGTCTTCTTTAGAAAATTAGGTCAATAGGCCACACGTCATCTTGCAAAACATATTGGTGCGCTTCGAATGGTTGGTTTTTAACAGAAGTGACTTAATCGTGAGACAAACTATACTTCCTTCTATTGATTGCATTTTGATGCGACAAATCACCACATCAAGAGGTGAGATCAGAGTTAAGATACAATTTCATAATTTGCCGAAGCAACTTACATGGTTGGAAGAAGTCTACTACCAATAGATCATTTTCTTTCTTGACGGCATCAAACGTTTTGTCAGTCAATGCAGGCACCAGGGTCTCAGGTACAACAGTGGGTTTTGCCTTTAGAACTGCCTCCGAAACTTCATCGTCTTCTGTCTCTTCCTCTGAAATACAGTTAAAAGAGGAAAAAGAAAAGTGAAACAACAACGACAGAAAAAACAAGCTTGGAATAACCTAAAGAAGCGAAGAAACGATGGGTCGAAGGGATGAAGGGACGAAAGAACGAGGGGAAAAAGAGACGAGGGGACGAAGGGACGAAGAGACGAACGAAGGAACGAAGGAACGAAGGAACGAAGGAACGAAGGAACGAAGGAACGAAGGAACGAAGGAACGAAGGAACGAAGGAACGAAGGAACGAAGGAACGAAGGAACGAAGGAACGAAGGAACGAAGGAACGAAGGAACGAAGGAACGAAGGAACGAAGGAACGAAGGAACGAAGGAACGAAGGAACGAAGGAACGAAGGAACGAAGGAACGAAGGAACGAAGGAACGAAGGAACGAAGGAACGAAGGAACGAAGGAACGAAGGAACGAAGGAACGAAAGGACAAAGGGATGAAGGGATGAAGGGACGAAAGGACGAAAGGACGAAGGGAAGAACAAACGAAAAAACAAAGGGACGAAGGAACGAAATGTGGAGCAGAAGATAACCAGGAGTATAAGAGGTAATCGGCAGACTGTTTCATGTACACTTGGTGCTGCTTAAGCTGATCTAAACCTGGTTTAATCCCAAGCTACACTTTACTTTCGCGAAACGAGCATCATACCTGGTAAATAAACTTCATCCACAGATTCTTCACTGCTTTGAAATGTCTCCGATTCGCTCTCCTCCTCCTCGTCTAGTTTGTCGATATATTCTTCGCTATCTTCGTTTTCTTCGTTGGTGTGTGGGAATGAAATTAGTGCCTCATCTGACAAGCTTGCTGGTAATGAAACAGGCCTCTTGATCCTTGGAAAATAAATAATTCATATGAGTTTGGGATATTTAAACATCAGTTCGATAAATCGCTGTTAAGGAGAGCCCAAAACGTTTCGCTCCACTTTGAAAAATAAACAAAACAAAAAAACAAAAGCAAATGAAGAAACGACATCTTCTCCACGGAGAAACTAAGATTTTTTATTTGAGTTCTCTGAGTTTCACTGAGTAGGAGAAGAGATGGAAATAGCCTATTACGAGTGTGTTTGAAATATTTGTTTACTTTGTATGGTCGGTTATGAATTTCATCGTTGCTTCATATTCAAGTTCACTTGTGTGCTGGATGAAATCGTCTTCGGACTTGGTCAAATACAGATAAACAACAGGTAACTTTTCTCCCTCCTGAAGAAATGACAGAGAGTAGCAAATGATAAGCTTTCAAAATATTAACTCTTGAAATAATTTCCTGTTATCGAGGTTAAAATATACTGATAAATTAATTGTTCCCTAACCTGGCGCGAGACTTTCATCGAAATAAATCACTTATAAATCCAAGACTATATTTTTATTGGGAGTGGAGAGTAATCCGGGATTGCTTTCGTTTCGCTTTTCTTTTTCCGGTGATTGGTCTAGAAAACTCACGCCACCTTCTCAACCAATCAGGTGCAATACTAAAATTGATCAACACTTGTTCACTCGCGTTTTCCCGCGCTTCGAGCGGTTGACATGTCTGTGTATTAAGTTGGCTTTTTTTCCTTATAATTTCCTCTGTTCGCCTAAATGGCTTTTACTATAAATTAAGTTTGGTTCCGCAACTGCGTATCGATATTCCATACATCGTAAATAAACAGCTGCCTAAATCTCGAGAGACGAAGTGAATCATGCCAAAGTCTTCTTGGATTAAGAATTAACGAGTTGAGTAGGATTCCGTTACGGTTTCAACACAGATTTCAAAGAACAATCGCTTAACTCCAAAAACTTACAAACATCTTTTTCTGCCGCGTGGTCTTGACATATGCAAAGGTGATTCTTCCCTCTCCACCCCTATCAAAAGTGCGAACGATACGTCGTAACGTTCTGGAAAATTTCTCACAGGGTTCGTGGTCTACGAAAAAAAAAATAAAATAAAATAAACACAAAAATTAACAAAGTTGAAATCTATCGTCATGTGCACGCCATAAACAAGGAGAAACCAGCAAGAGGTGCCATTTTCAGGTGTGTGATGTATTTAGGAGAGATGTTAGTTTAAGTATGTGACTCATGAATAAAAGCAGTTAAAGTTGCTAAAGCAGTAACCAAAACATTAAAACTGTCATTCCGACTTAAATTGTACTTACAAGATTTTTCAAGAATGCGTTGTAATGCTGTAGGCATGTCGGAAGGGCAAAGATTTTCAAGGATGGCAAAAGTGGCATGTCTAAAAGTTAAGAATTTGAAGCTAAAGCTGGAGCTTTTCTCTGAGCGCAGGCCGAAAAAATCGATCACGGGCGTCCCTCTTACGAATTCAAGAAAGTAAGAGCCTAAGAGAAGCGTGCGAGATATGAGAGTTACGCGCGAGAGAGTGGCGCGTGACTCTTCGCGCTCGTCCCGCGCTTGCCTCAAAAAAGTACATAAATGACGACTATTTTGTACGCTGGTCAGAGATGCATGCAGACTCGAACTTTAGAAATTTAGTACACGTGTGCGTGTAAATCTCTGTAATTAGTTACCTTCCTTGCAGAAAACTACTATCAAAAAGTCCAGTGCAAAGAGATAGTTCGTATCCAAGCTTTTCATAGCGTCTTTGTAGCTTGCGTATGTGAGCTTCTGAAGAGACGAGGCCTCGGCTAAATGAATCAATATATCAATCAATCAATAAAACACAGTAGATGAATCTTCATTGGTGTCAATAGTCATCAGGGATTGCATTGTTTTTGCCTCATTACGCTCTGTGATTGATCAAATAAACTGATGTCATTCCCTCAACCAATAAGATGCAACTGTAAAATCAACCTCGACTTGGTTTTCCGAGTTTTCCCGCGCTTAAGGCCGATCGCGTGAATTAAATTGAGTTCTGATTGGTTTCCTAGGATTGTGATCTTATTGGCGGTTGCAATAACCCTGTACTTTAGCCTCTTGTTAAATGAAACCTCTTCAGAAAGCGCTCCAAGATATACTGAGGGCATCTGAGTACGCGAGATCGACTCCCTTAGCTGGCGGTAGCCTTGCAAGGAACTCGGTAAGCAAAAACAAATAATTGGGCGAGTAAAATATAAGCGGACAGCTTAATGAGTTTGAATCAAATCTTCATTATTCCCTCAAAACAGTCAGATTCGAAATTGTGGTGATCACACATTCTTTTTCTCCTATGCAGTGAACAATCAACCGCTATCATAATAACGCAGTTCTTAAACCACCAAGGGACTTTTATGCGCCTGTATAGAAGATGCCTGTTTCGTTTTCAATCTTTCATTAAATCAACTACTTTGGAAATAAGTTAATAATACAAAAAACGTTGAGTTAACTCTTACCAATTCTGTTGTACTCAGCAGTAGGATTATCTATCAAAGGTTTGATGAAATGTTTCAAATTATTTAAAGTAAATCTTGCGATATTTTCAGGGAACAATTCTATATATGTCTAAGGGAATGAAAAAAAAAGGACATTTGGTTAGTTAGAGAAGATAAGTGTATCAAAGAAAGAAAGAAACTCATGTACTTTCCTAAGTGAAACAAGAAAAGTGAGATTAAAAAAACAAATATAAAAACAAACAAACGAACAAACAAAGCAATAATAATATTTTTAAAAGCACAGTACTGTGTTGAGAACCAACCTATTGGAATTTGAAAAAAAATTCATGGAGGCTTTTTCTTGAAGACTTCCTCTTACAGTTATCAAAATGAGTCCAGCTTACGGTACTTAACCCACAGAACTATCCCTCCTCAACCTTAGTGGTTTATGAGTAGGCCTTGATAACTAGCGCTTCGGCAAGAAATTTTCTTTATGCGGACAAAAATACGAGGCCAGGAGCGGCGAGAGCCGGCGAGGGGTCTGGTACTGATTATTGGTGCCAGACCCCCGGTAGACCATTCCCCGACTCGTCTCAAATCTTTCCGCGGGCCGAGAAACGCGCATCCAGCAGCGCTAATAATAACATCCTCCCCGCAAGCTACAGTCTCTTTAACAGTCGCTCTTTAGGGTGTCACGCAACTTGCTGACAGTATTGCGTGACATACCAAACAGACTAAACAAAATTCAAGAAACTATATGTTACGAGAGTGTGATTTATCTCGTTATAAATGCAAATACCCTGTTATCACCATCTCCCTTTGCTGCTACAAAAGCTGCTGTTGGAAAATTGCTGTCTTGGGCCAAACCAAACGACGCTAACATGTCTTTTTGGTCATTTCTGCAAAGAGAGAAATTAAAAAAAACAACATTAATTTGTGTAATACAACAATTGTATCAATCTTTCTCCAAAAGCCCCCGTTCACTTCACCAGCGGTCGTTACACTGGACAAACGTTGCAGGGGCTCTGGGAATGAACGTGAAGAGAATTAAGAAAAATATCAATTGGGGGATTATTAGTTGATCCAATACCACATTCTCTGAACCAGCCTCTACAGAAATGTATGGCAGACAGTAAAGAGAATTACTAACAAGATCTTAGTAGGGAAAAGTTATAAAGTGGGGTTGGTTACATAACTTAAACCAGCCAAAGAGTCACTTCTGTGAGTCTAAGAAAACGAATCAAATCAATGTCGATATTTGAAAAACTGCACACCTTCCCTTCCCCTAAATCAACCTTAACCCAAACTCAATCAGTTGACTGGTGTTGGGTTAAGGGAGGGGTGGGTATGCAATTACTCGGATACTGACATTAATCTAAGAAAAGGAGGGAGGGGAGGCGTGGGTATGCAGTTGTTCAGTTACTGATATTAATCCTACCCCTAAACCAACCTTAACCCAAACTCGTTATCAGTTGACTATTGTTGGGTTAGGGGAGGGGTGGGTATGCAATTACTCAGATATTGACATTAATCCAAGAAAACTTACACATTGACAAGTATCATTCCAATAGCACCTTGAAACTCTAGAGCCATTTGCTCAATCTCCTTTGTGTCAAGATCAGCAACTTTATCTGTGAATACAAACAATTTGTCGACAGGGGGTTGCAGGGAGTCAAACACAGTTGATCTGTTACTTGGAAGAATTACCTGCAAGAGGCATACAAGAATTGCTCAAAAATGGTGAAGTCAGCTTACAAGCCATTGATGGCTTATTTTCTTAAGATTGTACCAGTTTAAGCAGCATAAAGCAACAAAGAGTGTGGCTATGCCACCCCCCTTCATCCCTCGGAGACAGTCAGTGCAACATCACCCTCCAGCACTTGGTCAAGTTATCTTAACAGTTAGCCAGTCCCCATTTATACACCTTGGTGGAAAGAGGCACTGTCAACATATACCATTGTTTTTTACAAGAACACAACACAATGACCTGGACAGGTCTTGAACCAGGACCTTCTGATCCTGAGTCCAGCAAGTTAACCATTAATGAAACCCTTTTCTTTTCTTCCCAGCATCAAAGTTTGAGTAAAAATTTATTACCAAATTAACAAGCACATCCCAATGACCCAGCATAGCCTTAAACCTAGAGAAAACTTGGTTACTTTGTGTCCCAATTATTATCAATCAATTATTTATTACCAAATTAACAAGCACATCCCAATGACCCAGCATAACCTTAAACCTAAAGAAAACTTGGTTATTTTGTGTCCCAATTATCAAATAACTTGCTATTGGTCTATAAAAACCAAGTGAGGTACAAATATCTCCCCAGGACCTAACCATGATCAAACAATGACAAATAGATACTGACCCTCCTTTTGTGATTTGAGAGTCTCTTTTGGGATAGAACTCCCTTAAAGTTTGCAAAATATCCCAGAGAAAAAGCAATTTGGATTTTTTTGTGAGTGGGAAGGCCTAGAGACATAAAGCAGTAAATCAATCTTGGCAACATGTAAGGGAGACAAGTTGACATCACAATTCCCATGGTGTAAAAAAGTGAATTTGTGAAAAATTTTCATTACTGCAGTAGAGTTTTGTCACAGCAATCAACTGAAACAAATTCAAACATGGTTAAAAAGAGATAAAACCAAAGAAAAGTTTACTCAGAGTCCATAAAAAATTGTGTGAGTTATCTCTTCCCAGATAGTTGAATAAATTTTTTGGTTTTAGCTCTCAAGCACCCATGTTAATGAATGCGGTTTATGGGATGAAACAGATACAAATTGGCAAGAAAAAATTGTTTAGGGCATGAGTTGAGAATATAATCTAAATTCTCCAGACATTAGCATCACCAGAAAAACTTTTTATTTGTATCATTAAACAGGTACTCACATATTTCGGAAGTTCTTGGCTCCTAACAAATCTTATCAATGGAGTTTTTTCAACTTTTCCTGTAAACTTAGTGGATGGGCATCTGCCTTGGGTATTTTTCATTTGTTTACAGTGAAAAAGATATACAGCTGCCTTTTGGTTCGTGAAGAGACTGTTTGTAAAGATCAGACAAAATAATTGAGATCAGTAACTTGCAAAAAAATCATCAAAGAGGCTAAATATGGGAAAGTGCTTATAGCTTACAAGGGTAATTCCAGAAATTGAAGAGTATCAAAATGGAGGAAATGTGCATGCTGTTAAAGTTTAGCAACCCTAAATTCAAGCCCCACAAATTTCCCCTTAAAGTAATACAGCTGAATCATTCATTAAGATCATGAAAATAAAGGAAATGATCACCAACTGAGGAAGCTTGATTGTTTAAAAACAAATTCTCCAGCTGGCGTCTAAGGAAATGTATGAAGAATGTTGAGGAAAAAATTTTAACTGCATATACAGTAGAAATGCTAATTACTATCAAAATGAGGTATCTCAGTTTGCTTATCTACAGTATGCTAATTTCTCAGGCCAGTGGCCATAACACAATAAAAATTCAATTGCACTATTTATTTTGATCACAAAAGATGCATTTCAAGATGAGCAATGTGACTCTGTTCTGATCTAGGACCTCCACAACAAAATGAACCACACAATCCCAAAGCAATGTTTAAAGCACAAAGACCTGTACCGCCTAACAGAATTTTCTTCACTAACCCAATTTTCTTCACCAATTCTTCATCTGTTGTGAGACCAAAGAACACCTCGTTTTTAAAGTAATGTACTAATTCAAGGAAGTGTCGATGTTCTGTTTAAAGAAAAAAGAAACCAACTGCTAAGCATTGTGTATACTCAACCTGAAAATGAAACACTAACAGCAATAACACGTCACTAATTTACCAACTAATATATTCAAAAAAATTTTCAAATACTTCTGAAAAAACACTCAGTAGCTATTAATAGTATGATACTGTGTCATGAGATGGCCAAAATACTCATCAGATACTTTTGGGCCACACTGAGAGTATCTTTTCACCAGCATTTGATAATTTTAATTCAACAAATCATAACTTGTGAATGTGTGGTTGGGAAACAATGTTGACATCTTGAATTTGAATGCAATGCTCTAAGAACTCGCTTTAAAATTCTGAAAGGTATCCAAAGAGTATTTAGTCAGGGATTTAAATGAAGTATTTTTCAAAAGTAAGCCAGGAGTCTCTCACTAGGTACAAAAGGAATCCTGCTATCTGCAGTATAGTTTGTAACTATATCCTATTATTAAAAATTTCAGATCTCAAATATCATTGTCATGGTAACTTGGTGAATTTCTTTCCATTTTGGATAATCTGCAGCCGTTTTTCAGTATTCAGTCTGTGGAGAGAGATTAGTTCTAGATGACCTAGCTAAGAGGCAAATGGAAATGGAGATAAAAGGGGACTTAATTGAAAATCAAGCAATTTAAGGTTTCATATTTCCAGAAGGTGGCCTCTTTGTATCCAGCAAATAAGTATAAAAAAATGGAGACAGTGACTTTCAGGGTAAAAATTGTGAAAAAAAATTGCTTCAAGTGGAACTGGAAAAATTTGGCAAATCATATTGTGAAGTTGCACAATTTTTTTCCTTGTGGTTGTGACAGGAAAGTAAAGGAAAATCTTTGTTTTAGATGGTAACCTGAAGCAGGTTTTAAGACCTCCAGGTGTTGCACAAGGATTAAAAACATTTGTAATTACAACTGTTAGACTGGGTTTGATTTCCAATTCTTCTGTGCTCAAATATTAACAACAGATTGTCAAACAAACAAAGTCAATTTGTAACATTCATGCCTGTGAGACAGGACCCCTTGACAACTGGAGCAAGAGGTTTTAATTTACACTTAATTGTGAGGGGGTGATAAGACAGGTGTTGGTTATGAAGAAAAAAAACTAGGGTCACCTTTTATTCCTAGTCCTTTGACATAACAGATGACGACATCTTTATATCCCTGTTCTACAGCAAGAACTCTATTAAATGAGTTTTCGTCAAAAATGAAATAGTAGTGATCAGTTAACACATACCTGAAATAAAGACATGAACAGAAAAAGAGACACAGATTAATCCTTAGAGAGTGACATATGTCCAGCTTCTCCTTACAGTACCACCCATGAATCAAACATTTAGGTCATGAGAATAAAGGAGTTGATCACCAACTACAGAAGCTCTTGATTCTGAAATTAATTCTCTGTGTCAACACCCTGTGAAATGTATAGAGAACAGTATGGAGAATATGTATGTTGATCTTTAGGTGTAAAGGATTAGGGATAACATACTGGCCCTCTTGTTTAAATACAGGCCCTGAAATTGCTATACCACAAACACAATGCTGCCAGAAAGATGAGTGAACACAAAACATACCACACTTTGCCCTGGATAGAGTCATACATTGTGCTTGGCAGATTGTAGACTGCACTGATGCTTATTTCAAACAGCTAGAGGTTGTTGAAACAATTGTTCAGTGGAATCTTTCCCTGGGATCTCAATACAAATTCTCCCTACTATCTGCCACACTTTACTTATAATTCTAACTGTGAGAACTTGATACTAGATCAGACAAGAATCCATAAGGGATGTTTTTAGTACTTCTTAACAAATTTCCGCTGGACAGTGTAATAATATTATAAGGAGAAACTACAGTTTGATCACTGGTGAGAGTAAAAAGGTCAAAAGGCCACACATTTAAAGGATTTTAAATGAACAAGAAAAAAAAAGAGAGAAGAATTAAGTTGTATTTAACAACTATAATAAGGTCAGTGGTTTGCCTGAATATCTGAATATCTTTTTGTTTGACTTTAAGGAAACCAATTAAATGTCTTTCGTAATAGCTATTACATAATTGGAATTTGTTGGTATTGAAAACAGCTATATTGAGTAAAAATAATTAACAAATTTTGGATGACAAATTATTACCAGCCTCTGAAAGCTCAAAAATGTCTGCTATTTTTTTCAAGAAATTTATATCACAGAAAACTAATATATGAAACCTAATATATGGGCAAAATCATATTATACGCAAAAACCACCTGCAGGTATTGAAAGAACAGGATTACAAAAGACAAACAAAGGCCTTCGATTTTTATGAAAAATACAAGTCGCAACAATATAAAGTGTGGAAATTAAACAAAAGAAAATGTTACACGTTCCGATTGCCAATTTCCAAAATCAATAGATACTTCTTCTTTTAAATTCATCCAAGCTACAGGGAGTTAAAAATGAATCCTTAATGTCGAATTTAGAAACAAACCACGTGTTGTTTTCTCACACTCATAATCTCTCGGCAAGCTTTATGATACTTACTGTAAGAGGTTAGCCACGATCGAATCTTCGTCGAACAAGTGGCTGACATCGATTCCTTCTGAAGGAATCGGATCGCCTTTCCTGGTCAAATTAATAAAATAAATTTCGAGTCAAAACGTTGATGGTTTTGCGATAACTTCAATGCGACACAATACGCGTTTATGGCTTCATTTCTTGAAAGCATTACCTGTACACGAAAATGTTTCGTTCCTTAATAGAACATTGAGAAATGGACTCTTCTGCACAGTTTACCTGCAATTCGATTGTAAACATGATGTGTTTGAAATAGTTTCGTTTTAGTTGTAATCTAGAGGGAAGTAATTGGGAGCAACGATAATTTTGTAAAATATCGATTAAGTCCAGCAGCGGTTCGGTTTAAAAAGCGTAAAATAGTCTTCACCTTGCATAATTCAATTCCAAATGACTCTAAAATGTCCGACGATTTGTCAAATTCTTTGGCAAACTTTGGATTCCCCTTTCTGATAGCTTAGACAAAATATAAAACAATTCATAAATAACTACATCTAACGAAAACAGGAAATAAACAGAGTGAGCATTACTTAATACTTGCCTAAAGGCGATAAAAGCTTCAATAATCATGAGAGGAGGTAAACTTACATGGTTTATCAAAGAAAACAGCAATGTAATCTTGGTTCGTGGATTCCCCAATGTTTTTCAAGTCCTCTGAGGTAAGTTTTCTGACAGGGCTAACTCCAAGTACAGCGATGTGAAGACAACAAATTAGCAAAAATAGATACAAATTCTCCAACGTCATCTTTCTTTGGAGCTAAAACAACTTATGGTAACTCTTAACGAGTTATTACAACCTATGCTCTCTGAAAGTCTTCCCTTGTTTAAGTATCACGTCCCTGTCTCAGTTTATGCTTCGTAACTGTTAGCCTCGACCAATAACGGGAAGACTCGTAATAAAATGTATTCTGTAGTCTCAGCGCCAACATCGACCGAAGTAAGGTCTTTTTCACGTGTCGTCTCGATTTTTTTCAGAAATCCGTTTCTTCCAAGGCAGGTGGCTTTTTGAATATAACTGCTTTGTCTTAAACACGATTGTTCACGTAATGAGAAAGAAATCTGCATTTTACGAGGCGATTTATGCACAAAAGATTTGCGGATGTTTGATATTCACTTGAATGAGTTTCTGTCACGCATGCCTGAAAGAAAGTGTACGATTGTCGCGCATGGCGTGACAATACTTGATTTCGTATGAGATGGAGAAAGCTCTCTTTCTTGATCTTCTTCTTCTTCATCATCATCAGACCAACCGAACATATCTTTGTTTATAACATTATTTCATATTCATCACTACTTAATGGCTATTGATCATGTGTTCTCTGAAAACTACAGGAAGTTTTAACACGCTTGCGATTAGCGTCTGAGCCGGAAGTATACGAAATTTCCAAAGAAATTAATTGTTTCCTCAAGCTACACTGTTTTGGCCTCCAGTTTTTTGTTTGTGTTGGCGATCACTTACTTCAAACTACAAAGTTTTATCAGCCAAAACCAAAGAGGAGCAAGGCACTGCTTTTCTCGTAAATTTTTCAACGGTCATCAGGTTGCTAAGTGAGATAATGCCCTTTCAAGTTTCATGTGATCAGTTGATCGGCTAATCCCTCAAATGCACGCCATGATTTTTTTCATGGAGAAAATTCCTCCTATTTTTTTTAAAGCTCATTGTTGTTTACAAGTCTTAGCTAAACTAGCAGCCTACAAATAAGGAATCGTTGTGTGACACCTAGAAAAAGGACCGTTGCGTTACATCTTAAAACAAAGGCTGCGAATTGCGAAAGAGAGCAGATTGTTGTTCATCTCGGATTTCAACATTTGACTGTCGTTAAAAAGACAAAAGTACATCTGTTTAATGTCGTACACACCCCTAAATAAACATCAGCTACAGTCATTGGAGACGACCAAGATTAGTCTATTGTCTTCACTTTCGGGGGCAAAATGCGAAGGTCTTGTCTACTCTTGTCTCCACAAGTAGTTAAGTTATTCAGTTTAACGCCACATCCAAAATATTTGTAATGGCCATCAACAATAACAACAATATTCTCCGGAAATTATCGTCGGAGAGAGCCAGAGGATATTACCAGCTGAATGATGAAGAACCTACCTATACAGCGCGATATCTCGGAAAGACAAAAGTGGTAGAGTTTTTGCGGCCCGAAAATGGACTTTCGGTGAGTGCAAGATGCGTAGACAAACTACACGATGGTGTTCAAGGAAAGGGGAAGAAACGCAAGGTTTCGATTGTGATATCGTCAAATATCTCCCGTGGAATCACAGTCACTGACCAAGGTCCGGGAGTCAAGGAAGAAGTTTGCCATAAGTTGTTTGACATTGCTTACTGCTGTACAGACATCCGAAACAAAATGATATTTTCTTTCATCGCCGAACAACAAGGAGAACTCCAATGTCATGCGTTTGTTTTTAAGACAGAGGAAACGGCAAAAGCAGTTTGCTTGGCGCTTGCAGATGCGTTTAAAACCGCTCACGAAGAATGGATACGAAAACAGAAACACTAGAAGGCAGCATAAAGAAGGAGAACGTTATTTCTGTTTCTTAGAGTTCTCGTTCTGCTTTAGCATTAACGATGAGTCAAGGTAGAACTCGACCGGCTTAAGAACACGGATTTTTTAACTTCGTAGCGGGCTAAAAACGTAAACTAGAGACAACTCCCCGCTGACTGTTGAACGAAGGTCAGAGATTTTTATCATACCGTAGTTTAATTTTTATTTCAGTTTCATCGAAATCTGTTGAATACTTCCACCAGAGAACCTCAAAAAGTCAAGTTTTTTCTTCTTGTAGGCTAGGAGGCCGTTACATGGCACGTAACAGATTAGGAATGCAGTATTTGCCCGAGGAAGTTCATGAAATATTTTAGTTTTGAAACAATGGTCGATTAGGGTCGGGCCAAGGCAAAAGGCCACTGAAATTTCTCACGTCAAGGAAATTCGCATCTTTTGATTAATGCAACGTAACGAGGGATGGTAAATTCAGGGTTCGCTAGATGTTTCGTTCACTTCGTTAAACTTGGAACACTTTCTCTTTCTTTCCATGCCCGATCGAAACCTTTATCTCGTGACTAAAGGAATTTAATTTTCAGTTACTGTATAGTGAAATCCAATTACATTTAAACGATCAAAATCACACAGAAATTTACGGTATGGACAATTAATACTCGAGCGGTTTTCATTGCGAAACATTTAGAGCTTTTGACATTCGTGAATTTTACAAAAATTGTCAAAACAGTAAAAAAGTAATATGATAAGTTTTACGAAATCTGTTCGAGTAAACAAACTGTGGTAGATTGGTTAATTAAAAAAAAGGCGAATGAAGAATTTCAAAGCATGAACATTGTTCAACTGTTTATTTTAAAAGCAAAATATTTTAACTAGGTCAGCAAAAGAAACAAACTTTCTATTATGCACTTCATTTTGCGACTTTGTTCTTTCATGACTCGTCTTGATGATTCGTTTTGAAATTCGAACAATATTTGGCAGCTGTTCTTTGAAATGTCACGCGCAATGTTATTTTAGGGAGGGGACGCAGAGCGACATTCCAAACGCGGCTGAGGAAGACCATAGCGACTAGCTCGGTAAAAACGCAATTTTCGAGGCGCTTTCAGCTTTCTTGACGCACATAAAAAAACAGCTCCATGAGCCATTGTATACTTTCATATGCGCCATGCCCACTATGAAAACTAATCTAGAGTTTAATTAAAAAAAGAAAAAAGTCTTTTGTTCCTTCGGTCTGGCACGTGACCCACGGAAAGTCCCAAGGTCACTTGGGAATCGTCGGACGGAACGGGGGTCTAGCAACGAGGTTGCGTGAGATATTTAAAATTTTCTGAAATAAAGGTCATTAACCGCGTGATCATGATCATTTTAGTCACAATCTAAATCTCTATTATCTACTTACGATTGATAAACCTCGCCCGCTTGGAAATCGGACTGAAATATTGTGTCACGTAAGTTTATATGTCGACAAGATCATTCTCAGCAGCTTCAACACTCAGCTTCAACATCCCTTCCTAGGCAACTCACGGGGATTTGACCGTTGTCCGTGCTCGAGAGGTGGAACGTTACCAAGCTGAGGTGGGAAATTTGAACCAAGAGTGTCAAGTCTTTCCATCGCAATACTGGTATATCATATCTTTTAATATGGAGGTGTAAAACGTTCCACTTTCGCGAGCGCGTTGAAATTCTCTGTCGCCGATTTCGCCCTTTGCAAAAAAATTGACCATCAAATCCGGCACTTGGATAGATAATTTGAGCACAGTTTTTGCCCCCAGGCAGTGATAATTTGAACAAATCAATCTTCAAAAATCAAATATAAGGGGGGCGGATTGCCCGTGGGGAATATTGAAGCTTCGAAATGATCGATACAAACTTGATTGGACAAAAAGCAAAGCAAAAATACAGGGAAAGAGAAACTCCCCTTTTCTTAAAACAGGAATCTAGTTCTGGCTAACAGTAAACGCTAAAATAAATATATCACTCTTGATATCGAATTAATGTTCTGATTTTTGTAAAGCCACTTGTATTAAATCTCAGGACTGCGCAACCACAAAAGTAAGTTCCAGCGGAAGTAGTGACAAAAAATAACCAAGGGAGGGGAGGGATGATAGCTTAGCCGTACGCTATCTTTTGGCTTTCTTGAGTCTCTCCACGTTAAATTTTTCTATCAGCTCCGCTTGTACTTGTTGTGAGGCGGGCAAGTATTTACAGTATTCCATTGTGAATTCACCTTTTCCCTAGAAAATTTGAAATATAATAATTTGAGATCATTGTGTCTTACTTCATTTCTTCAAGGACCATTATATATTCATCACCGAAACGAGAAGGGGAGAAACCAAAGGATTTTCTTGGGGTGTCACATGGTTTTCGGGGGGGGGGACGGGGGGGGAACTGGAGGAGGAACAGTCGTCGCTACCAGAGTATGAGAGGGAAGTCTAAAGAAAAATGACGGGGGGAGGAGGGGGGAAGGAGGGTTCATAAGAATGTTACAAGGCCTTTGACGGGATCAGATAAATTTTAAAATCAAACAAACAAAACCCTCCAACCACCTTACCTCCCACCCCGTCCTTTCAGCCTGTGAAGGAATTACCACAAACTTGTTTTTGAATATGGGTATTTCAACGCAGGATCAATATCAGTATCTAGGCAACTGCCCACTTACCCCTCCCCTAACCTAACATTAACCCTTGTCATCAATTGACTGTCGTTGGGTTAGGGGAGGGGTAGGTGGGCAGTTGCCAAGATACTGATATTGATCCTCAACGCAAATGTTTTCTATCCCACTTACAAATATCTTAAAATGTAACATTACTTCGCATCCCGATACCTTCCTTTATCTTAATCTGCGTTTGCATCTGGGCGACAACATAAATAAATATATCGTTTTTTCTTTCTTTTCCGCAGAGGAATAAAATAGAGGAAGACCAACCAGCAAACATTAGACTCTAAACAAACTCTGTACCTGTGTTTGCGACCGTAAATCGGTGGAGTAACCGAACATGTCGTTTAGTGGAACCTGGAAGTGAAAAACATTATTAAGGAACCATCGAGAAAGTGACTGGGCATTTCCTACGTACATATAAGAGGACTTAAGCAAAGGCCGTGATCTAAGCTAGCTAAAAATTTGCTAAAGAAACAATGTAACCATTTTTGAAGAGTGTGGGACTAAAGAAAAATCATGAGTTTGTCGTGGGGTATTTCAAATCCAGAAAGTTTCAAATTCTGCGATATTTTGCGAACACAGCCACCGAGAAAAAAAAAAAAAAAAAAAAAAGTTTTTTTTTTTTTTGGAAAACTTTTGTCATGACCTAGTTTATTTCTTATAATCGACGGGTATTTTCTTACTAAAAGAATGCAGTGACGGATCTAAAGGAAATGCTTGGGGGGACCCGGGTTACCCCTTATTTAGGGTTTAAAAAAAAAAAAATAAAAGTGACAAAAAAACCGCCCCTCCTCCCCCCCCCCCCCCTTAGCTCAAGGTCTGGATACGCCACTGGAATGGTATACATGTCTAACTCAATCAATCCTTGATAACAAAGCTGTCAAATGTCTGCGCATGTGCGAATGTTGTAAAGACTGGGAGGCATGCTTTCACGCTGTCAGGACCATATTGCTCCCATAAGTTATGAACAACCACACTGGTCAGTAACTCATGGTTTGTAAAATGAGAATAAATTTTTTGATAAAGCTTCACACTAAATTGTAAATCAACAGGATACCCTCAATTAGATACGTTTTGTGATAGCAACGTCTCTAGTTATACTCTTTCCAAATTGTGTTGCTGTTTCGAAAAATTTTTTTTCGCATATTTTGCTTAAGAGTGGTTGTTCATTAGATATTGGAATTTTGAAATTTGCGCAGGAAATTGAGCGCGGTCGGCCACAGTCGATACATTTGCGCATGCTCGACGTCTGACCGTGGTCTTGTATTTAACTGATTGGCTTTCAATTGACAGCATGTGTCAAGAATAAAGTGGAAAGTTTTAATACCTCGGCATAAATTGTAACATAACCTTCCGCCGCATCTGTGCCAGTGATTGCACCGTGTCGACGGTTAAGGCCTGAAATCACCACTCCCTGTAGAGGAAGAAAAAACCCAGTTGCCTTAATTGGTGCCACTTGGAAACACAGTGGCTTAATGCTTCGGGTCGAGATGTCCAGGTTCATAACCTGGCCGGTCCATTGTGTTATGTTCATGTGCAAAACACTTAACTCTTACAGTGCTTCTCTCCATCCAGGAGAATAAATGGATACCGGCGAATTGTTAGGGATAGCTGATGAAATGCCTGTTCGGGGAAAGGGGTTGGTAACCTCGCGATGGACTGGTATCCCTTCCAGGGGGTAGTGATACTCCCAAGTCGCTTCATGCGATGGAAACCGGGATAAGCTCTGGTTACTGAGTTCGAGTACAGACTCTTATTGGTTCTAACAGGTTGAGGCGTGATTGTGACGCAAATTTACCGCTCATGAATTGTCACTTTGATTTAATCAACACTGTATGAAGTATGCATTTTGTTGGCTGGAAAAAGATATATTTGAAACTGGAACGAACTTGGACGGTTTCCAATATGGAGAGCAGGATCTCATGTACACAGTGGCATGAAAGGGACGGCAGCCCGCGTTTTTTTTAGGCCCGAGAGCATAGCGAACGTGCAAGGGATCTGTGAGGGGTCTGGAGAAACCATCGCAGACCAGTAGCAGAATTCTCGTGCGCACGCATCGCCGGTTCGAAGCCCATAGGTTTCAATGCTTCTGTCGCTGCGTCTCTTGTGTTAACTTGCTAAAATGACTAAACGACACGACTAATTTCGTAAAATTTTCACAAAGGGAGGAGGGAGCCGGGAGCAAGAGAGATATATCAGAGGGGAGAGGGAAAGTAGCAGAAAGCGCCTTACTTGGAATTCCTGGGGAATATTCACCTCCACTGACATGATTGGCTCCAGAATCAGAGGAGAAGCATTAGGAAACGCTGTCGAAATGAACAAAAAAGATTGGCAATCATGCAATCAGAAGTGCTGTAGGTTTTCTTGTAGACTTACCGTCTAACTTTAAGTTATTTACTCTGAAGGTCTAAGATTCACTCTCTTCAGCCCTTTACACCCTAACACCAGTTTGCACTTTCTCCATTCTGTTCTCTATACATTTCCTAAGGGGTCGTAAAGGAGAATTTGTTTAACAATCAAGAGGTTCTTTGGCTGGTGATCATTTTCCTTATCCTCGTGACCTTAATGTTATATTCAGGGTGATATTGTAAGGAGAAATTAGATGCTGATCACTCTTAGGGGTTCAAGGGTTAACATGATCTCACGCTTCTTCGTCCGTTACTGTTACTAACCCATTTCTATTCAGCACAGCTATCTAAAAATCGCAGAAGAATTGGCATTCTAATCACTTCCTGGAGTGAGATCTTCTCTTCTTTCATCAGGAGCCGATTATTTGTTTGTTTTTCAACCTTTTGACCCCACAGAGTGATGAGCATCTAATTTCTCCTCACAATATCACCCCTGAATCAAATACTAAGGTCATGAGAATCAAGGAAATGATCACCGACTAAAGAAGCTCTTGACTGCTAAATTAATTCTCCTTGTCATCACCTTTGGAAATGTGTATAGAACAGTATTGAGAATGTGTTTACTGATGTTAGATCATAAAGAGCTAGCTGGAAAAGAAAGCGCCGAAAAATAGGAACCCAACTGCAAAAGAAAATCGAAAAAAAAAAAAAGCGTGGGAAAGAATGCTGTGCGCCAAGAAAGCGTGGGTAAACAGGCTAACGACAGAAAAAAGCGCGGAAAATCACAGTGCAGCATTGTACAGAGAGTGTAAAGTTATGATACCCACCTGAAAAGCGCTATGGGATGCGTCTCACGCGGTGAAACGTTCCCAGCTATAACTGAGTGCGGGAAATGGGGATTCAAGAAACAATAAGATACGTTCCGAGATGTCACGTGCCCGTACCTTCTCTCATGGCTCCCATGGCTGCAAGTCTGAAAGCGAGGTCACTGGAATCCACTCCGTGAGCCGCTCCTAAAGTATTTATTCAAAGTTTAATATTTCAAGCTACTCAATATTTGGATGCTAATTCATAACCTACGGACTGGTCATTAGTTATCACCTCATTAGGAAGGGGGGGGAGAGAGGGGGGGGGGGGGGAAAGAGGAAAGAGGATTTTGAATGTCACGCTAAGAATTTATCTGAACCCAAAAAGGCTTCGTAATACTCTAATAATCTTGGGTCAGGAATTTTAAAACCACAGTAAAGAGCAAAAAGATAAGAGATGCCTTTAAAGTTTTCATCGTCGACAGCCGATAATAAGCAGTTACTTGCTCAAGGCTTTCAGGCCAAGAGAAGCAGATTTATTATTAACGCCATCGGTTCAAATCTAAGCACAAAGATAATATTCCAATATTTATGATGGTGGGTAGGTGATAACAATAATAACGTGTGACAAACGAGGCGCAGAAAATTTAAGCTTGTCACGAAAAATATACAGTCTGGCTGAGGATTGTCACGTAATCTTGCTTCGTAGTCGTTCATAATGTTTTATATCAAAAAGAAACCATTGAAATTACTACGGGAAATTTGCGCTCCCTTTAAGCTATCTTCGTGTTTAAAAAACCTTAAAAGCTTCCTATTTTTCCCTCGACGAAAAAGTTCGAGAGATGATCTGCGGAATCTGAGAGCATAACGCTTCCAGAAACTTTCATCGCTTAAATTATTCACACTTTGCATATTGTAACAGTTTTACCCAATTATTAATTCAAATAGCGACTAATGTCATGGCACACAAAAAGAAAATGACGTCAAGAAGTTTGTGTGGTGCAATAAAGGTGCGCCCGCGTTCATCTCCCATCATTCTTTGCAAGGCCAGCAAGGAGGACAGAAGAAAGCAAATTGACGGGAAAGGAGAGCGACACAAATCCGCATGGCGACCAAAGCTGGTAAGAAAGGAGGCAAGAATCAGCAGAAAGCACCGAAGAAGCCCGAGGAACCAAACTACTTGCAAAAGGTGGACCCTATTTTGATGAAAAATGTCAATGAACTCACAGGAGGTCGCAGTAATCTACAGATTTTTGTGCCCCTTTGCGGCAAGACGCCGGATATGCGTTGGCTAGCAGAACAAGGTCACGCGATTACAGGTGTGGAAGCTTCTCCTCGCTACATCAAAGCGTTCTTCCGAGATTCTAAGCTGGAGTATACAGTCCAGAAGAAGCAAATCACGGCTGATAAGAAAGCAGACGTGTACACGGCGAAAGGCCAGAATATTACACTCTACCATTGTGACATCTTCAATTTTTCTCTTGAGGTAGCAGGAGGAAAGTTCGATGCCATCTGGGATCAGTCCGCCATGCCTGTGATCAATGCGATGGGTAAACCACGACTGAAGGAGTACACGAGCTTAATGCAGTCGCTTCTTAAGCCAGACGGCCGGCATATGGTGGAGATCTGTAAACACGGGTCTAATTTTGTGACAGCAAAGATTTTAAAGTCACTGGTTGGAGATCAATGCGACGTGCGTTACATAGGTACGAGAATATGGAAATATGACGAGGAAGATGATGAGTATGACCCCGAAGATCACGAACACGAGGACCACGGACACGGAGACCACGAACACGGAGACCACGGACACGGAGACCACGATGACGAGGAAGACGTGGAGATGTTCTATCACCTTATCACTTTCAAGTAAGTTTACTGTTGTTGATTTTGCAATATGCAGGACGCGTGTCGGACTGTCCAACTCATCGTAGAGTCACTGTGGCTCAGTGGTAGAGTATCGGAGCGCGAAATCTGAGGTTTGATTCCTCGTGGGGACTCAGATGTTTTTCCTTGTTCCCACGTTCGTGATAAGACGAACAAACATCCGTCAGAAGTAAACACTTATCGAACAAAATTTTACTTGAAATTATCAGGCATTTTGTTTGCTCAAACATACATGCCCCGACAAAAATTAAATGTAAGGTTGATTTAGATTTGACTCCAAAGGTCTCCATTTTTGCTGATGCCAATAAAATTCAGTACAAGGTTGGGATTGCGTGAAATTTAAACTGTGGATTTAACAGCACATAACTTTGCGTAATCTTATATCACATGTTCAATGAGGCATCAAAACCGAAACTATTTAAGACGAAGAATAAGTGATCGTTTCACGAAATACAAAATAGTTCATCTTAATGGTCTGTAGCTAGAATATCGACGTTTGAACTTTTCATATTTTTGTAAAAACCTTCGTGAACGAACAGCTGCGGGTTATCGCACGAATTTGCATACAAACCCGATCATAGTCACGCAATCGCTTTTCGCCCGTTACGCTGAGGAATAAACATAACTTTGCTAAACTACAACATAGCTGTTTTGGGCACAAGGAACAAAAACCAAGGAAACCCATTGCTGAGGAGGATTGGCGAACGGGACCTAATCAACAAGATCTGGTAGTCTTTGAAATTAAAAAAAAACAAACAAAAACAAACAAAAACAAACAAAAACAAACAAAAACAAACAAAAACAAAAAAACAAAAAAAAACCGTAGTGGATAAGAAAAATGTAATGAATTGTGTCCGCTTCCCGTCCACGGGAGCGATGATTGTCGTTTATTTGGAAACTTACCATCTTCAAGGACAAAACGAATTCCAGCCAGCTTATGCCCTGTGAGAAGGCCACGCTCGCAAATTTCTAGGAAACCCTGAGAAGTAAAAAATTTACCAAAAACATGTTTGAGCAATTTTAACCTATCGATGTGCGCGTGAAACGAATTTTTATATTCATAAATCGCATCCCATTGAAAAGCACAGTTTCAAGTTACAGTTACCTTTTCTATAGAGGGAATAAAATTCTTGGGGATGTTCATGCCCACAGTTTCATCGACAAATTCGAGCTCTGTGAGGGATTCTTGTGGCATAGGCTGCAAACAACGAACAAGAAATCAACATGTCTCTCACTCATGGATTGGAGGAATATATAAAGATTAAGAGGGGGGAAATGTTTCCCCTGGTTAGGTTCTTCATACCAATAGAAGGAGGGGAACAGCCCTTTTTCTACGCAACACACCCTTGTGGAACGGGGAAGGCAAGTTCCCATAGCAATTAGACCTTCTATGAGGTTCCTCATAACGACGACGAGATTTTTCATGTGGAGAAATTAGGAATTCGATGCTTCCCCCTCCCCCTCCGGTTACAATACGTCTAATGGGTCTCTCTAGGGGGATCTTCAACGTTTTAGTTTCACTTCTCATGTCATTGTTTTATTTCAGAGATAAGGGCGCGACAGCTGGAAGGAAGAGGAAAAGTGAAATGCAGATGGAAGGAAAAAAAGCAAAGCAACCCAAGCAAACTAAAGGAAAACAAAGACAAAAGAAAAGAAGCAAAAAGTGAACGCAAGACAGACGTTGGTTCACGAATGGCGCCGAAACTTCACTCAGGAACTCTGAATAACATAAAATTAACTAGATAAAAAAAGACAAAAGCTTAAAGCAAACGCAAAAACAAGTATAAGACTGTAAGAGTGCTTCTAAACTGCAAAACTAAGCAAACAAAAAAAAAAGCATATAAAAACCGGACACTGTAAGAGTCCATCTCAACTGATACAAAAACAAAAGAGCACACCGACATGCAAAAAACAAGTATGTAAAAAAACGGATACTGAAAGAATGCTTCTCAACTGAGTGTCACAAACCTTAAACAACCTAATCACTGTAGGCCTATCACAACAAAGTAACAAATCACAGAGAGCTAACAGTCAACTAGCAAACCGCCGTCAAGTCATGATTGGATTTACTCTTTCATCTGATTGGTTGAGAGAGTGATGCAAGTTTTTTTTGAGCAATCACAGAACGTTCAAAAGCAAAACTACTGCAATTCCAAATCACCTTTGAGACTCAGT
The DNA here is from genome assembly GCF_036669915.1 of Pocillopora verrucosa. Taxonomy (NCBI): domain Eukaryota; kingdom Metazoa; phylum Cnidaria; class Anthozoa; order Scleractinia; family Pocilloporidae; genus Pocillopora; species Pocillopora verrucosa. The sequence continues at coordinate 3,296,601 of NC_089317.1, forward strand.
TGAAAACTACTCTACCAGGTTATCGAGTAGAATTTGCCGTCAAATACCTCGATTCTGCCGATGACTCGGCCATATTGGCCAGCTCCTCCTGTCTGCTTTTTATGAAGATACTCAAACCTAAAATTCAACCATTTGACATTTGGTTACTACGATCTAATAGGAAATTCTCCATTCTTGTTACTTCACGTTTTCTAGCAAATAAGTTGAGAGAATATAGTGTTACATGGAGATAACTCTCTTCAACTGCTAAGTGTCAACATTCTCATAAATCAATTGCTCTGACGAAGGGCGAACGCTCGAAATGTTATCTTTTTTATTCTTTACGGTGGTCAATTTACACTTTCAACTCAGTTGTTGACACTAAATTACCTGCTATTCTCATAAACCATCTGCTGAAAATTGTTATGAAAAAGTTAAGAGAAATTAGATGTTGATCACTTACGTGGCCTTTCCGCTTATTGTTTCTCTGAAGGCTACCTTGGGTTTACCGGATATTACAGGACAGTTAAACTCTGTTCGCATTCTCTGTGGAAAAAAAAACATAAATCGCGTATTTCTTTGGATAATTGTACGCAATAGCAACTTTGAGTAACTTTGAGCTTAAGGTAACATGTAAGTAACATCAAGTGTTAACTTTAAAGTTGAGGAAATGCTTTTGTCATGGTAATTATACATTGTCACCCTTGAAAGTTAAACATAATAAAGTCGACATTAACGCATCAAATTGTGTGGGATTATACCCCTTTAGTACGTACTAAAACAGTAGATAGTGTTGAAGGCGCGTTCTGAGTGGCTGCTCAAACTCTGAATATCCGTTGTAATTCACTTCCGAGTAACTCGCCGAACGTTGCAGGAATAAATGAGTCACAATCATCTCTTTTGGATGTATATCTTACTGCTTTAGTATGTACTAAAATAACTATTTACCTCAACCTCAGTAGCTGGCAGTGGATGTTTAATTCACCGTTTCGCGGTCCGATAAATATTCATCCATAGCCTCTTCCACTTCGGTGAATAGTTTTTAATCATCAAATCATAGGGAAATTCGAGTTGCCTTCAATTACTCCCTCAAAAATTATCATCGACTGCCTTTTCTTTGTACTGCTTAAGCACTTAAACGAGGGCAACAAATTACGTTGCTGTTAACCCTCTAATTTCCATGAGCGACCAAGACAGAATTTCTCCTTACAATATCAGCTCAATATCAACCAGATAAGTGATGAGAATAAAGAAAAATATCAATTTGGGGATAAGTAGTTGATCCAATACTAAATTCTCTGAACTAACATTATAAGAATTGTAGGGTTGACAGTAAGGAGAAGTACAAATCTGATCTGGGAGTTAAAGGGTTAAACTAACAAACGCCTGTTTCGAGAACCGAACAAGCAGCAATGTTCCATTAACCTCCCAGCAGTGATTAACATGTAACTTCTCCCTACAATATCCATACATTATCCAGCAAACGGGTAATGAGAATACTCAAACTTATGAAGCAGAAGTTTATAACTTTATCTAACACCAAATTCTAGTAACTAATCTACAAGGAATTGTGCAGCAGCCAGAAAGGACAATAGGCCATTTTACAGTTATGTACTTAGTTGCCATGCCTTTGATTTGGAGTGAGGCTGAAGGTGACCTTGTTGTGAAAGAGACCAGTATCTAGTTAGCATGATAACAAAGTAATTTGCATTTGACAAGCAGCAAGGTTTGTATCATAACAAGGTCACCCTTAGCCTCATTCCTGTTCAAAGGCTTGGCAACCAAGCACACAACTGTAAAATGGACTATTCAAAGGTTAACAGAAATAAAAGCAAGTATTAGTTGATAGCGTTGAAGGCGCGCTCTGATTGGCTACTCAAATTCCGGATATCCTTTCTATTCACCTCTAAGCAGCTCGCGCTCTAAAATATTATACTCGTCACAGGAAACAACGAGTTAAATCATCTTTTTGTGCTGTACTATCTCACTGTTTTAGTACATGCTAAAACAACTATTTATCCTAGTGTCACGGCTTGATAAAAATCCATCCCTAGCCACCGACTCAGAGGTAAACAGTTGTTAATTAGTCTCGCGCAGAAAGCGTTATGACACCTCTGGCGTAGAATTAACTATCCAGACCGTGCCCATATTTCACATGTTCATAATGCCACCCTCACCTCGGTGTATATGTCCAAATGAAGCTCTCCCATTCCAGAAATGATAGTCTGACAAAGATGAGAAAATAAAAGATCACTAAAAGGATTAACGCTCATTGGGAAAAGTATTGTTCTGCGACTTACCCATTGACAGGAAGCACTTGTACTAAATTTCGATAGTTAAAACAAGCCTCGCTAACAGAAGAACACGGGAGAGAGGTGAAATTTCAAGAGTTTTGAATACAAATTTATTTTTCGCAAAAGTTTACTTACCTCCTTGCTTTCATCGTCGAAACTCACTCTGAATGTTGGATCTTCACGAGAGAATCGACTAAGAGCTTTGGAGAACTGAGCTAAATCATTCTAAAGAGAAACAAGTCGAATCAAATGGTTGATAAGTCGTTTACCTCAATAGCATCAGAGATTTTTAAGGCAGGTATGTCCACGACTTATGTGGCACGAAGAGACTTAAGAATGTCTCGCATGCTTTTCATGATTCTAAAACCAAGTTATACTCCTGAGAGTGTTTTGAGATTAAATTGTCTTGCCCAAGAGCGCAACAAAATAACCCAAAATAAGATCCTATCCTGAGAGAAAAGGGGGTAAGTTTCTCAAGAAACTGCGGTGCTGCGTCGGTGGGAGAGTATAACAAGGTAATTTGCTCTTATCAACTGAGTTGATAACGTAAATTGGCCAACGTAGAGAGTTTGAAAGCTGACATTTTGAGCGTTAGCCCCACGCTCTGACGAAGGGCTAACGCTGGAAACGTCAGGTTTGAAACTCTTTTACGGTAGCGAATTTAAGTTATCAACTTAGATGATAATAATAAATTAACTTCTTGTCCCAAGATCAGGCCTTCATTAAAAGCGCTTCAACACGGGGGTTCCTTCACCCGCACGGAAGAATGAGGTCTAGAGCGATGCGAGCCCGCGAGAAGTTTTTAAGCGGTCTAGCACTGATCATTAGTGCCAGACACCGAGGGCGGCAAAACGCGTTTACTGCAACGCTCGTATTTTGTTCCGCTCGCAAGCTAAAAAAGAGAACTCAGTGCTAAGCCAGTTACTTCAGAAGGGTATACAGTAACATACAATTTACGATAATAAAGATGATAAGTTTTCACCTTGTTCTTTGCCTCTACAGCGAGCGAAATAACTGGATCAGGAACAAAAATTGGTTCCTGCAACAAAAAGCATGAAATAATATTTTTTTGTTTCCCATAACCGCGTTACATTCGAAATTCAACGGTTGCGATCATCATATTTTTGCCTTGAATCCTTTAATTTTGCAAAGAGACAGGGAAGGGTGGTGTGTAGTGTGAGGTATTAGCAGCAAATATTAACCCTTACAGTAAGTTTTTCCGAGGCAGTCTGGGATACTTGTAAAGAAGAGTGTAAACACGCAATTACCGCAGAAGCCACGCGGAAGCCAAGTTGACGCAATTACCGACTAAGTTACAAAGTGGGAGCAAAAAGCTAGGGGGGGGGGTACTTGTTTACTCTAAAAGGAATTAGGAATTAGACCATACCAAAAATTTTATGAATTAGGGAGTAGAGATTAGCATTCTTAGCGTTAATTGCCGCCTGGGTGGGGGCGGGGAGGGGGGGGAAGGGGTCGGAAGATTATGTTTACCAGATCCCCCCTAAGACTCCGTAATGTTCCTCTAACCCCCCCCCTCCCTAATTGGCAGTTAACATTCAATAGTCATGACTCTGTCAGCCACAACTGATTTCCCACCCCCCCCCCCCAACGTACACGTAATGAATGGCCCTTACCATAGAGAGTGATTTGGCTCCTTCTACAGTAAACACAACACGGGGGTTCCTTCACCCGCACGGAAGAATGAGGTCTAGAGCGATGCGAGCCCGCGAGAAGTTTTTAAGCGGTCTAGCACTGATCATTAGTGCCAGACACCGAGGGCGGCAAAACGCGTTTACTGCAACGCTCGTATTTTGTTCCGCTCGCAAGCTAAAAAAGAGAACTCAGTGCTAAGCCAGTTACTTCAGAAGGGTATACAGGTTAATTGCCGCCTGGGTGGGGGCGGGGAGGGGGGGGAAGGGGTCGGAAGATTATGTTTACCAGATCCCCCCTAAGACTCCGTAATGTTCCTCTAACCCCCCCCCCTCCCTAATTGGCAGTTAACATTCAATAGTCATGACTCTGTCAGCCACAACTGATTTCCCCCCCCCCCAACGTACACGTAATGAATGGCCCTTACCATAGAGAGTGATTTGGCTCCTTCTACAGTAAAAGTGTCCCCAGATGCACATTCCACTCCAAATAAGGCACATATATCGCCAGCACCAGCCTCTTGAACATCCTACGAAGGAGTAATATTAGTAATCGTTGAAAAAAAATTGTGGGCTACTAAAATATGTGCTCCATTAGACTGTGAACAGGCTCAACATTATCAACGCTTTAGGCATTATAGTTTAAAGGTGATTTAATTGGCGAGAATTTACAAGAACTTGAGCAATGTATACCCCTCCTCTAGCCCAACTTGTTGTCAGTTGACTGTTGTTGGGTTAGGGGAGGAGTAGGCGCGCCGTTCCTCAGACACTGACATTGATCCAGCCTGTCAACCCTTTAATTCCTGAGAGTGACCAGCATCTAATTTCTCTTTTCAATACCACCCATGAATCAAACATTAAGGTTATGAGAATAAAAAAAAATTGATAATTAACCAAAGAACCTCTTGATTGTTAAACCAATTCTCCTTACCAGCACGTTAGGAAATGTATAGAGAACAGTATGGAGAATATGCATACTGATGTTAGGGTTAATCAAAGTTAGTCAGCCTCTTTTCCTTGATTGCATCGTTAGGATTCAAAAACGACGATAAGATTTTCATATCGTCGTATTTTTCGGTTACCTCCATAGTGTCCGAATGCATTCGGACGATCCTTGGCACCTTAAGACGTTTCCCGGTCCGAGTATTTACGATATAAGCCCCTCGCTTTAACAAGCCTTGGTACACTCTGAGGTAAGTCAGCTGACCGTACCTTCCGGCCTGTAAGGAAATCAAACAGACGAAAATACAATTAAACTTCGGTATAAAGGGCTCGAAACTTCAACATACTTTTTTAATTGCAGTAAGTCCCATAATCTCTCAACACCTTGCAGTGACCGTGAGGCTCAGAAAACTAAGAGCACCAAAATTGTCTGAATTGAGAGATCAAAAAGCGCTCCCTCGCACTTGCAGAAATTACCTCCCATTATTAGCCTGCAGAGCAGGCATAATTTTGGCGAGCGAGTGCTAAGTCTTTTCTCGGTGAAAATTGTAGGCGTCATCTTTGTCAAAGGAAAGGAGAGGGGAGGGGGTGGGGCAATAGAAATTTTCCCGTCCCCCCACCTTCCACTCTAACTTAAACATGACCTGTCGAATGAACGATCGCATGTAGTAGTTTACACACAAAACTCTTTATTTATCAACTCACCTCGAGCTTGAAAGCCAGGCCTACGAAGGGATGAGAAGAGCTCCGTTCACTGCTCATCTCCACTTGTTCCCCAGCACTACAATCAAAAATCCACTTAGACAAAAACAATCTCATGCTTTGTGTTTTGAGCTTGTTTGTAACTGAGACAAATGAACAAATGAAACTGTGGTGCTGCATTGACGAGGGGTATTACAAGATAGGGTAATTTAGTATTATCAACTGAGTTGATAACGTAAATTGGCCACCGTTAAGAGTTTCAAAGCTGACATTTCGAACGTTAGCTCTTCACCATTCGCTCTGACGAAGGACTAACGCTCGAAACGTCAGTTACAATCTCCTGTTATACTCTCCCACCGACACAGCACCACAGTTTCTTTAGAAACTTACCCCCTTTAGGTATTACAAGATACTGATTTGGTTTCATCAACGGAGTTCATTGACCCTTCACTCTGACAAAAGGCTAACGCTGGAAATGTCAGCTTTACAATCTCTCCACGGTGACCAATTTACATTACAAACTTAACTCGAGTTGAGAAAACCAAATCATCTTGTCATAACAGAGATTAATGGGCAAACATATTTATATTTCTTCAAGGCAGTTGTTGGTTGTTGTTCGTGATCTGATAGTTTCTCTCTAATATCTCTGGCTTTCACAAAAACTAAAACTTCGAATTCCAATTCAACTTGGAAACTACAAACAAGAGAAAATCACGTAAATATCCATCGCTAAATCCAATCTATTATGTACCAATAATGCTTTCATCTAAATTATTTTCTGTTTTCCTGATCTGTGAAATTAACCCTTACTCTAAGTTTCTTTGAATTTGCAGAGACATAAAACAATCTTGTTACAGTAAATTAAACATCCCTTTTATAAACTCACGGGTCTTTAAAATAATAATTATTTCGAAACGCAGCTGTCCTAAATTTCCTGACAAGTATCATGTTGTTTACATTAACTACACCTAAAAATTATATTTGTAACGGAGCAAAGAAATTTGACTTCTTACTTTTCAGCATCCAAGGCAAAATTTGTCACCTCAAAAGGTTCAGGCAGGTAATCCACAACACCATCAAGGAGAGGCTGATGGACAGAAAAACATTTTTAATGCAGTGAGACCTGTTGGCGTGTCCAATACATTCACCTTATTAGATGGTTTAACGTATAATACATATAATATTTTGCGAGTTGCGTTGTCTTTTTCGAAGCCTCGTCGGGGTGAAGAAAAATAGAAGCAATGAGCAAAATGTCCACTCGTATACTTCTTCCTGTTCATCTGATCTATTTCAAAACAATCTGCTCTTTTATGCATAATTTTGTCTACAACCTAACGCCTCCTGATATTTCAGAATTACTTATTTATTCTTCAGAAAAACACTACAATTTTACAAGGTCCTCAACGGCTGGCAGGCTCTATCTTAACCACGCGAAAACAGAGCGTACGAAAAATTATTTTTCAGGACTGGATGCAGGGATCTGGAGTAGCATTCCCACCTGTCTTCGTTCTCTACCTATGTATAAATTTAAAAGACTATTGTATAGACAGCTGCTGAACATTTGGATGCGAGAGGATACTTAGTTGATGTTTATACTTTAATTGATAAATTTAGGAAATTACATTCTTTTCAGTTTCATTTCTTGTTGATGTTGTTGTTGTTTTTTTTCTGCGTGTAATTTTATTCCAGTTGTAATATGAAATGCCCAATTGGCTTATCTGTAAATTATTGCGAACTATTTTTCATTGTTCGTGTATGTGCAAGCTCTCCTTGTCATTTCCTTTGTTCATTCAAACTTGTTATTGAAGAATTTATTTTTGTGTGTGTTTCCCTCCCGCCTCGATTAGCTTCGCTATTTTGCAGGTAGGGATTGTTTATTATGTATTTCGCTAAAATATTGCCAAAATAAAAAAATTTTGTTTGTTTTCGTTTCTTTTGTTATGTTAAACCATTGTTGTTTCTCTTTCTAGGATTTTGCCTCCTAGTTACGACATTCATCCTACTCGGCCTTATCTATGCATCGTATTGATCAAGTCCTCTGTGGCTTTGAGGTGGAGCACGCATCTGGTTAAAAATAAGGTGACCTGACTGGGGTTCAGTAACCTTCGCCAGCAACTACAGTTATTCTCTGACGAATCTTCTTGTTAAAAAAAAAAAAAAAAAAAAAAAAAAAAAAAAAAAAAGATTATCCCATTCTTTTTTCAACCACTGACCTGGACCCCCTTGTTCTTCAGTGCAGACCCAACAAAAACTGGAGTGAAGCATCTCCTTATGGTCGCTCGGCGAATGGCAGCCTAATACAATAAACATTTCTTAGGGTGAGTTTTGGATGGAGTTCTTGTTGTGCGAGTTTAAAGCAATCTTACAGTATTATCAAGCCTTATTCAGCTGCAGTTACATCAGTGGCGGATCCAGACCTTGAGCTAAGGGGACGGGGAGGGGGAGCCTGCCGGCTTTTCTTCATTCTGCGATTCCTTACAATTCAAACCCACTGCAACATAGACTCAAGGGGCACGTTTCGAAAGAAACTGTGGTGCTGCGTTGCTGGGAGAGTATAACAAGGTAATTTGGTATTATCAATTGTTGAAATTGGTTGATAACGCAAATTGGCCACCGTTAAGAGTTTCAAAGCCGACGTTTCGAGCGTTAGTATTTCGTCATTCGCTCAGACGAAGGGCTGACGCTCGAAACGTCAGCTTTGAAATTCTTAACGGTGGCCAATTTACGTTATCAACTCAGCTGATAGTAACAAATGACCTTGTTAGAATCAACAGTATTTGTGTTATATGATAAAAACGTAAAATGTCGTTGATAGTGATATAATCTGTACGTCTGTTCTATATATCATGGGCATGAACCACTCAAAATGCGTATGTAATTCAGCCCAATATAGAGAGAGGAAATCTATCGAATATACAGCTCAATCCATCCATCCATATACCAGCCCTAATATTTTCAAAATACCTACAATTAATTGTTCCTCTGTTGGTGGTATTTCTTCCAGAAACATCTCCGCAAGAGTGTCATCCACATTAGCCACAGTTTCTAATGATTTCAAACCACAGCACTTAACAGACGATAATTTGGGGATACTAAGTTTATCCAACACTAAATTCTCTGAACTAAAATTATAGGAATTGCATAGTTGACAGTAAGAAGAATTACAAATTTGATCTGGGAGTTGAAGGGTTAAGCACTTTAACACTGACTGAAAAATCTAATAAGTAATTCCTGTTACTGTTTGCCATACAATTCTTATGATGGACAATTCTTAAGATTGAAGAATTTGGTATTGGATCAACTAATAATCCCCTAATTGATAGTTTTCTTTATTCTCATCACTTGTTTGCTTGATTTTGTATTGATGTTTGATGGGAGATTGGTCCAGAAAATTTTCCCCTTTCTCTTGAGCTCTGATCCAATCAAGTTCAAAACTTGAAACAATCAGGACTTGATGACTGACATTTTCCAACACTTAATTTTACTTCATTGCACGTTGAGTTCCCATTGGCTCCCTGTGATATTTTCCTTTGTTCTGATTGGTCATTATCAGAACTCAAACAAATCATTTGTAAAAAAAAAAAAATAAAATAAATACTGAGATTGTACATGTACCTATCAGCTCCTGTCTTCTTGTTGTACACTCATTGACCATGTCTTCAGGGATCACACCTTCTACCACTTCAGACCTGTTTGGTAATAATTTAAATCAGCAGTAGTTGTATAACAATGACAGAGCCAATTACCCTAATTTAATTTTTTGGGAGACTTTTTTAGCTCAAAGTTATGGTGACTTAATAATCACTGGAGCAGGGTTACTTAATTTCTAGCCATATGATTGGCTAAACAGCTAAATAAAAATAAAATAAAAGTCATGACATTATGAATAATCTTACCCATGATTTCCCTCAAAGTAATAAGCCTTCCATCGCACAAGGTCGATGACTCCTTTTACCTCAGATTCCAAACCAATTGGCAACTGGGTGAAGGCTGCAGTGTGTTGTAACTTTGCTCTAGGGAAAAGAATTTTTTTCAGTTTTTTTAATTAGTTTCTTTGATATAGATCGTGTAGTAAAAATCAGCGATTAAAAACAAGCATTATTTCCACATTCCAAGGTCATTTTCAAGTTCTAATGAAATAATCAAAATAAGCATACAAATTATATAGTTAAAAAAAAAAACAGATGAAAATGTAACAAGCATCTTCTCAAATGTAGTGGATGATCTTTTCCATTGTTCTTGTCACCTCTCGCAAATCTCAGTGTCATCCAATCCATGGTCATAGGAATTCAAATTGTAGCCTCACAGTTGACATGTTTAATGCTACACTGTTCAGGTCATTTTTTGCACACATATTGTTCTGTTTCTCATTTTTTGTATTCACAGAAATTTTTACCTTGTTCCTTCTTTACAACAGGGTTTTAACTTTTTTATGACAAAAACAATGTTCCACATTCTTTCCCCTCCATCATTCATTCCGTTCACCTTATCATTTCAATCACTCTCAAGAATTTTTTTTCCTTTTTTTTTTGGGGGGGGGCCCCCCAAACACACATTGCAATATCTCAGTAAGATAAAAGTTTTGGCCAGACATGTAGTTTGTGATGAATGTAATGTACTGTTCCCACCCAAATGTGTTATCTTTATGTAAATACAAAGAAGAGCCTTATCAATATTTTGAAAATCAAGATGCTATACTTGTCACATGCTCCTCTTTAATGTAAATCAACAAAAAATCAAACAACAAACACTGTGACCATGTTTACCTAATTTGACTTAAAACTCTGGCTGGATTTGCTCCCATTCTGAAAAAAAAGAAGGAAAAATAGACATCAATTTTGGACTTTCATATCATTCAAAGTATGAAGTGTATTCTACCAAGGAAAATCCTGAAAGGACTTTCACATGACCTCCCAGTTGCATATGGTGGCTAATTTGATTCTTATTGTTTACAGCTGCCTACAGACAATGTTGCACTTCACAGTAAGGTCTATACGTGGATCAAATGCAAGACTTCAAGAACCAAAAGTGCAGCCATTCAATCCCCAGCCCCAGTGCATTTATTTGAAATTTAGGACAAGATGGAGGTGCCTCTTCAAAAGAAGGAAAACCCAAGGGTTTCACTTGTTTTTCAAATTTTGGCCACATATGATCTTTTCTGAGAGGAAATTTGGGTGTTAACAATATAACTTAGTACTGATAATCTATAATCCAAAACAATTTTTAACAATTGGACCTTGCTTGGATTGTAGTCGTTTTCCAACACAACTTCAAATTGAAAATAAGTGCCATTAATGTTCAAACTACAATTGCACACAAAACAATTTTAGAAAAACTGATCACTCATCTGTAAAAAAAGCTTAAAGAAGGAAAATCACTTTTTTCATTCAAAAACTAATTACTATGCTAACATTGTTAACTTACAATCTAACAGCTTGATGTTCTAAGTTGAATTTAGAAAACTGTTTAGCCTTACTTGAAAATCTACAATTGACTTTACTTATTTATGGTGGGTAAACTTAATTTGTGGGGAAAGGCGTTTCTTTTAATTTTTGTAGATAGGAACTTCAAGGACACTTTTTTATAAGCTGGGGCACTTACTGAAGGCTTTACTTCAAAGATTTACAGAAAACCAAAATTTCCAATTAAAAAATAGATTCCTTAATAACTTACCTGTCAAGTTTATTGATAAAGGCAATACAGGGTACATTGTAACGCTTCATTTGACGATTTACTGTCAACGTCTGGCTCTGTTTTAGAAAACAAACAGAACCATTAGTAATTTAACAATCATATATGGTTATAGTGTTCAATGACAGACTTCTCCAACATGAGAGTGACCAATTCTTTGGTCTCTGTCGGCATCTACCATCTTTTTAATCATGGCTACTTGATAAACCAAATGTCTTAGCTTTATAAGGATGGTACATGTAGCCTCTAGGATCTGCAATATGCCAACACTTGCCTGAAAATCAAGGACTGACACTTTCATGTAACAGTTTTGGCTTACAGAGTAGTAGCACCTAATGAATGTTACTTAAATTCTCAGATTCTTCCGGGTAGCTATTACAGCATAATTACATTAAAAAATGAAGAACATTGTACTGAAGTTGCCATACTCTCTGTTGTGTTCATTTTTTCATTCAAATGCCAATTCTTATTCACTGACATCTCTCACCAACAACTTACAATATTCTGTGCTACTGATTATCAAAATTTACTGCTTTCTCACTTTCAGCGGGGTCACATCCTGAGAATGGACCACCACTCAAAAACACTATTGCAATCAATCACAGCTGTGGGCAATAGAGAAGCCTGGAGACAGACAGGAAGAAGCCTTAAACTCTTAACTCAGGAGACTACGACACTAACCTGCACCCCTCCAACAGCACATAACACCAGGATGGCACCATCAAGAACCCTCAGGGCTCTTTCCACTTCTACTGTAAAATCCACGTGTCCTGATGATTGTGAACATTTTGTCAGCAAATTTAAAGCTGTAAAAATTCATTAATCAGACTTGAAAAATCAAGGGGGGCTGCTTGATTTGATTGAAGCTGTCCACCATTGATATATATTTTTTAATTTCCTTGCTTGTTTTGTGTTGTTAGTACCCATTATATTTCCTTGTGAATGTAATTTTTTCTTTCCTTTTTTTAACATAGTAAGGGAAGGTAATGGAGTATTGTCATTGTGCCACAATTAAAAAAAAACTTGAAAAATCAATGAGAAACTTACCCCTCTCACTCTCTAATTTGGTTTTAAAGTATCACTTAAGTCCAAGCTTCAGTACCCCCCTTCCCTCCCCCCCCCCTCCTCTTCCTGGCAATTCCCCACGCATTTGAACCTTTGAAGATGGACTCATTAAAATTCCCACCCCCATGTTAGGTTGTACATGTAAATGGTTGATAGACTCACCTGGTGTGTCAATAATGTTAATGTTTGTATCTTTCCAATTGACATATGTTGCTGCAGACTAAAACACAACATACATATCTAGTTGTATCTTCTTAAAATATATAAAGAATCTTATTTCATTATGCAGATAATATTGAAACAACAGAATTTCTGCTGTATCTAAGACATAGCATCTTCACAATGCCCTGTGAACATACTACAAAAGATGTACTAATGTTGCTATGGTAACCATGTATACAATCTTCAAACTGTATGTTCCTGACATCTGAAATTCAACTGTGGTTACATGTGTATGAATATCATATATTTGAATTCACAATGATAAAGCAGCACTGAAAACAAAACCTTGGAAAAATTCAGGCCTATACATTTTAACCCATGACCTCTGGGATACCAGTGCAATGCTCTATCAACTGAGCTACAAGGCTATACCAAGCCAACTGGGAGTTGGTCACTTTGTTGGTTTGTAATAAATCCATTGGTGATCAATAAATGACTGTGATTATATGAATGTCATACATTTGAACTGTAGTTTATTAAATTAAACATAGTACTGTTACTTAATACCAACCTGTATGGTTATTCCTCGCTGTCGTTCCAGATCCATGGAATCCATAGTGGCTCCTACATTGTCCTTACCTCGCACCTGGTTAGAAAATAAGGATGAATACCAAACAACCAAATCTAATTCATGGATATATTGATGCATCTTTCTTGAGCAAAGAATTTGTTTCTTGTCAATAAGGTATAAAAAAAACCTGAGATATACTGTATCATGCTTTGGAGCTACAGTGAGATTATGTATCTTGTATCTTCACATTTGTTTGTCGTAAGAAGTCTGATCATACTGGTGAGAGTGGTTCCCTGAAGGACTGTTGTTGGTAGAAGTGACTCAAGTTTTAACAATACCAGTGTGTTACAGTATAATCTAACAAACAGAAAGAATGCTATACTCCTTTAGACTTCACTACTTTATTAAACAACTTTTAATATTTTTGATGCAGAGCAAGTCCAACAGGAAATACAGTAATTATCCTCAATAAACTTACTTAAGCCCACAACAATCTGTGTCTTGCCTCACCACTGACACAAACTCACAGTTTTCTCCAAAGTTCCTTGAATTAAACAATCTTCACTATAGCCCTCTCACTCTGTGTATAGCTTTCCAAGCAGTCATCCACTTCTGACAACAACAACTACTACTACACAACTGAGTCCTTATGGACATTTACAAAGTATTCTAGAACATTCCGGAAACTTACAACACGACTATCTCAGTGGACTGGTATTACATCATGACTGCATGACCTAATGAAATGTTCTGTTATGTTCCATGGAATGCTTCTCAGCATGACAAAACATTCTTAGCAGAAAATGTCTAGATACTTATTTCTACGGTCACTATCCATAACAAGTGGAAGTCATAAAGTCATAATCATTTGACACAAGTGGTGACTTCCACCAAGGTTGTCAAATCATCAGTCTTTACTGCCGACAGCAGTCCTTTCCAGGCCTACTCTAACCCGGACAATCAGACAACACAATCAAATATTATTACTGCAAGTTTTCAAACCTTTGCTACTTAGAAATAATTGATTGCAGAAGCTGTGGTTTAAACTGTACATCAACTTGATATTAACAAAATCTTTGTTTCAGAGATATTATCAGAACTCTCTTCAACCTATGGAAGTTTGACACCTCTTGAACTTTTAGTAAATTTCAATCCCCAACACATGTTGAGACAGGGCAAAAATCACTATTTGTATAATCACTCAAAACCCATGGGAAATTGGCTTTGAACTGTTACAATGTGTATCAAAATCCATTAGTGAAAAAAAATTTTTTGGTCTTGTCAGAACTCCTATCAACCTACAGAAGTTTGATATCACTTAAACTTCAAGTAAATTTTGATCCATAACACACACTTAGGAAAAAAACTGCAGTAAAGATTTCAACAGGAAACCACAGGGCAAAAATCATTATTTGTATAATCATGCAAAACCCATGGAAATTACACTTTAAACTGTTAAAACAAACATCAAAGTCAATTAGTTAAAGATTTGTTTTTCCTCTAGTCATGAGCATGGCACTAAAAAACAATTTAGAATCCTTGTGAGGAATAGAATCTCAGAACTTCAGATTCACCACTTTGATGATCTACTACTGAGTCACAGAGACTTTGCTGTGAGCTCAATTGTTACAAGGTCCACATGTGAGATGCATCCTGCAAAGTAGGATTGGTAATGTTGAAAGCATTTCTAAGGGCAAATCAAAGTCCATTGTTCTCACCTCATGCATTTGACTGATTCTTCCAGTATAAAACAAAAGTCTCTCTGTGAGTGTGGTTTTTCCAGAGTCAATATGGGCAGATATACCAATATTTCTGATTTTTGACACATCCTTCTGTCGAAAAAAGGAGACAATGTTACATGTATGCCCAATGTACACAGCCATGCCCAATTCACAAATTGAAAGTGGTTTAGCATGATCTGTACTCATTATCACAGAGGTCAAAATTTGCTACAGACTCATGTGGCCCAGCAAGGTGAATCAGCAAAAACTTTTGAGCAATGTGATGATGAACATCATTGTATAGAGACCATGCTAAACCCCTGTCAATTCCTCTTTTACCACAATAATGATGTCAAACAAAATGATTCTTTCAGTGATAAAGGCATTGCATGACCAGTTGATGCAAGCAGCATTGCTCGTGCTCTTATCAACAACAGCAAATTGGCCAATCAAATTGCAACATTACTGCTGATCGTAGAAAAGAAATGTTTCGAAAATAAGCAAGGCATCTAGTAATAAAAAATTCCCCAATTTCAAGGGCCTGTATTCATGAATGAACACTGAGGAAAAAATTTAAGTTTTCACTAATTAATGTTAGTAGTAGCTGGAAATAGGGTAAAGTAACAGGAGAATATCATTAATTGAGAATAAAAGATAAGGCTGTGTTTAAATGCTAGGTAGTCAAATATTTTCACAGAATTTCTACTGAAAGATTATTCTTTAGAGTATCAAATATTAGTTTAGAAATATTAACTAAGTAATTCCAAAAATTATTTTGGCTTTTTACTACAGAGCACAAATTATCAGAGCAGATGTATACTATAAAATTGCAAGGTTTTCAACAACTCTGAAACAATTCTCACCTAGCGATTTCATAGGATCTAAGTAAATGCTTAAAAAATTTGTCCTATAAAACACCACAATAATTTTTGGAGTTGCTTGGCATTCCTAAACAATCAGTAGGTTTGCAAGAGAAAATTTGGGGGAAATCAACATTACTTTACTTTAGCAATAAGAACTTGGTGTTTGATCAAGATACCAGATAAGTTTGAGTATTCTCATTAACTGTTTGCTGGAGAATGCATGGATATTATAGGGAGAAGTGACATGTTAATCACTTCAGAGAGTCAGAGGGTTAATGAACAGCCTGTGAAAGTTACCACTGACTGTTGAACTCATAGGAACATTTTCACCGACAGTTTTGAAAGACTGTTGCTTGTAATAAAATAAATAAAATATATACATTTTTAACACCGGTGAAAATGTAATAAAAAACTGTCAATCTCCTTGAGAAGGTTGAGCACTCACCGTCGCTTCAGAGGCAAAAAACCGAGCCTTCACCTACGAAAAAAAAGCATTCGTTCGTAAGATTCAGGATTAATTACTAACCAAAGGAAACAAATACGAGCAACTTGTACTCCCTAATATCATATTGAACTCAATCTGGATTCATTATTTCCCATATTTATCAAAATACGAAAATAATCAGTTTAAAATCATATCACTGTTTTGATTTTTTATTCTCTCGTTCTATAACTTCTATAACTTTCTGATACGATAGTCCTAACTGTTTGAGAAAGATGTACGATTATGTAAGCTTTTCACTTCTTCGTGATTGAGGATTCTCGTTTCGTAAAAATTAACAAAAACTTAAATAACAGTCTAAACATCAAGGTTGCAAATCTTACATTACGAGAAAGAAGACGAAGTCCAGATCGCTGGGTCAACAGTGTCGCTAAACCCATTTTTCGAGCTAAAACATCATAGTCCGTATATCTCAGGAAATCTTTCAAAGTAATTTCTACCAGGCGCACGTGAAAGGAGTTTGCGCATGACCAGATATTGACTACTGCTGTTGACCAGTTTTGTGGAAAAAAAAGGAAGCCGGCTCCAAACACATACCACGTGCCATATCAAAATGTACATTTTAAAATTTTTACTAGAAACTTCAATTTATATTTATTAGCGTTCCCAAGAGTAACCCTCCCTTCATTGGCTTTATGATACGACTTCTATGATACGACTTTTAAGATACGACTTTTAAGATACGACTTTACGCGCCGCCATTTTTAAAAACAGCTGAGTAACCAGGCCCAATACCCGCAGAGTGCGCGGTTCAATTTGGTTCTTGTAAAAAAACAGAAAACCATAATTTGAATCAAGAATAGTTTTACTTGTGACTCCGTCTCCTACGTGTAAATACAGATCACCAAAAGATAGATCAAAGTGACACTATGATGAACTCGTGGATATACTGCACAGAATACATGGTACCGGATTTAACTAAAAGCCAATGACCCTGAAATTTCAAGAAAAACAGTTATTCCCACAAGAGTCGCAACAAATTCATCAGCCATATTCAATTTAATAAATCGACACTCTTGGTCTGTACTCTTATCTACAACGATATTCATCATCACAGTGGTCAAAATCATGTGGACTTAGTTGGCTGCGCCTCGTGAGTTCGCAATAAAGTTTGAGCAAAGTGATAACAAGATCTAACAAATATCGTTGTCGATTAGAGGACTGACCACGCCAAACCACTTTCGACATATTTGTTACCACAATATTGACGTTGAATAAAACGATTCTTCCAGTGCGTGACTAGAGTTCGTGACTGTGCTCTTATCGACAACGGCATTCCTGCAAGTTGCGGTAAAATTTATTATATGACCCGTCCGGCCCTGCGTGCGTAATCGTAAAGCCGAAAAACCATGGAGAAAGCCGACGTGAAAAAGCAAAATAGCATAACAAACTAAAGGCACATTAATACCACACATAGTTCTAACCTTTAGAAGCTTAGTCTTGAATGTAAATTTCAAAGTCTAGTGTCTGACAGAGAAACAATTCCAGTATTGGATATCAGAGCCCCAACTCAGGGACCCTATAATGGTTAAAAATCGGTGGTGGCGTCAGATCCACTTGTCTGACACCCAAATTCTTGAAACAACAGGATCACATATCACCATCCAACATGGAGCAACTAACAATTACCGTTCCAGATATAGGTCTTGGCCTACTGTGGTTTCAGAAAAAACACAAAATTTCTGTGTTTTCTGAACAAAAATTGTGACCCCCTTCTATATAAAAATCCTGGATCCACCCTTCAAAATCGTCTTTACTTGTCAACATTTAATAACAGTAGTTCAAATAGTCGCAAATAAGTTCACTGTTTATCGTTACCATTCACATGTTCACTATTATTACATTTATTATTTCACTATTAAGTATTACACTCATCAAAACATGTAGGACTCACCTTGAGAAGGCAATTCATTGGCACCTAAATTAAATAATAAACAAAAAGAAGTGTTGTCTCTTTAAACCAATTTACTTAAGAAGTTTACTTACAATCTGATTCATTCGTCTCAACTAATATTATGTCAGGTTCCAAAAATGGGTAAAAAACAACAACAACAACAGAAAAAAAAAACTGTAAATACATGTATATGTGCTGGCAGTTATCACTTCCCTGTGCATTCAATTAAGTATCAACATCAAAATACAGTCGCACATGCAGTACTGGATAATTCTCTGTTCTTAGTTTAAAACAATTTGATGTGTTGCTTAATTTGCCCAGGAACATATATCAAATCACTTCAAATCACTAAATGGCAGATGTCATTGGCCTCCGAATTTTCCATTTTCTGGTTGTGTTACATAAACCAAGCTAACTATAGAAAACAGGCATATTCACCTGGCTCATGAAGTGAATTGTCATTCATCAGCATCACTTGATTTAACTACAAGTTTTTTCTGCCACCACCTTAAGAGGCCTTGTTAAACTTACTAATACATAAACTTAAAATAGGGGTAACTTATTTCTCTATTTGTAAATTGTTACTGAATAAATGATCTTGATTTGTAATCCATACAAGAATATGCTATGGGAACTTAGATATAAGTCAGACCTGTCCTTGTAAAAAGACAAGATTGAGAGAGGAAGCAATACCTGCATTAAAGTGAGGCCAATCTTGGAATATGACTGGATCATTCAAAATGTTGGCCACAACAGATGCTGCCATCACACAGGCAATTCGTTTCCATTTCTTACTTGAAGACTTCAGTTCATCTACAAAGTCTTTAATGCCCTTGACTACCACCCATTCTGTCTTAAAATCATGGGCTGCTGCATACACTCCTTAAAGAAAAAAAACACTCATGTCTGTTAATTATATTGCTAATTTTGGTAGAATCCTTAAAATAATTGTTCAATGAAAGCTTAAAAAGATTCACACTCTAGCTGTTTGTAAAAATGCACATCCCAAAAAGACATTAGTTAGTAACAAAATCTAATTTTTTTCAACCAGTACTTTAAAAAAAAACTGTACACCTTGTTTCATAAGTAACTTTCAACATTTCTCGAAAGACAAACTTTTGTCAGCTAGAGTCAACCCTTCCACTCCTAAGATCTCTTTGGTAATTCTCTTTAGTGTCTGTCATACAATTCCTATGATGCTACAGGTGGCGTAGTTGGGAGAATTGGGTTTTGGATCACCCAATAATTTCCTAATTGACATTTTCTTTTTTTCTTTTTCTTTTCCCATTACTTACAGTAATATAGTTGTATCTACTTGATATCATATTGATACTGTAAGGAGAAATTCTGCCTTGGTCAGTGTGGAGAATATGAATACCAATGTCTTAGGGTGTTAAGGGTTAAAAAGGCAGATGGGGCAGGGGGAACACACACAATTCTGTTAAACCCTCAGAGTAATGTATAATTCTTAACAAAATGCACTGTTCTTCCAAAGACTCATTACATCGATTTAGATTTTCCATAAAAAAACATGCTACTATTCATTTCAATTAGATTCTTTTTATCCATTAAAGATTATTTCTAATCCAAAAAAGTCTCTTGAGTGATCAAACTTATAAAACAGCTTTCATTTGTCAAAACAACAAAAGAGATTCTTTCTGGCTCTCAGCCATATATACATGTCAACCACATATTTACCATGCAATTTGCAATACTTAATTCCAAGCAATTTTGGTTTTGTATTTACTGTTCTGTGAAGAGAAATAAATTACCATGACCATGATGAAAAGAAGTTTCCATGTTTTTCCCCACAAGATTTGCCTCTAACATCCCTCAAAACTTCAGAAAAATTTTGAAGCACCCTGTGAGATCAGTTACTGTTCTTGGTAGCAAAAAAAGAGTCTGTACTCAAGCCTATTGGCCCCCTGTAGAAGG